>NC_090271.1:172784208-173384208 GCF_040414725.1 Anabrus simplex
CCTGTCGTAAGAGTCGATTAAAAGTGGTTGCTTCCAGACAGTCTGATCTTGGGAGCGTTAGTAGGCAACCATGGGATTCCTAGCCGATTGCGTGTCTTTACTTACACTGACTGACAGAGCAAATGCAACACCAAGAAGGAGTGGTCAGAACTTTATGCCAATTGCAGGGTAGACTGACGTCACTGAGGTATGCTCATGATGTGAAATGCGCCGCTGTGCTGCGCACGTATCGAACGATCAATGGGACACGGCGTTGGCGAATGGCCCACTTCGTACCGTGATTTCTCAGCCGACAGTCATTGTAGAACGTGTTGTCGTGTGCCACAGGACACGTGTATAACTAAGAATGCCAGGCCGCCGTCAACGGAGGCATTTCCAGCAGACAGACGACTTTACGAGGGGTATGGTGATCGGGCTGAGAAGGGCAGGTTGGTCGCTTCGTCAAATCGCAGCCGATACCCATAAAGATGTGTCCACGGTGCAGCGCCTGTGGCGACGATGGTTGGCGCAGGGACATGTGGCACGTGCGAGGGGTCCAGGCGCAGCCCGAGTGGCGTCAGCACGCGAGGATCGGCGCATCCGTCGCCAAGCGGTGGCAGCCCCGCACGCCACGTCAACCGCCATTCTTCAGCATGTGCAAGACACCCTGGCTGTTCCAATATCGACCAGAACAATTTCCCGTCGATTGGTTGAAGGAGGCCTGCACTCCCGGCGTCCGCTCAGAAGACTACCATTGACTCCACAGCATAGACGTGCACGCCTGGCATGGTGCCGGGCTAGAGCGACTTGGATGAGGGAATGGCGGAACGTCGTGTTCTCCGATGAGTCACGCTTCTGTTCTGTCAGTGATAGTCACCGCAGACGAGTGTGGCGTCGGCGTGGAGGAAGGTCAAATCCGGCAGTAACTGTGGAGCGCCCTACCGCTAGACAACGCGGCATCATGGTTTGGGGCGCTATTGCGTATGATTCCACGTCACCTCTAGTGCGTATTCAAGGCACGTTAAATGCCCACCGCTACGTGCAGCATGTGCTGCGGCCGGTGGCACTCCCGTACCTTCAGGGGCTGCCTAATGCTCTGTTCCAGCAGGATAATGCCCGCCCACACACTGCTCGCATCTCCCAACAGGCTCTACGAGCTGTACAGATGCTTCCGTGGCCAGCGTACTCTCCGGATCTCTCACCAATCGAACACGTGTGGGATCTCATTGGACGCCGTTTGCAAACTCTGCCCCAGCCTCGTACGGACGACCAACTGTGGCAAATGGTTGACAGAGAATGGAGAACCATCCCTCAGGACACCATCCGCACTCTTATTGACTCTGTACCTCGACGTGTTTCTGCGTGCATCGCCGCTCGCGGTGGTCCTACATCCTACTGAGTCGATGCCGTGCGCATTGTGTAACCTGCATATCGGTTTGAAATAAACATCAATTATTCGTCCGTGCCGTCTCTGTTTTTTCCCCAACTTTCATCCCTTTCGAACCACTCCTTCTTGGTGTTGCATTTGCTCTGTCAGTCAGTGTACTTGTGCCAGTCTCCTCACTTTCATCTTTCCAATCTCACCTTGCTTGGTGGTCAACTCTTGTACCTTTCCGAGCCTGATAGGTTTGTGAGACCTAGGAAGTCATTCATTATCACTCTCCTCGTGGCGCTGCTCCTCCTTTCTCCTTCCCTGATCAATGTTAAGAGAGGATGGGTGCCCACTTGTACTTTCTCTCAAAACAGCAATCACCGAGCGAGTTGATTACGCTGTTGGCGTCTCGTACCTGTGAGCTTGCATTCGGAAGGTAAAGGGTTCGAAACCCACTGTCGTCAATTCTGAAAATGAATTTCTATTGTTTCTACCGCTGCACTTTACTTAAGGTCGCGGTCGTTTCATTCTTTCTCATATCTCATCGTCGCTGTGAGACCTGTGTCGGTGCGACATAAAATCAAAAGCAAAGAAAAAAGGGAAAAAAAACTATTCTCCACGAAGGGCAGTCTACCCAGGCTACAATATCCACAGAGAATTTTATTCTAATAAATTTACGACCCATACTAAAATTCGAAGGGATTCAATGTTATATCAATGTATTTCATTGAGAGGGGTTGCCAAGCTGAGGCGCGTGATCAGTTCGCCCAGGACGTACATTCGATTTCCCGCCAGGAAGTCAAAAACTTTAAGAAACGAGATTTACACTTTCGGAGGTGCACATAACCCTGCGATTCACTCAGGCTACACCAAAACGGAGTACGAAGTTAATTTCTCGAGACAAAGCGACCGGGCGTAGAGTTAACCACTGTATTCCATCAAGACCCTATTAATGTCCTTCATGGCCTGTTCGGAGACGACTTTGCTTTTATAGCTAACTGAGGCGTGAGTAAGTTTTTGTAATGATGTTTTGCCTTAAAGCAGGGCTGTACACGCGAGCAGCACTTTTAATCGGCCGGGTGCCAGTGGTTCAAAATAAAGACAGACCTGTAACACGTCGAGTGCCTCTCGGCCCAGAGTGCATGGGTCATTAGACGTTACTGCACACCTAGGCTAAACTTGGCAAATAGGTCCATTTCCCCGGAGTGTTGAACGTTAGATTTGCAGTGGTTCATTTTTATGGACAACTTCGTGTTTTATGACACTCGGCGGTGCACCTGAAGGGAAAGGAGGTCTGTCTCAGGGAAAAGACTGCAAGAACACCACACTTCCTACCAAACAGGCAAGGCTACAGATGTAGCCCCTCCAGCCGTGCTAGGGTTGATCGGTCGATAATATGCAACTAGATCGAAATTAATGATCAAAAGAGTGAGTGTCCTGATTTGCTAAGAAGACTGCTCCCAGTCATATAGGGAACTTATTGGGGTACCACGTAGCTAGTGTTATGACATCCACAGCTGTATTGTTTGGCGTTCTTGACCGGTTACACTCATTCTTCTTTCAGACAGTTCCAAATGACTTACCAGGTTGGGTGAACCCCGCTCCAGCCTTCATTTCAAGATTAGAGCTCTGGGCTGACCAGAAATCGAACATGAGGCGTTAAATTAAGAGCCAGACATACTACACACAGGAATCGAATTTAACATCCTGATAGTAAAGTTTGTTCAAGCACACGCCATAACTGTTGCATTTCTTAAGTTGGCTTCAGTGTTGCTCTTCTCACCCTAAAACAACGGGTTCGATCCTAGCTGAGCTTGGTTTTATTGGAGAGTGTTTAAATGGAACAAGTTAACGTTATTACCCTCAGGCACGTTTAAGAAATTCTGATGAACACAATTTTGAAATTACATAGTCCCTCAAAAATCTTGAATAGTACTGTCTCATTAAGTACTTTTATGGTCTTCAGAGACGCTGAGGTGGCGAAATTTTGCCCCACCGGAATTTTTTCCTTACAAGCTGCTTTACGTCGCACCGACACAGATAGGTTTTATGGTGACGATGGCGTAGGAAAGGGCTAGGAGTGGGAAGGAAATGGCCGTGGCCTTAATTAAGGTACAGCCCCAGTATTTGCCTGGTATGAAAATGAGAAACCACGGAAAACCATATCAGGGCTGCCGACAGTGGGGTACGAACCCACTATCACCCGAATGCAAGCTAACAGCTGCGCGCCTCTAACAGGAAGGATTCCTTGTTCGTGCCTGTAGGCCTATTACAAACAGAAGGCTGGCGTATTTGAATACCACTGGACTGTGCCGAACCCGTCAACTTGAGCTCAGAAGTGTAAGGCTCTACCGAACGACCCAATTTAGCCTGAGATAGCAATTGCAGTTCAACAAATAGCATTATCATCGTATAAGTGAGGCTCGGTGGCTGAGAGGACACCGTCTTCCCCTTCGGTCCTCAGGGCACTGGGTTCGATTCTTAGCTGAGCCGATGGATTTAAATTGTAAATGTTAATTTTCCAGGCTGAACGAAAGGGTGTTTATTCTGTCACCAATATTCCTGTACTTCCATGCCACACACAGCATTATCCTAGCTCATATTAACTCGCACTTTTCCATACACGGCGGACGCTGCCCACCCTCATCAGAAAGTCTGTCTGAAGGGCTGCACAGCGCAGCAATAGCCATAAGAAATTTTGATTATCATGGTTTAAGAGAATCATATTTCAGAAATAAAAAGATGGTGAACAGAGGAAAGGACTGCAATCCATGAAGCTAGAGGAGAGGATGACTGGAACCCTCACAATGTTATGTAAGGGACTGTACTTAATTTGAGGAAAGCTGATGATTAAGGAGAGGGTTCAGGAACCAAGCGCTCACGCTTCGTTAAAGGGCGTTTCTTGTGAAGGCCACCGGAAGTGCAGGTGACTCTCTGTGTTACCCCATTGTTCGCGAGGTTCAGCGTTGCATCAGGCCATCACTGAAGTTCTGTTTGGGTTTCAACAAAACCACCTGTGGGTGTCTTCAACTCCACCTGATGGTCGTAACTGTTGGCATAAATAAGTTTGGATCGCGGTTGCCTTTATGTTTGATAACTAATACCGGAGTAAAGAGATAGTTTATTCTACCTGTTATGTTCAAATCTGGGGGGGGGGGGGATTACATCCAGACGCAGTTTCCATTTAGGAGTACTTAGATGCGACAGACTTGCGTCAATAAATTGACTGCACTTTAAGAGGAGATCGTACTAAAATATAGGCCCAGAAACGGCCCAAACACCGAAAATGAGATCTTCGTGGTAGCAAATACACAGGCCTCTCGATCTAAGGGTAGCGAACCTGCCTCTTACTAGGATACTACAAGTTCGATTTACAACCACGTCAGGGATTTCTATCCGGATTTGGGAGTTGGTTGTAGGTCCACTCAGGTTACATGTGAATAATTGAGGAGATATTTGACGGTGAGTCTAGAAAGTAAAGAATAATGCCAGAGAGGATTCATCGCACTGTCCACGCGTCACCTCGTGGTCTGCAGGCCTTCGTGCTGAGCAGCGGTCGCTTGGTAGGGCAAGACCCGTCAGGAATGTAGTGCCATGAGACTTGTTTTCCCGGTAGTTTCTTCAAACCTTAAGGCATATTTTATTATTTTCTTTTTCATGTGCGACAAGTACGCGAGACATTAAAGTCACATGCTTTTGTAACAGTACAGTGTTATCATACGATTAAAGACATTATCTAAGTAAAATGCATTCAACTCGTTTACTTATTTTCACCCTCCCCCTTAAGTCGATTTTCCGAAAACAAAAAATATATGTTTCTTTATTTTTAAAGGAGATTTGAAACATCAATTTTCACGAATGTAACATCTTTATTTTTTTAGATATAAGTATCCGCATACAAATAATTCAATTAATTTTTCAATTCATTCACCCCCCCTTAAGTGGATTTTCCGAAAACAAAAGAATACGTGTTTCTTTACTTTGAAAGAAGATTCCAAATACAAATGTTCGCGCCTGTAACATCTTCAGTTTTTGCGATATAAGTATACTCATAAAAAGAATTCAACTACTCTTTCAACTCCCACATCCCATTAAGTTCATTCCCGTTCCCACAAAAAATGTGTGTTTCTTTATTTTAAAAGTAGATTCTAAATACCAATTTTTAGGTCTATAACATTCAGTTTTTGCCACATAAGTATAGCCATAAAAGGAATTCAATTTCATTCACTTGCTTTCACCCTCACCCCTTAAGAGAATTTTCCGAAAACAAAATGTGTTTCTTTACTTATAAAGGAGCTTCCAAATATCAATTATCACAACTGTAACATGTTCAGTTTTTGAGATATATGTATCCTCATAAAAATAATTCATCTCCTTTTTCACCCCCCCCCCCAAGTTGATTGTCTCCCAAAAATTCATGTTTCTTTATTTCTAAAGGAGATTCCAAATACCAATTTTCACGTCTGTAACATCTTTAGTTTATTTTTTAGATATAAGTATCCTTATACAAAAAATTCAACTAAATTTTCAATTCATTCATGCCCCCCTCCCCCCTTAAGTGTATTTTCCGAAAACGAAAGAATACATGTTTCTTTATTTTTAAAGGAGATTCCAAATACCATTTTTCATGTCTGTAACATCTTCAGTTTTTTGGATGTAAGTATCCTCACGAAAGGTATTCAGCCACTTTTTTCCCTTTATGCACTCCCCTTAAGGGGATTTTCCAAAAGCAAAAAATACGTGTTTCTTTATTTTTAAATTTATTTTAAAACATTTACGTCTGTAAACTTTTAAGTTTTCGAGATATAGATATGCTCTTTTAAACAATTCACCCCCCTTTTCACCCCGTTAGCAATGAAATATCAAAAAATCCTCCGTTAGTGAGAGCCTATACTCTAATATAATTTTATTCCCAAAATTTCATTTCGTTCTCTCCAGTAGTTTTGGGTCGGCAATGATGAATCAGTCAGTTAGTCCGTCAGGACATGTTATATATATATATTATTTTGGTAAGATTTTGTTAGTTGAAATATCTTTTAGTATTTTGTACTGTTAACAACTAACTGCATATTGTATTAGTAATGACTACAATACCCGAACTGAATACCCACTTCCCAGTTGCTTTCCATCCGTTATTATATTAATTCATTCATTCATTCATGAATCAGAAATGAATATAAATCCCTTCCAGTATAAACTACTCAAAGTAAGCTGCTAGAATTCAAAATGGTTCCTGCGCTAGAATTTTCTTTTGTTTCTTGCTTTACGTCACGCCGATAAAGACAGGTCTTATGGCGACAATGGAATTGGACAGGACTAGGACAAGGAAGAAGGTGACCGTGGCCTTAATTATGGTACAACCTCTGTATTTGTCTGATGTAAAAATCGGAGACAACAGGGTAGTCAAGAGTGGGGTTCGAACCTGCAATACTATCTCCCGAATGCAAGCTCACAACTATGTGACCCAAACTGCGTTCCGACTTACTCGGTATACTTTAAATCTGACTGCCTTCAAATTTGGCACGCATATACACCATATAGCATTGATCAATTTTAGTAGCCATGTCGTGACACAGGCTTTGCCACGACGAATGAAGATGAATAATCAGATTGACTTTCCTCCGAGCGGTAATGAGGGGTTGTTCAATGGGTCTGGGAGATTTGCTACGTGTGAAGAGACGAAGTCCTCTGTTTCCCAAAACCTTCCTTTAATAGTAGAATGATGAGTATGTATAATTATATACAGTATTTACAATCTCCCTTCCAACTTCAAATATCGCTAACATAGAAGACTTGGCGTGGTCGAAGTACTGAAGTGAATACTCTTAAGTCCACACTTGGACTTTATTATTATTATTATTATCGGAGACCTGACTGACAAGGCTTCCGCCCGCACTCCTAGTAGACTTGTTCCAAAAAAGCCTCGACCAGGGTGTGTACCCCTGTTTTATACCTTCACTAACTTTCGCCTCCCTTCGAGAAGGCCATCGAAGTTCTCATCCTATGGAGACTGTCCTCAGACACACAAAAACGGAATTGCCTCCTTCCGTTCACTCTCTACCCACCTTTTCTGAAGACATACTACGCACCTTTAGCAGGGTGCAGCATGTGATTCACCTACTTCGACCAAGCCTTACTTCTAATTGCACAACTTGTTGCTTACAGCTTTTGGTGTGCCTTCAAACTCTTAAATCTTATATGATTCTTTACTTATATCCTTCTCCCAGCATTATAATTATGATTCCTTGGCCTTACTGCCATTACATAGCCATTACTATTAGCTTATAATTTCCCCATAATATCAATGTATGTCTCAGCGACACCATTCCTCCTACGTTCCCGGTCAAGGGTTCGATCCTCGGAAGAATGAGTCCTGAGCTCCAACTGGGGTCGGCACGACAGCCATTTTAATATTGCTTGGTAATTTTGAGGTATAATTTATTTTGAAATATGAAAATGGTAAAATTCTTATAATGCGACACCACATAATAATAAAAATGTCAATATTAAGATTATACTACAACCAGAATTAATATTACAATGTATTCCTTTAACTTCTCTAACCTCTAATGTAGCAAAACAATAAGCAAAACATTACTATATTTAGTATATTTAAAAATGTCATTATTTCAGAAATACTTGTTCTTTTTTGGCAAAATTTTATCATTATCTTAGACTGGCATTAATTAACTCACAATATCGTGCAAATTGGCCTAAAATTGTAGAAAATGTTTTTTAGTAGAATCTTCCGTAAATGAAATCAGTATATCAGCAAAATTTTGGCACTCCTGTAGTCATTTAGAATTAAAAGAAATTGAAGGGAAGTTCAGTACATAGCATGAAATTGACTGAGTATGGCGTTACGATGTTCAAGTATTACTCCAGCATCTGCATACGATCTGGCTGAGCAGTTAGAACAGCACTCCATGTGGCCATGTTCTCTACTAATCTCTTCGGGCTCTTCATCTCTTCTTAAATAATGCATCTTACATCTACTCTCTGCCTTTGTTGGCAATACCCAGTGTTAACACTACAGCATGTCTTCTGGTGTGGACTAATATATGTATATATTACTTTTCGTCGAGATCTCTCTTAGTCTCATCCTTGGCTTTGACAATATGAAAGTGAATATGAAAGTGACTGAGATGTAATCGATATTGGTAATGTCCAGGGATGGGTATTTGTTGAGATTGCGATAATCACGACAAGTTAGACATAGAACAGATTTTTCTGGTGTCCCCAAACTAAGGCGTTCTGATTAATAATATGTTGATCAAATAGTCGCGATATGTCGCGAAATAGGCTCCGAAAAGTGAAATATATACACTATCTCGAATTACCAATATCAAGTTGTTTTATAAGTAATTTCAGATTGGTATATTTTTAAGGCCGCTGGGTGACGTTTTGTTGTTCGATTGGATTTGTTCACTTATATCCAGAAACATCCCTGAGTTTGAAGCGCACCTGCATAGGCTATACATATTGATTATGAAAACAACGAGCTATACTTGTGCATTCATAGGAGAATTAAGTTTAAAAATGTAACATGCTCTATGATATGAAATAAATCATTATATATTAAACAATACTGGTATTAGTATGTTTGCTGTAGCATTTTGATTTAGGAAAGGAAAACATGATCAGAGTTGTTGATTCATTTGTCCACTAAGACTTAATTTCCTAAGAAAGCATGGTCAATATATGCTCGTTATCTTGCTGTTCAGCGTAGTAAGTGTCATCTTGCTAAATGGTTATTTGGGTCATCAGCCCATAGAGCGGTCTGGTGCAGATGTCCGTGCCACTCTATCCTGTGTTAACCTTTTCATTTCTACATAACTAGGAAGTACATCCTACATCTACTGTAATCTGTTTGTCAAATTTATGCCTTGCTCTACCCCTGCCATACGTACCCCAGCCCCCCTACATAATTACCAGCGTTTCGCCACAGTGGTCTCATTAGATGGAATGCTACAAGTTTCCAGAATGCTCGCAGCTAGTGCACCGTTCATACACCACTGCAAGCCTCCAATGTAGGACAATACAGCGACGGTGCACTAGGGGAAGTATATATCTCCCCTTCAATATCTCGCCTGCTACACCGGAGCGAAACGCAGGTAATTTCACGACTGAAAATGCCTAAAGAGGTTAAAACATTTCTAATGTATACATATTCACTACCATGAGTTTCAAATCCTCTTCCTTCACTGGGGCAGTAGATATGTTCGTCTGTGGCTTCAGCAGCCCGACACGACGCTCGACCGCCGTAACTTTGAGACGCTCCCAATACGCCATTCGTGATTGTCGACTTTCTGAAATTCTGACAAGGCTCTCTATCATCTCGAATGCCGTTTCAGTAATTTTGAAGCCGTTATTGTCAAGATTTGCGATATTTTCCTAAATAACTTTTTCGCACTTAAGCACCATAATTTTCTCAAATATTCACTGCAAGATCAATCATCAATGATTTCCATTCAGGGCTGTCTCCCAGGTGGCAGATTTCCTATCAGTTGTTTACCTAGTCTTTACTTAAATAATGTCAAAGAAGTTGGAAATTTATCAATCATCTCCTTTGATAAATTATTACAATCCCTAATTTTTCTTCCTATAAACTAATATTTACCCCAAATGTGTCCACTTGAATTAATAATTGTATTACCACAACAAAAAATATATATTCCATTAAAAGAAGGAAACTAAGGAGAAGTACGATTATGTACTGTTTTATTAGAATTGTGGGGACATCTTCATTTACGTTGTTATAGTAAACATGTACCCTTTTGTATTGTGTATCATAACTGCGTGTCACTTGACGTTCATGGCTATGATGATGTACACATAATTGCCAACATTACAAAACCAAAATTCGGGAGTTTTTGATATGTAAATTGGAAAAAATCAGGAGAAATCAAACTGGTCAAAACTGCTTATTCTACATGTTTTGCGCAATACAGTAGTACTATGTC
Source organism: Anabrus simplex (assembly GCF_040414725.1). Classification (NCBI taxonomy): domain Eukaryota; kingdom Metazoa; phylum Arthropoda; class Insecta; order Orthoptera; family Tettigoniidae; genus Anabrus; species Anabrus simplex. The sequence goes on from NC_090271.1 coordinate 172,794,523, forward strand.
ATGTATTATAACGCTTATTGTCTCAAAACCCGACTGTTGTTATACAAAGTACAAGGCTAAAAATTACACACCTCTATTCCCTCACAGGAAGTATGCGACTGAGATGATTGGTCTCTGAAAAGCCTTCCGAAAACTCATGCTCCACCCGTGCGAATCAGTCCAGCACTTCAGATGCCATTACTTAGCAAATGCATAGATTAATATATTGAATCACGGCGCGCGCGATTATGCGAAGCGCAATGCTATTTTTATCAAGCAGTAAATTAAAATACTCCAGAATTGTCGCCAACTGGCTCTTAAATCTCTAGAAAAGTCATTAGTCACTATCTTTGAAGTTCTGTCACTAAATTCCTAAAAAGAGACTCCTAATCTAGCGGCTAGTCTTTAGAATCGACTAGACATGTGAACGAACACGAACATAGCACGCGAGATCGAGAGATTTACAATAGATATATGCGTCGCGATATACAGGTTTCAATAAACATCGCACATTCGCGCGCAATTCTCGCATTAATAAAGGTCTATATTTAATCTGAAAGCGGCTAATGAGGGAAGGACTTCCGGCCACTGCCCGGACAAAGCTGAAATGGCGGAATTTTAAAACAAATATTTGAAGTTCACCAAAAAAATAAGCTAAAATCGAGAGGCGGGAAAAACTGTCGAAAATCGGGAGTCTCCCGCCTAAATCGGGAAAGTTGGCAGGTATGTGTATAGGATATGAAATGTCTAGGGAACAGAAATATTACGATGTAATAAATCACACTGTTCGTTTTCTCTTTAGTACATGGAACTCTTCAAAACAGCCTGATGAAAAGATGAAGAATTGTCTTCCGTTCTGTTATAACATCATGTATTATCTTCTCTTTGTATAGCCTATGAACAGGAAATAATCACTAACTCCGTGATGTAGGTACATTGTCGAGGCAGTGATATAATACAGTAGACCCTGAAGTGTGCGACAAAACTCCTTTATCACACATCTGCGGTAAAGTAACTTTATGCATTCGGGAGACAGTGGGTTCGAATCTTACTGTCAGCAACCTTGAATATGCTTTTCCGTGGTTTCCCATTTTCACACAAGGAAAATGCTGAGACTGGACCTTAATTAAGGCCACGGTCATTTCCTTCCCACTCCTAACCCTTTCCTATCCCATCTTCGCAATAAGACCTATCTGTCTTAGTACATGGAACTCTTCAAAGCAGCCTGATGAAAAGTTGTTGAATTATCTTCCGTTCTGTTAAAACATCATGTATTATCTTCTGTTTGTAAACGGCTTGATTTTTGTTGTGATTGTAGCTAAAATAGTGAATACGTCCCATATATCCCCACCGTAAAACTGGGTAAATCCACATGAAGTGCCGACCTCAGGCAATTGGGAAAAGACCAAAATGAAGAAGAAGAAGAAGAAGAAGACAGTATAACTTTATTATAATGACATCTAAGGGACCTTATGAATTATGTCGTTATAAAAATGGCGTAAAATTATTTAGATCAAAACTCATTTAAGCTTATTTTTAAATTCAAACACATCTTATTTTAAGCTTGATATTAAAGTGAAAAACCGAATTAGGTACAAAATAAAATACAGTGTTAAATTTAATAAATGAGTAGTGGAGAGAGCAGCATGTCTACAGCATTTTCAGACGGTCAATGACGAAAGGGACGAGTAAGAAATTTGTCTAGACGCCAACCCTGACTTGTGATTGCTCAAGTGACAATAAAGATCTTAAAATTATTTGGTTCTTAGAAAATCCTGATTCACATTGAGGTTTAAAATGACGTTCTATACAAGGCAGAAGCAAATATGTTCGTTGTATTAAGAAGAGCTGAAAGACACTTTCCTTGTGAGGAGTATGTTGGTACCACAGAATACCTGACGATATAGACGAGGTGTCGCTGAAAGCGATGTCAACCGAGTGAGTGGATGTGCGGTTCTAGGTCACGTAGCTGTCAGCTTGCATTCGGAAGATAGAGGGTTCGAACCCCACTGTCAGCAGCTCTAAAGATGGTTTTCCGTGTTTACCCAATTTCACATGAGGCAAATGCTGAGGCTGTGCGTTAATTAAGGCCACGGCAGCTTCCTTCCCTTTCCTAACCCCTTGCTCTCCCATCTTCGCTATAAGAGTTATCTGTGTCGGTGCGACGTAAAGCAAATTAATAACAAATAAACCAATGCCACGGTAACGTAGTTCTACCGAAACTACGCTTGCGTTTTTGGAGACGCTGAGAGGTCTGAAATGTTATCCTCCAGAAGGTTTTTCAGTAAATCTACCAACATAAACCTGACACCTCCAAATACCATCCTGCTAAGCCGCGATTAAACACAGCAATATAGGCTCAGAAAGCCACTCAAGTCTGGCTATATGTATAACATACGGCATTGTATTTATTACACAGAACTTGTGGAAGCTAACGACGTAGCCATGCTGTAACTCCCGAATCCGTGAGATCTCCGAAGTTAAACAGCATTAGGCATTATCACCCCACTTCTGTGGGTAGCTCACGTATTGTTGACTGGAAGTGGAACAAGAATGAATTAGTCATCCTGCGGCTTGTAAACCCTGGCTCAGGATGCCTGTCAGTGGTCTCTCACCTAGATGGGTGCAATGAATAGCCGCCAACATCTAGGTCTGGACGAGCACTTGGTTATTATCAACCTTACGTTAGGAGAAGTCTTGTTACCATACTTAGTGAATCGTCCTCGTACTAGTAAATTCGGTTGTGGTTTTCGAGCAGTACCAAAGTAAGACTTACCTCAGTGAGCCACTCTCGCCACAGATCGCGCTCCCAAGGCTGGTTGAAGCCCAAGAAGACATGGCGTCCTGCTTCTCCATGAACTGCTCCCTCTCCAGGAGTAACTCTCAGTACGAGACGTCCCGCCCGCGGAGACCGCTCAGAGATCTCACCTCCTGACAACTGGAGCACTTCCGGTTCAGGATTACCGGTACCTGAAATTTGTAAAAAGACACTGACAATAATACAGACAAGTTCTTTCAAAATTGTACATGCCATTGAGAATGGCCGTACACTTTAAATGTTCAACAAAGAGCTGGTTGGTAACTCATTAACAGTAAGTGGGAGGAACAGAAAACACATAATATATCTTATCATAGGTTATAAAGCTCTTTCTCTCTACAAGCCGTAGGATGCTGGTTTCCTCTTATTCCTCTTCTAGCCAACAATACACGGTCATTGACCAGCGAAGCAGTTGCTTCTGTCAACAATCGCACTACCGAATGCGAAGGGCTAGCAGTACGACTATTATCGCCGCCCCCAACATGACACTCCGCCAGCAAACGGATGGATATCCTGAGCATGTATGTAATCGTTATTTCGTCTACAGGTCCTCCATTTCCCATACGTCTGGGATCAAGTCTCAAACTAGTCCTCCTCTAACAACTGAACATCACATCCTACTCTTATGTATTGGTCCAATTTTCATGACAAGATACCCAGTTCAATGAGTTCGTTCGATTCTCCTTGCTTCGTGCTAGGAATTTACTTGAGCGCGATGTCACGAGTGGAATGTCTAGTTCAGGGCCGGTGCCGGCCGGTTGTACGGTAACAAAAGACGACTTCGAATATTGAATTTTCACGACCGCATTGTACTCGAAACAGACTTTCAACGTATTAGGTCGTGTTACGTACATGTAGTACGTGTTGAAGAGATATTAAGTACAGAACAAAAATGGCCAGCCGGACACCAGTGGGATCCGAACCCATAACTTCGCTTGGTTGACCAGAGTGCAGACCCCCACTCCTCGATTTGGAGCAATAGCGCTGCCTCTCTCTTTCCCCACGCCTGTCTCCCTCTTCCTCACTTGCTCCGTAGCGCTCCAAATCCAAGCCGAGTTGAGCCGAGCTTAGCCAAGTAGCCCAGAGACGAAGCGTTGTTCCGAGCCGAGTGGGACCGATGCACTGTGCACAGGAACTCTGCGCCTCAGTTTGCACGCGAGAGATTTTGGGCGTTTGAGAGACCCTGGTCTAGTTAGAGCTATTCGAAGGTATCAGCACTAACAATGGTGACAACACAGTATTAGCTGCTAATGACTCACGAAACGGCAGAAAATGAATCTATGGGAAGTGCTAAGAGGAAACTTCTATGGAATGTATTTAATATACTTCACAAAATGGATGACACAGACGTTCACGAAGTTACGAAGTTTTCTAATTAAACCTTTAACCTGCACCATGAGCAGCGAATTAAAAATAAAGCGCCACAATGAACACACAAGTTCCTACCTGCAAGATCAAAGGAGAACTTCTGGGGAGTTTGGGACGATCAGCTAGGAATCCAATCTTATAGAATGCATAGAAAATGATATCGGTATAACGTGGTGACAAGAACTGATGGAATAAAACCATCCTCTAAAGGCAAATCTGTAGATGATGCGAAAATATATTCTGTATCCACGGAGGAAACAAATATTCAAAGGCTGAATTTGTTCAGTGATTTCAGATAGTATGAAAAACAACTTCGCACACTTTCGAAGAGGGATACTTTGCTCAACAATGGTATAATTTTTATACGCAGACCAGGAGTCAAGCAACAACAAGTTTCCAACTATGGGCCAAGTTACCACATTACACAACTCTGCGTTTTGTAAAGGAGTGTTCCTAGTTGATCATCATGAACTCAAAAGTAGCTTGCTTTTGAGGTTGTGGAACAAACTTTCGTTATCGCTGTGGCGCGATATGTTTAATTCGCTGTTCATGGTGCAATTTAAAAGTTTGTCTTAAAACATTTAACGAACGTCTGTGAGACCCATTCTACGAAGTGTACCAAATACATTACATAGAAGGTTACTCTCACCAACTCCCGTACATTTATTTTATCTCGTTCTTCTATGTGCATGATGAGCAAGCAGTTGATATTTTGATGTCGTCATTGTTAATACTGACACTTTCAAATGGTCCAAACTAATCACTGCACTTCCGACCTCGCACTCAAGGGGGTTCCTTGTCAGATCGTTCACATACCATGTCAAAATTTGTTGTGAAAAGAAAAAAGGAAGTCAGAGACAAACGAATATTAATTTATTAAAATAGGCGCCATTACGTGCAAGACACTTCTCGCAGCGAGGTACAAGTGCATTCACAGTACGTTTCATGAATATCTGACGGTCTTGTGGTTGGAAATGCCTCGAAAGCATTTTTACCGGCTGCTTCATTCTTGAACCATATCCTCGCAAAGTGACCCATGGGGTAACCATCTGGTTAAGGATCTGGCGAGAGAGGTGGATGAATAAGAGTTTTATAGTGCAATATGTGTACTTTTCGGACTGTTGTTCTTATCGCATGTGGTCGCACAATGTTAGTAAGCAAAATAACACCGTTTGACCAATTAAGACCACATAAGGCGTAATTTCCAGTGCATATCACCAAGTACTTAATAGTTAAGGAGTCAAGGAGAAGTAGGGAATCAAGCCCGTTGTAAATCACCACACATCCACCATTAAATTCTTCAGATTAAGATTATATTTTGACTCATCTGTATCTAATGCGTATAAAAAAACAGCGATTATTATCGTAAAATATCAATTTTTTATCACAAGCCAATCACCACCACCACCACCATATGGTGGTCTGCCTAATGGCAGGACTCAAACACCACCGCTGTCTCTATCTCTTCCTGTCCCACGCCTGTTCTTTGGTCGTCTGATATCCCCCATTCTCACCATTTCTCACCATTATTTGTTTCCTTTTCTCCTTCTACCGTACCTTCGACAGCTATTGTTAGAAGGCCTTTTTCTCTCATAACATGGCCTATCCAGTCAGTTTTCCTCTTTAAAATAGTACTGACGAGAGTTCTGTGGTCTTTCACTCTTTTTCACTCTTCTTTTCCACTCTATCCTCACACTTCATTCCTTCCATTATCAACCAAACTCACATTTCTAAAGCGTCGATCCAAACATTATATCCATTCGTCAGAGTCCATGTTTCACAACCGTATAAAAGAACATTCCACAAGTCTTTTTTGAATTAATAATTCCATTTCATTTTGTATAACGGACATGTCATTACTGTCCTTAAAACGATACGTTATTTTTTCAGAGGAGCGGAATATTACAAGCTTCGTTACCACACGCAAACTAGAACTCATTTAATGATTTGGTGCTCACATGGAGTGATGCTTTAACTGTTCAGCACTACCCAAATACACTAAGCCTACACTATCAGATCAAAAGTATCTGGACACCTACCTCAAACTCGAGACAGTGTTTTCTGGTAACATACTCTCTAATAGTCGGCATTAATAAGAGGCCTTTTGCCTTTATCACTGCCGCAACTCTCTTGAGGAGACTTGCCAACAGGTGTCGGAAAGTTTTGATAGGAATGGCATCCCATTCTTCCGAAGAGCCGTAGCCAGAGTACATGTGGGTGTTCGGGTCTGTAATGAGGTCACCGTTCTAACTCATCCTACAAGTGTTCTGCTGGGTTTAGTTTGGGACTCTAGTAAGGCCAGTCCAGTTGTGGATTATTATTATTATTATTATTATTATTATCCGTAAACCATTGGTTTACACAACCCGCTTTATGACTCGGAGCGTTACCATGTTGGTGTAGACAATGGTCATCACTCATCACAGAACTGATTTTCCACGGTAGGCAGTTTAAAATCATTTAAAATGTGTTGATATTCTTGTGTGTTTAGTGTCATGCAGTTCTACAAAAGGGCTGAGTCCACGATATGAGAATTATCCCCACACCATAATGCTACCACCTCCAAAATTCACTGTTGGTGTTCGACATTCAGGAGGCTAGTGTTCCCCGGGCATTCTCCATACACAAATCCTCCCATCAAACTCTTTTAATTTATGACGTAACTCGTCACTCAAAATTACCTGTTTCCACTGTTCTACTGTATAATGTCGTCACTCTTCACACCATGCCAAGTGGAGCTTTCAATTTTATGTATGTATGTTCGTTCAGTCTTCAGCCCTAAGGCTGGCTGGATCCTCAACAGCTCCGCCATCAACTGTCACAGATGGCCTAGGCATCACTGAAGAGGAGTGCTAGCAAAAGGAGAAGTGACGTAGTTTCCCGTTGCTTTCCTCACTGATTCAGATGTTGCTATTACGTATCAGTCTGCCAAGCCCACTGAAATACATGTATCAGCCGATCCTATGAGCAGCATTTTCACACCATTCATAGCAGGGACTGGCTGTATAAGAAATGGCATTACTAGCATCGCTCATACCTCAGTCACTTTCATATTGTCAAAGCCAAGGGTAAGACGGAGACAGATCAATGAAAGTAACAAAATTGCTCTAGCCTATACCAAAAGACATAGTGCAATGTAAACACTAGGTCCCGCCAGCAAAGACATAGCTTTTAATTAAGAGGAGAAATATTTGGTTTATGCTCGACAATGGAACCTTATTCGTTTTGATTCCCAACGCACAGTCATAGGACTAGCTGTGCTTTGCGCAGCACTTCGAAATTCCTTGGTGATTTTGTCTAAGGAAAACCGACGATTTTCTCACACCACCTTGTTTAATGTTCGTTGGTCCGTGGGGGTCAGTACATGTGGCCTACCACATCGTGGTTGTGCTGTGGTAGTAATTTCACGTCTCCACTTTATAATTACATCACTGCCAGTCGATTTGGATACATTGGTGAGGTTGGAAATGCTCTTAAAGATTTATTGCTTATGAGGTAACCAGTGATTACCCCACGCTGAAAGCCGCCAAGCTCACCTACCCTACCCATGTTGCTATTCCATAGTCGCTTTGAGCATTACAAACCTCTCTACCTCCTTTCATACCAATGCGATGCACCATTTGCCATCGTCGTTGTCTTCTAGTGTACAGGGATTTAGAATAATCTCTGGAAATATGTATGTACTATGTACTGTATCTTCCGGTATGGAGTAGAGGAAGTTCGTTGCTTTTGTGTATCAGTCTTGGTCTCACCCTTGCCTTCGACAATATGAAAGTGACTGAGGTATGAGCGATGGTAATAAGGAGGCCAATCAGTATGCAGACAGTCCGCAAGTTAAATGGTGCGAGGGTGTACTCCAAGGATCGGTTAGTGTGTACATTAGAGCGGACTTCGCAGAATAATATGCAAATGCACCTTCTGGCTCGGTGAGTATAGCAACGGGAAACTACCCCAGTACGCTTTTTCAGCGATGCGTGGGCTACGTGATGGTGGAGCTATTGGGGATGCAAACCACCTTTTATCTGAAGACTCGACATGCATACTCGATACACTGGTACCATATGGTGGTGTTGTTTAATAAGAAAATTATTTCATTTCGATATCCGACCTTTCATGAACAATCTGATTCAAAGATAGCCTAGTCTTTGGGTACTCCGATACCGTCAGTGGCGGGAGGTCAAGGGAGGTCTAACACGACACGGGATGACGTCGGTCTCATCACCGATCCCCGTAGAAGGTCTGATTTCACAAGTCGTCGTTCGTGGTGAAACCACCTCCACGATCACACTTCATTCATCCTTGAGAGCGAGTTCCCTTACTTCCTGCTGTGTCAATAACCTTCAATCAGTTCCACTGGCTTGCTTTATAGCTGTCGTTAATAATCAGTATAAACAAGGCCGCATTAATAAGAAATGCCTTGTATTTAGAATTGTGTCTTATAAATATCATGTCCTTGCGAAAGAGCATTAACGGAAGAACATTTCTTGCCATGAAAAGAATTTGGCATCAATGTGATCAAGAGTTCAGCATAGTAGATTCTCGCCTGACCGGTATGGGCTCGAATCTGACTCTGTAACAAACTTAAGACCAATTTGAAAGAACTGATTTGGGCGGGAATTTGATTCAAGTCTAAGAGTGATATTCCCTCTTGAGTTCCAGGAAAATGTCGGAATTCTGCCTAACGTACAGGCCAGTAATAGCAAAAATGCACACATTAAAAATCATTTGTGCAAAGCTTGAATGGTATACAATCATTACATAGAAAGAGGACACGAATAAGATTTTTAGAATTTTCTTAAAATTTATTTATTTATTTATTTATTTATTTATTTATTTATTTATTTATTTATTTATTTATTTATTTATTTATTTATTTATTTATTTATTTATTTATTTATTCAATCCGTTTACGCTCCAGGGTTGTTTTTTTTTCGCTTGAACTCGGCGGGGGATCCCACCTATACTGCCTGAAGTGCAGTGTTCTGGAGCGTGAGACATTCAGTCGGGGATGAAACTGGGCAGGAGGACCTCGCCCAAGCGGCCTCACCTTCTATGTTGGACAGGGGCCTTGTGGGGGGATAGGTTGACTGGAAGGCATAGGCAAGGAAGAGGGAAAGAAGCGGTCATGGCCTAAGTTAGGTACCATCCCGGTATTTGCCTGGAGAAGTGGGAAACCACGGAAAACAACTTCGAGGATGGCTGAGATGGAAATCGAAGCCCCTCTACGTAGTTGACCTCCCGAGGCTGAGTGACCCCGTTCCAGCCCTCGTACAACTTTTCAAATTTCGTGGCAGAGCCGGGAATCAAAGCCGGTCCTCCGGGGTTGGCAGCTAATCACACTAACCACTATATCACAGAAGCGGACTTGTAATTTCATTACTTTCAAAATTTCAACCCGTCTTACCATGCCCTGTTTAGATGCGATATGTAAATCTTTAGTTTATATCATTTTTCTCTATCATTGAATGAAATGAAAACCTACAACCTGTTTTCCAGTCATTGACCGGGTCAGGGATGGAATGAATGAAGCAGATATAGGCTATTAGTACGATGGGGTCGCCACTCCCAAAGTGATTTATTAATGACTGATAGATGCTATGAAATGAGAATGGAGAGTGTTGCTGGAATGAAAGATGACAGGGAAAACCGGAGTACCCGGAGAAAAACCTGTCCCGCCTCCGCTTTGTCCAGCACAAATCTCACATGCAGTGACCGGGATCTGAACCACGGTATCCAGAGGTGAGAGGCAGACGTGCTGCCGTTTGAGCCACGGAGACTCTTTTCACTAGCATTATCGTTTATATAAAAATAAGTATTACGTTCTAGGATTTGGAGCTAATTTTGCCTACTGATAACTATGAAGAGCTAGTTTCTTTCTTTGTTGCACATAATGCACACAAGTAATGGAGTATCACTTTCGCACTGAACCAATCACTGAATCAATGAAATAAGGATTTCCACTTTTCTATTAATTGTTTGCTTATTTCTTAGGTAAGTTTCACTTCCACTTTCTACTTTCATTTTGAATTTCAACACGAGGGCTCCGTTTATTTCTATTTCTGATTAAAGACAGCATAATCCAGTAACCATTTAGCCATTTAACCAATACGTTATTACAGTGATAAGTGGTTTGGTTTGTTAGAACACGCTAATGTTTCCCCTCCTCGTTATTTGGAATGAGCTGAGAACTGAATTTAAAGTTGTCTGGAAAGTCCATACTCCAGACACGAACAGTAGCAATACAACACAATGTAGATGCTGGTATCACGAAGGGCAATCTGTCGTAAAACTAGGCTAAATTTACACAAGGAACCGACCTAGGAAATAGAAGAAATGCCGGGAAGATTATTATTATTATTATTATTATTATTATTATTAAGTTGGAGGGTTCGAACCTGGTTCAGTTCGGTGGTGAAAAAGTCTCGAAACTTCGGAATTATGTGAATTAGTTGTACTTTACCAGTCAAGATGAGGTGCGACAACAGTGCCTTTCGCGTGGGTGATTCATATTGAAAAGAGAGAGAATAACCTTGAACCTACGATAGATGAAACAATTACGAGACAGTGGGCATTATTTTCGTGACAGAATACAATGAGAGGTGCGTTCCTTAGCTAACACGCAGCTTTAGGGACCAGGACGCACTTAACCAAGAAGTTGAGAGAGAGCACTGCTCGCAGTACTTAAGTTAGGAGTGGTAGCGCTATCTGTGTACCAGTCACGATAACTTGAAGAGATCAGTGTTAGTTAGCCACCAGGCTGCAACTCATCACTAGGGAGGGGAATTCCATTTCAGATATCCTTTTACCCGTTCTACAGTTGTGTAAGGAGAGTTGCATACATAGCAGGTGTTATAACAGATCGTACTCCAAAATACAGTATCCATACAAATTGCATAGTTAACTTTAGTGCCCTTGCATTGTAATGAATTACTACATAAAATCCCTGGACCTACATATCACTGAACCTTTAGATATTTCATTTCAATTTTTATTTTCATTTACCGGTATGTAATTCTATCATCTTCTCAGAACGAAACATAAAACTGTTCAATAAATGCTCATATATGCAATGAACTGTAGTAAAACCAATCCTCCGTGGGTCCAAGGTCTTCTGTATCACATATGTCCTTTAGTCTGTATGAATATCATATTGAAAATGAAAAACCACAGCCTGTTTCCAGTCATTTGGCCAGGTCAGTAATGGAATTAATGAAGCCCCCATCTAGAGGTGAGGATAGGAATTGTGCCAGCTGCTGAAGCCTGTCGCACTCCTCTGGGGCAATGATTAATGACTGACAGATGAAATGAAATGATACTGAAGAGTGTTGCTGGAATGCAAGATGACAGGGAAAACCGGAGTACCCGGAGAAAAACCTGTCCAGCCTCCGCTTTGTCCGGCAGAAATCTCACATGGAGCGACCGGAGTTTGAACCACGGAACCCAGCGTTGAAAGGCCGGCGCGCTGCCGCCTGAGCCACGGAGGCTTCATGAATAGCATATTATTATTATTCTAATTATACTGAGTGCCCCGAGTCGCCGTCCACTTGGTTTAATTAGGCAACCCAAACGACAGCACAAGAGATCTGCGAAGCCGCTGGTATAAGACTACTGCTGTTTGGCGTTAGGACTACTTGCTTCCGTTTCAGTTGTTCCACTGTTTCCAACAGTGTCACCGTGTTCGAGGCAAGTGTATTTTGTGTACTAATATTGATTATAACATCAATCTACCTAATGTATATTTAGTATTGTTATTCATTCATGTAGTACTATGACGTTAATAATATGAAAACTGTCCGGCTCCATGGATAAATGGTTAGCGTGCTGGCCTTTCGTCACAGATTGTCCGGGGTTCGATTCCCGGCAGGGTCGGGAATTTTATCCATCATTGGTTAATTTCGCTGGCACGGGGGCTGGGTATATGTGTCGTCTTCATCATCATTTCATCCTCATCACAACGCGCAGATCATCAAATCAAAAGACCAACACCTGTCAAGCCGAACATGTCCTTGGACACTCCCGGCACTAAAAGTTATATGCCATTTCAACATGAAAACTAATTAAATATTCTGTAATAATAATGCGTCTCGTCCATTATGAATTAGAAATATCAAGATTACCCGTTACGTAGTGACTGACCTACATATCTGCAGCCGTGCTTTGTTTACGAGAGGTTAGGACAGCGGGTTTCTAACGAAGAGGTCTCGGGTCCGAACCCCGCACCAACCTATAGAGTTTTAAACTTGTAATACATACACATATCTCCATAGATATATTCTACTTCTAGGCGTTTCAAGAAACATTGCCTTATTACTGTAGAAGAATAATTTTCGAGAAATTACCGTCGGTTATAAAAGCGACGATTTTTCTATATACCAGGACGTCTTGCAACAGTAACGTAATGAAAATGTACACGTATGAAGGAAACACAGAGATGGTACGAATACTTGGTGAGGCTAGTGGAAATCTTTCTGCTGCACGAACACAGTATCGGTGACATTATTTGCCTTCGGATAATGTCTTGCGGTACACTAGTGTAAGACTAAGAGATTAATGAATTAGAAAGAATGAATCAATACTCTTCTCCCCCAGTCACCGATGACCACCAACTGAAAAGATAGTATTCATTTATTGTAATCATATTAGAATACATGAAGTTTTTTTTACAATATACAATATTTAAAAAATATAGCATTTTTTTACAATTTTTACCTCCTGAGACACTTCTAGACCTTAACCACGTTCTAAAGTCCATAACATCTCTTCTTGTATATTCCTACTACACGTGACTGGATGAAGACAGTGAACAGAATCCCCCTCCCTTCAGTCACGGATGATCACCAACTGGGGGATAAAACAACCACCCACAGCAATCATCACAATCATTGCAAATAGTTTTGTTAGTAATAAAAAAGTACCAAACTTGTTTAGCATATGAGGTACTGCCTAGACATTAACAACGTCATAGAATCAAGGATACCTCCACATACATGGTCTTACTACTAACTACATGAATTGTCTCTGTTTTCATCCTCTTAATTTCTTTACCCACATTCCTTTTATAATACACTGACTGACAGAGCAAATGCAACACCAAGAAGGAGTGGTTCGAAAGGGATGAAAGTTGGGGAAAAAACAGAGACGGCACGGACGAATAATTGATGTTTATTTCAAACCGATATGCAGGTTACACAATGCGCACGGCATCGACTCAGTAGGATGTAGGACCACCGCGAGCGGCGATGCACGCAGAAACACGTCGAGGTACAGAGTCAATAAGAGTGCGGATGGTGTCCTGAGGGATGGTTCTCCATTCTCTGTCAACCATTTGCCACAGTTGGTCGTCCGTACGAGGCTGGGGCAGAGTTTGCAAACGGCGTCCAATGAGATCCCACACGTGTTCGATTGGTGAGAGATCCGGAGAGTACGCTGGCCACGGAAGCATCTGTACACCTCGTAGAGCCTGTTGGGAGATGCGAGCAGTGTGTGGGCGGGCATTATCCTGCTGAAACAGAGCATTGGGCAGCCTCTGAAGGTACGGGAGTGCCACCGGCCGCAGCACATGCTGCACGTAGCGGTGGGCATTTAACGTGCCTTGAATACGCACTAGAGGTGACGTGGAATCATACGCAATAGCGCCCCAAACCATGATGCCGCGTTGTCTAGCGGTAGGGCGCTCCACAGTTACTGCCGGATTTGACCTTTCTCCACGCCGACGCCACACTCGTCTGCGGTGACTGTCACTGACAGAACAGAAGCGTGACTCATCGGAGAACACGACGTTCCGCCATTCCCTCATCCAAGTCGCTCTAGCCCGGCACCATGCCAGGCGTGCACGTCTATGCTGTGGAGTCAATGGTAGTCTTCTGAGCGGACGCCGGGAGTGCAGGCCTCCTTCAACCAATCGACGGGAAATTGTTCTGGTCGATATTGGAACAGCCAGGGTGTCTTGCACATGCTGAAGAATGGCGGTTGACGTGGCGTGCGGGGCTGCCACCGCTTGGCGGCGGATGCGCCGATCCTCGCGTGCTGACGTCACTCGGGCTGAGCCTGGACCCCTCGCACGTGCCACATGTCCCTGCGCCAACCATCTTCGCCACAGGCGCTGCACCGTGGACACATCCCTATGGGTATCGGCTGCGATTTGACGTAGCGACCAACCTGCCCTTCTCAGCCCGATCACCATACCCCTCGTAAAGTCGTCTGTCTGCTGGAAATGCCTCCGTTGACGGCGGCCTGGCATTCTTAGCTATACACGTGTCCTGTGGCACACGACAACACGTTCTACAATGACTGTCGGCTGAGAAATCACGGTACGAAGTGGGCCATTCGCCAACGCCGTGTCCCATTTATCGTTCGCTACGTGCGCAGCACAGCGGCGCATTTCACATCATGAGCATACCTCAGTGACGTCAGTCTACCCTGCAATTGGCATAAAGTTCTGACCACTCCTTCTTGGTGTTGCATTTGCTCTGTCAGTCAGTGTACTACATAGTTTTAGACAGCTTATCAGCCCCATCATTATGTTGGCAAATTGACTTACAACTATACATAATGTTACAAATCCATAATCTATTCCCCATTTTTCTGCTCCATGCAATAATTTCGTTTTAACTACTGAATTAAATACATTTTTCTGAACTTCATATTCGATGTTCGGCATCTTTTTGTCCGATATTTTTAAACTATCCAAAGCACTTGTTCCCTTCATTTTTGCTGCTTTTATCTATTATGTCCATCTGTTATTGCTGTTTATGATCGTCTCTAGGTATCCAATTTTTTTGAACAACTAATTTTGTCTTGCCCATCCAAAACTGTTCACTTTTTGAGAATTTATATACAATTTTAATGCAGCCAAATAGCCATACTGTGTAAGAGAGAAGGTGGATTATGATGATACTTGTTGTTTAAAGGGGCCTAACATCTGAGGTCATCGGCCCATGAGAGAAGATTAGTACACTGCATAATTACATTTTCTCTTACTTCGTTTGATTTGCATATTCGCTTATTGATTTTGAACTTTTAACATATAATTTCAAATGATAGTGTTCGCAACCTTTTCTACACAGCTGATATACACACGTCGTGTTTGGTTCGTGAAATTATGTGGTTTATTATCCATGGACCGCTATCCTCGTAAAGATATGTCTCATTTCAAAATTGGCCATAATCCAAGTCCGGTCTATCATAGCTCCTGTGGCATAAAATTCTGGCCAAATTTCTTCTCTTCGTCTTTATAGAGATGTCAGTAACTCCTCAGGGACTTTAGTGTTCGGTAAATTAAAATGTATCCTGAGATCTTCTACGAGGAAATTTTCTCTTGCCAGAAGGTAAACAAGTCTCGATCTTGTCATCTTTGACACTCCCAATATTCGTTTGATGATGAGCGCTTTTACTCTCTTTAATGTGTACAGATTTTTTACAGTAAGGCGTGTCCAAATAATTTCAATGCTGTGCGTCGGTACAGGCATCATTTTAGTTCTGAATAATGTCATTTCAGTTTCTATACTAAGGAATGTAATATAGCCTATTTCATTCATTGCCAGCATTGCCTGTGTTGACTTCCCTGCCACATGTTTTGTGTAACATTTACCGCTTGATTGCAATGTGATCCTTAAATATTTAAAATATGGCGTAATGTTGATTTTACTCTTCTTGATAAAGATTTCTACCGACGCAGATCAGATGCATTCCTAAAATCCATCATTTCAGTCTTTGTTATGTTTCTTTCAAATCCATTTTTGACACACCATTCTTCCATGCCGTTTATAGAGTTTTGAAGTTCTGTGATGTCTGTTGATCCTATTACTATATCGTCAGCATAAGCATATGATATTACACATTTCTTTTGGGCTATTCTTAAAATTTCTTCTGCTGCGAGGCTGAGAAGTAGAGGACTAAGAGGATTGCCCTGTAGTACTCCGTTTGATTGAAATGTCGGTTCTGAAAGTGAGAGATTGTTCGAAATTCTTATTTTGTTTCATTCTAATATTCATCTTATGATATCTGTTTATCTGTTAATTTTATCTATATTTTATTCCTGGTTTTTTTATTATTCATTTTCGATTTATCAGGTCGAACGCTTTCGAAAAATCTATAAATACTGCATAAAACAGTTCTTACCTTTTCAGAGCTTCCCATTTGTTTCCTAGCAGTAGTTTTATTGCAGATATAGTTGATCGTCCATGCCTGAATACTAATTCAGTTTCTGGGAGATTTTCGTCAATGTCTCGTTTATTTTTTCCGTTATTTTTTTTTAAAATCTTTGAAAGGGAGATTTTCCAAAGCAATGCCTCTGTATTTATTTGAGTTTTTGGAGTCACCTGCACCTTTATATATCAATTTTATGATTGACTGTCTCCATTGTTCTGGTATATTGGCCGTCTGTATGTATTTATTATAGAGTTTTAGTTCACGTGGGTAGCAACAGGTGAGCAGTATCTTTTAAACATTCACTGTATAATTTGTCTGCTCTTGCAGCTTTTTTTTTCTTGATATGTTTAAAGATATTTACGACCTCATCTGTAGTTAATGGAGTCCACTATTCTGTCATTTGTAAGTATCTTTCTGTGTGTTTTCTGATATGTTATTGTGTCCTTCATTGTTCAGTGTATTCTGAAAGTGTATCTCCCATTCCTTCATATCGATGCGTTGTGTCTAGGTGTGCTTCTTTGGACGTAATGCAACATACGGATCTTTCTTACCTTCCACCACGATTGTCTTTCCTTCTCTTTCCCAAATTTTTGTCTTCTTTTCCTTTAAAATCTTCTTGTAAGTTCTCCTTTTCCCTTCACAAATGGCTAGAAGTATAGAATCCGCAGAATTCAATTTTATTTGATGTAATGTTACCAGGACATCTCTTCTTATCAAATAGCACCCCTCGTCAAACCACGTTTTTGCCTTTCTTGTTTTCACGGGAGCTGTGGCTAGACTCAGGAGATCCCCAAGTGCATGCATTGCTTCTTCCAGTCTTGAGTTACCTATAAGCGTTTCTATTTTTCCCAGCTCATCTAATTTTTCTTCTACTTTTCCAATGTCTATTTTCCTTGAAACCAATTGTACTGCTTGTTTTTGTTTTGTTCGCAATTCACCCTGGATTTTAATTTTCATTGAAATATATGTTATCAAAGGAGCGTATTTTGATGCCCATAGAGGGGTTATATCACCTTTGATTGGGCCCCTTATAAGCGCAACATCTATAGTACATGTTTCCATTAGGAGATATGTATGTTGGAACATGCGATTACTTAATAGAATGAGGCCTTGTTCCCGTAGTGTATCCATCACCAGTTTAGTTTTGTAGCCGAGAATATCTAGTCTGCAATTTAAATCACCAGCAATGACTAGAGGAGTGTCCTGTGTACAGTTTACATTTAGTTGATCTAATTCATCTATTATGTCCATAGCCGTTGTATTTGGTTGAAAATAAGTTGATATTATAGTTACGTGTTCTGCTTCTATGAGTAGACAATATTCCTTTTGAACAGTTGAGATTATTGGGGTTAACCATGGTTTTAGTAGAACAGTTATTCCTCCTATAGGTCGTCCCCTTTCTCCTTGTTTGGCTTGAAGATGGAAGCTGTAATATTCCGAGTGCTGCCATTCCTCGACTAGAAATGTTTCTGTGAAGATGATAATGTCGTATCCATTCCTAAAATCTATTGATGCCATATCCATGGCAGTTTTAAGGCCCTCTATATTCTATAACATGATGTTCATGTTTTCCATTTCTTTGCACTTTTTCAAGCTGTGTTCTGTTGACTTAACCAAGACACACTTCTTCCCTTATCCGAAAGAAGCGGAAACGTCTAACAATAATTCTTGCTGGCCAAAATTTTTGCTTCAGTTGCCCTTTCTAGGCAATCAAAAGGAATTCCTGCTTTAAATGATTTACTGCTGCTTTTACTTATTATTTCTTCGCATATCACGTTGTCTTCAATTCTCTTTCCTGAAAGGAATTTTCTCATTGATTCCGTTGTGGTGTCTTGTCTCAGTCTTTCCACGAAGCGCCAGGCCATCTTGTCAGTTGCCTTTAAACCATCGTCTTTATGACCGATGCCTGTTGTAGCAAATTGCTGTGACTGTCGCCTAGATCTGGGGCGTGGATCATGTCGTTTGCTGACAGTGAAAAATTATTTACTTCCAATGCGTTTGTGCTAATAGTTTCTCCTGAGTTAATGTGCTGTTCCTCAAATATTGGTTACCTCGATGCCAGCGGTTTCTTTTTATTCAATATGGTATGAATTTGGATTTCTAATTTCTTTTCCAACTCATTCTGGAGGAAGTCTGTCATACTCTCTACCTTTTTTGTAAATTCCTCTATTACGGGATTAGTAGCAGAGAGAGCTTCTATTTTCAACATTATTTGTTTAATAATATCATCCTGACGCTTCATCTTCTGAGCCTCATTTCTACAACTGTTGAGAACCATGATAGGTTGCAATTATTTTTACTCATGATATCATGATACCTTGCTTTAATCCTACACATTCTTAATGGAACCATAAACTACAGGGACTATCACATTCTATACCTAGTTCATTTGTAACAATATCCTGTTCACAGACTTTACATTTCACCTGTCCTTGGTTACCCATTACACTATTTGGTGGTGTCATATTTACTTCTCTTTGCTGTTTCGTCACGTTCAGTGTAGAGGTCTACTTTAAAATGACGTTTTCCTATACTACTCGTAATATATATTCTAACCTTATCATCACTACTATGACGAACATTTCATTGTTCTGAGAGTTTGTCACCCCTTTTTCGCGCATAATTCTGGTTTTCTGTGGATTGACTTTTATATTCCACTCCTCACATTAATACTATTTCGCATTTTGACAGGGGTTAATGTGAGCAGCAGGATATCATCTGCGAAGATAAGACCCGGAATATCTCGGTTCTTGAGACATGAAGATACTCCTTTCTCAAAGCCTTCGGAATGGAAAATGTCACAAATAAATAATAAAAACAATATTGGTGATAATTTGCAACCTTGTTTGAGGCCCAGTTTTGAAAATATCTCTCCCATCTTTCACTTTGATAGAACATTTTAATTCCTCATACGTATTTTCAATTGCTCTTATCATCTTCCTTGATATTTTGATCTGACTCAAATTATAGACGACAGCCCGTGTACTCACTGAGTCAAAAGCTTTTTCTAAATCGATTGTCGTGCTGTATAATTTGCTTCCTTTCTTCTTCGTACATTTATCCGTTATTATTTTAACAACCATTATGTTATCACTTGTCCTCATTCACCCCTCTGCCCAATTCATTAATATTTTTTTTTCAATAAGACTAATAGACGCAGGGAACTCTACGACCAAGCCGATCTTTGATGGGTGTCATGAAGATGTGTTGGCTTTATATCGTAAAACAAACAAGTGAACATCAGACAAGCCGCAGTCGATTTAGGACTCAGCAATTTTTCCATCCCTCGAATTCTCCACGGACAGAAGTGGCGCTATACAAACTTCGTTGGTTCAAGCGTTAGCAGAGAATGACTTTCAATCCACAATTACCTATGGTAATACGATGATACTTTGCCTTCAGCAACAGCTTGATTCCATCTGTCAAATCACAATCTACACTGAACGTGACGAAATAACAAAGAGAAGTAAATATGACACCACCAAAGAGTGTAATGGGTAACCAAGGACAGGTGAAATGTAAAGTCTGTGAACAGGATATTGTTACAAATGAACTAGGTATAGAATGTGATAGTCCCTGTAGTTTATGGTTCCATTAAGAATGAGTATGATTAAAGCAAGGGGAGTATGATATCATGAGTAAAAATAATTGCAACCTATCATGGTTCACAACAGTTGTAGAAATGAGGCTCAGAAGATGAAGCATCAGGATGATATAATTAAACAAATAATGTTGAAAATAGAAGCTCCCTCTACTACTAATCCCCTAATAGAGGAATTAACAAAAAAGGTAGAGAGTATGGCAGACAATAATTCTTGCTGGCCAAAATTTTGCTTCAGTTGCCCTTTCTAGGCAATCAAAAGGAATTCCTACATTAAATGGTTTACTGCTGCTTTTACTTATTATTTCTTCGCATATCACATTGTCTTGATGATTCCGTGAACATCATACCCAGATTCGGTGGAAGGTTAATGGTGTACCGCAGCAGCTGGTAACACATCAACTGGCTACAGATGGATGGCGGACCGGCACGTTTTGTCCTCACGGTGCAGGATTTTCTCCATCTTACCTACCCACGGGGCTGGATTGGTCGCGTTGGGCATATACAGTATATGGTTCGCCTCATTTCGTTGCGCCTCAAACTCCGAAACTGCTTTATATAAGGAAACGTAAAGGCACGGATCTATCGTAACAGACCATCAAACATTGCTGCTTGCCGTAATACGTAATGTGACGCCACAGATCCTTCAGTGGGTACACCAGAACACATCACTGCATATTCTCTGAGGGAAAGTCGACCAAATTCGAGGGGTAAAGAACGACGGTACTGAGGACTGTGCTCTAGTGGTACACTATTGTTTACTAATGTGAATGTAAAGTGAAAATGAGGGAGTTGCAGAATGTCCTCCGAAAAATGCATACTAAAATCATGTATCAGCAGTACTACAGTACTTTGCCAATAAAATAGGATTTTAGATTTGTCAAAATATTAGTGCAGTTTCAGTTTACTGTAAAACCCATCTTCAGTATCGTCTGAAATGGTGTTACATGGTATCGTCATATCCCAAACATTTCGCATTTTATTAATTCGGCAATCAGTAAATATCAAACTGAACTACGCCAACGAAGAAAAAACACACGATACATACTCAATTGAATAATAATGTTATTGTCTTTACGTCCCACTTAGTACTTTTACGGTTTTCTGAGACGCCGAGGTGCCGAAATGTAGTCCCACAGGAGTTCTCTTACGTGCCAGTAAAACTACCGACACGAAGCTGACTTATTTGAGCACCTTTAAATACCACCGGACTGAGCCAGGATCTATCTTGCCAAGCTGGGGTCAGAACGCCAGCGCTTCAACCATCTGAGCAGGTCAGTGCGCTCTTACAACCAATAAAGCGCGCGCACTAATATATTGAAAAAAAGTAACTTCAAAATGTATTGACGAAAGAAGTCTGAAAGTAGAATGAGCGGTGTGTCAGCACTGTCTTAAGTAGAAATGATTTCTCTCCTAAACCCAAAAGACCTACGTTGTAGACTGTAGACTGTTTCCCCATACGTTTTACTGATGGCAAAAAGAAAAGCCGGGATGGTAGGGAAATGTATTTTGAAAATGAACAGTAGTGAGTTTTTAATTTAATATTTCTTCTGTTTTTAACTTTCTTTGTTAGAATGTATGTTGTATGTTGGGTATTCAGCCCGAAGGCTGGTTGGATCCTCAACAGGTTCACCATTAGCTGTCATAGATGGTCTAGGTGTCACTGAAGAGGCGTACTAGGGAAATGAGGAGTGAGGTAGTTTCCCGTTGCTTTCCTCACTGAGCCAGATGTTGCTATTGCACATCAGTCTGCCAAGCCCACTGAAATGCATGCACCAACCGAACCTATGAGCGACATTTTTCACACCATTCATAGCAGCGACTGACTGCATTAGGAATGGCATTACTGGCATCGCTCATACCCCAGTCGCTTTCATATTGTCAAAGCCAAGGATAAGACAGACAGGTCAATGAAAGTAACAATTTTATTCTAGCCCATACCAGAAGACATAGTGCACTGTAAACACTATATCTTGCCAGCAAAGGCCTCTTTGTTAGAATACCCTGAGAATTTTCAGTCAACAAGTACATCAGCAGTCTTACAATTAGGGGCTACCTTCAGCTTCGGAGGCCGTCTAATTTTTGAGGTTGTTGATTCACTATTGCGTGTTTGTGTTGTTTTGTACAATGAAGTTAAATATCTCACTACCAAACTCAGTTGTCTATCAAACCTAACTCCACAATTATGTGCCGTAATTTCTCAATATTATTTTACCAGACTAAAAAGCCTCCGTGGCTCAGTGGCAGCGCGCCGGCCTCTCACCGCTGGATTCCGTGGTTCAAATCGCGGTCACTCCATGTGAGATTTGTGCTGGACAAAGCGGAGGTGGGACAGGTTTTTCTCCGGGTTCTCCGGTTTTCTCTGCCATATTTCATTCCAGCAACACTCTCCAATATAATTTCGTTTCATTTGTCATTCATTAATCATTGCCCCAAAGGAGTGAGACAGGCTTCAGCAGCCGGCACAATTCCTGTCCTCGCCGCTAGATGGGAATGACTTGAAACAGGCTGTGGATTTACATTTTATCAGACTAGTATTGCCACGTATTAGGTTATGAATCTATTTCAGTCACGAAGATAATTGTATACTCTCTCATTGTGTGAATACTGGCCGCATCGTCTTCCGATGCCAAACACCATTAGTTAATTTAAAAAACTGTATTGGGATAAGAGTCCATGAATACGGTACCTGCGATCACTTCACCTGGGTACAGGAGCAGCTTGGACGCCAGCACCACGACCGGTCGACGTCGCCACTGAGGGAATACCAGTCCCTTAAGAAGCTGCACCGAGCCGCAGCGAGTGAAGCCTGTCCACTGGGGAAGAGAGAGCGCCGCCGGACCGACATGGAAACGTAGAAGATGACGCAACTCAGGATCGATCCCGAGACGGGCCCGACGGGAGCGGTCAGAGTAGCCCAAAGTGGAGAGGAAGTTGTCTTGGATGGCAAGGGGAGTGTCGGTTGGCTGTAGTCGTCTGCTTGGTCCACCGCCATACTGCAAAAAACATTCGAATATTAACTAAGTCACTGACAGAAGAACATTTATCAATTTTACCTCTATAATTAGAGTTAATTACACGCTGGGGTCAATAATCCCTACTGCAGCTCGGTGCAACTTCTCAAGGGACTGGTATTCCCTTAGAGGCGACGTCGACCAGTCGTGGTGCTGGCGTCGAAGCACATGGTGGGGCAGAGTGGTCAGGCATATGCCCAGCCACCTTTGCCCGCAGGAACTAACCTCGTACTCATCGTTGGAGTAAGCTGAATGAACCTCAGAGCCATGTGCACCTCCGAAAGTAGAAATCTCGTTTCATAAATGTTTTGACTTCCTGACCGGGAATCGAACCCACGTCCTGACGGACAAATCGAGAATGCCCTTACATCCTCGGCCAGCCATCACCTAAGTTAATCCTCAGCCCCCTACTTAATGTCATTTTTTATGCGACTAAAAGTTTGTCCCTTATTTTGGCTTTGGCTGGGAAAAATATGCCGCAAAACACACAAAATAATATTTTGTAAAAATAGTGCAAGCCTTTGCCTTCCACACCTCCAATGTCCTTCATGGGCTGCACGGAGATTGCTTTGAGTTTTATAATTAACTTCCCTATAAAAATGTACGTATGCATTTTCTTCGTAACTCTAAGCGATTTGCTAGGGAGTTGTGCTTAGTGCCACATACAGCGACGTTAACGAAGTATGAGGCCGGGTATATACCAATTCTTTACGGCTGCTCTGTTTACCAACAATTCCTACGGAATTAATTAATTAGCAGTGGACTGAATCTTCGAATATTATTCCCGCGAATAGGACACAATAACGTGTTTTTTTCTTTTTTTTCTTTTTTTTTTTTTTGCTAGTGGCTTTACGTCGCATCAACACAGATAGGTCTTATGGCGACGATGAGACAGGAAATGCCTAGGAGTTGGAATGAAGCGGTCGTGGCCTTAATTAAGATGCAGCCCCAGAATTTTCCTGGTGTGAAAATGGGAAACCACGGAAAACCATCTTCAGGGCTGCCCACAGTGGCACTATCTCCCGGATGCAAGCTCACAGCCGCGCGCCCCTAACCGCACGGCCAACTCAAAGCAACAACATTTTATGGTGCTGCTCTGTGTTGTGAGCCGGTGATGGGTTGAACATATAAATTGGTATTTTCCATTTCTTTCACATCATTTATACTTTTTTGTGTGGTCATGATTCAGTTTCCCTTATCCACAATGATTTTTTTCTCTGCTTGAATACTTTGGATTCAGCATTTTATTCTGTCGTAAATAGGAATAAGACTTGATAATCAACAAACGTAATTACATTGTTTTCAAAGCTCTTAAACGATGCAGAACACACACACATACTTACAATATTGTTAATCATTCCGAAGTACTGTTCACTCGCAACCGCGACCCCACAGATGTGGGAAAAGTGGTAGAAGAAGAAGAATTCAAAAGTACTGTTCACGCATTCTCTGCACATTAGACGATGTAAACTTTTATCCTATCCAACAGGCTTGAAAACTTCCTTTTTTAAAATGTTGGAAATTATTCTGTGTGCGTGAAGGCGCGGGTAACCAATATGCCGGAGCTCAGCGGCAGAGAAATCTAGAGGAACAAAATAGAGAAGCACCAATGGGGGAGACAAGAGAAGAGGATACTGAAAACCTCAGCTGAAGAACTGGAGAGAAGGAGATATAATGAAGAGGAACTGGGAGGAGAAGAAGAAAACCCAAACCATGACAAAGTTAACCGTGGTCTTACAGAGGCCATAAGGGAGAAGTAGTATCGTGGGAAAGCTAATAATAACGTTACCGAGCTCGATAGCTGCAGTCGCTTAAGTGCGGCCAGTATCCAGTATTCGGGAGATAGTAGGTTCGAACCCCACTGTCGGCAGCCCTGAAAATGGTTTTCCGTGGTTTCCCATTTTTACACCAGGCAAATTCTGGGGCTGCATCTTAATTAAGGCCACGGCCGCTTCCTTCCCACTCCTAGCCCTTCCCTGTCCCATCGTCGCCATAAGACCTATCTGTGTCGGTGCGACGTAAAGCAACTAGCAAAAAAAAAAAAAAAATAATAATAATAAAAAATAACGTTAAGTACTAGCACAAAATATACGTCCTTTTCAGTGCGAAATTCCAGCACTGCAGGTATTTGATGTAGAAGACAAAAATATTAACGACCAACGTTTTTACACACAACAATTCAATAGTTCCACTGTACTCATTACTGGACCTCAGAAAGCATGTGTAATTTTAGCTGTCAGTATCCTTCACATTCTTAAAAGAAATGAAACAAGTAGAATTTCATGACATCTTCGAGAATACTTCTGCCTACGGTGTTAACTAATTATTACATTAAGATATGCCTGTTTTGTGTGTGGCGATGTCATAGCTGAAGTCTCTCTCTTAACCTTCCACTAGAACAGTATAGGGGAGAGAGGGCAAGCGAGTCACCTTAAGGCAAAATATGTCATAATGACCACGATAATTATTTTAAATTAAACGTAGCTTAAGACCTTCTTCATAACAGTTAACACTCAAAATAAGTAAATAAAACATAAGCAGGCTTGAAATAATAAAATCAACAACATTAAGCATATGGACTCACTTGCTCCTGCTAGTGGGGGGCAAAACCGTCCACTACTGATTATTGATCACTATGATCCACTTAATGTTGGGCGTAGAAAGTACCAAAAATGTAGAAAATTGCAAATAACGACCACACGGTGTTAATAAAAAGTTCTTTCAGAAAAATATATTGCAAAACCAACTCGAATGTCAAACTCTTCTACAGAAAGAATGGTAAATATGAGAAGGTTTAAACGAGTTTCACATTAAGGACGGAGGACTTGCGAAATCAGATTCCTTTAGAAAAACTATTCTATGGGTTGTCACCTCGTGATGTGAGGAAACTTCAGTTAACGTCAGAGTGTGCCTAGATTCATTCTGGAAAACAATGTTGTTAGTGATACGATATGATGTTTAATACTAGCTTTTATCACTGTCTTTATTTATATCCTCCCAAGGACTTTGCGAATCATTTTCACTCCGTGCCTCTCCCCTGTCTGTCTTCCTTACGTCATTTCTGACCATTGTTACAAAGAAGATTAGGAAAAAGAACGAATTACATCGCCCAAGATTTATAAATCAGATATCAGTATATGATTTCAGACAACAGTGGAGCAAACGAGTCCACTTCAATATTCATCTGGACTCCCTTGCCCTACACTACACTTTAAAATAAATTGGTTCGTATCGCAGAGACCAGATATAATGTGCTTACGAAATGCTGCCTTAAAATTAGATCCATGTGTTTATGAATACGCCTGACTGGTAATAAATAAATTGCATTTCCTACAGGAAAATAAAACCACGAAAATGAAGAAACACCGGTGTTTCCAATTTTCGCGGCAGAGCATCTCGTAACTCAACCTGCACATCTCACAAACCAAGTAGCCTCGCAGAGGGTCCAAAATCCTACAGTTTTGAAAGTGAAATGGGGTGAACTCACATGCCCCGTATGACACGCTTGCCCCACCCTCCCCTACATCTAAAGTACACTATATTTCAGTCCCGTTTACAGATACGGGGTCCGGGAGGAGGAGAAATGAAATTATATGGCATATTTTTACGGCCGGCTGCCTTTCCTGGCGTCACCCTCAGTTGAAGAGCTAATTTATTTATTTATTTATTTATTTATTTATTTATTTATTTATTTATTTATTTATTTATTTATTTATTTATTTATTTATTTATTCATCGTCTGTTTACACTCCAGGGTCAGTTTTTACCTCGGACTCGGCGAGGGATCCCACCTCTACCGCCTCAAGGGCAGTGTCCTGGAGCTTCAGACTATGGGTCGGGTGATGATACTGGGGAGCATGACCAGTACCTCTCCCAGGCTGCCTCGTCTGCTATGTTAAACAGGGGCCTTGTGGGGGGATGGGAAGTTTGGAAAGGATAGACAAGGAAGAGGGAAGGAAGCGGCCGTGGCTTTAAGTTAGGTACCATCCCGGCATTTGCCTGGAGGAGAAATGGGAACCACGGAAAACCGCTTCCAGGATGGCTGAAGAGGGAATCGAACCCCCCTCTACTCAGTTGACCTCCCGAGGCTGGGTGAACCCCGTTTCATCCCTCGTACCACTTTTCAAATTTTGTGGCAGAGCCGAGAATCGAACCCGGGCCTTCGGGGGTGGCAGCTAATCACACTAACCACTACACCACAGAGGCGGACATTTATTTATTTATTTAGTTATTTATTTATTTATTTATTTATTTATTTATTTATTTATTTATTTATTTATTTATTTATTTATTTATTTAATACAGTCTACAATAGAGCAATGCTCCAATTACAGTAGGCTAACTGAAGAAATACATTGAGTAAAAATTACAAAGTGGCAAAATAAGAACATTAAGTACTTTTTAATTTTTTTAAATGACAAAGTGGCAAAATAAGAACATTAAAAACCGGGCGAGTTGGCCGTACGGTTAGAGGCGCGTGGCTATGAGCTTGCATGCGGGAGAGAGTGGGTTCGAATCCCACTGTCGGCAGCCCTGAAGATGGTTTTCTGTGGTTTTCCATTTTCACACCAGGCAAATGCTGGGGCTGTACCTTAACTAAGACCACGGCCGCTTCCTTCCAACTCCCAGGCCTTTCCTCTCCCATCGTCGCCATAAGACCTATCTGTGTCGGTGCGACGTAAAGCCACTAGCAAAAAAATACACATTAAAACATAAAGAAAAACTAATTGTAGAGGCTGTTATAAACATAGATCATTCAGTCATATATAACGTTACAGTAGCATGCACAATCATTTATAGAAGATTATTAAATTGAGATTCAATGAGCAATGCCGACATTGGTAACAAAGTACGAAAGTAGAAACATCTCCCTTAAGAGCACAGTTATATAAATGCAATTAAATAAATCTGCAAATTGTGACATTCCTATTTTATACTGGGAACAGTTATTTGATCAAAAAAAAAATTCAAAACGTAAAATCAAAGTCGGCTGGCCCCGTGTTGTAGGGGCAGCGTGCCTGCCTCATCTTATCCGGAAGCCCCGTGTTCGATTCCCGGTCAGGTCAGGAAGTTTTATCAGGATATAAGGCCTGGTTAGAGGTCCACTCAGCCTTCGTGATTAGAATTGAGGAGCTCGCTGACGGTGAGATACAGGCCCCGGTGTAGAAAGCCAAGAATAACGGCCGAGAGGATTCGTCGTGCTGACCAAACGACACCTCGCAATCTGCAGGCCTTCGGGCTGAGCAGCGACTGCTTGGTAGGGAAAGGACCATCAGTGTTGCGGCGCCATGACGTTTAGTTCGGTTTTCGGTAAAACAATATATTTCTGTCTGTTAAGGGATAGAAAGTACAGTGAAATGCCTCACTTTGGACACCCCTATAGCCTGGACACCCCTTTTGATTGAACATATATTGAATGCACCGTTTAATTTCTTATAGGCCTACATTTACATGTTAAAAATCCTCTGTATATTGGACAGCTATTAACTGACAGTTTGGACGGGTTCAAAACATTTTTTTTTTGCTGTTTTTTAATGGTTTAGTACAAGCAATTTTAACAATGTCATTGGAAATGCTGCTTGTCCAGGAACATTTAAAACAAAAATGATAAGACAGAGAGTCTTCCTGTAATTAGGCTCATCAGTGTAACAATGCAATCGAATTTACAAGGAGTTGACCGTCTTCGACGCAATTTTATGGACCCATGGTGCTTGGATGGACGTGTCTAAAGAAACAATTGTGAAATATGTTAACTGGGGAATTGGGTTTCACTGTACGAATTTCCTGGAGACGTGAAATTATGTATGAAGAAACTTATGTTGGTGATATTCTGCTTCACAGTGCTGTACTTCTACAGTTGAATTAGCAGGCACGCCAGTGACGTTTATATCGAATGCCTGTACGTTCCAGTATTGTTTAGTATTGCGCGCGTGTCTACGCTTCTTTGTGTTCACCACGCGCGAGACACACGATAGCTTGCCCAGTGTTTCCTTGCACGGTTTTTCTTTTCGCCCTAATCCATAATGCAGAAATCTGCTACTGATTTTCACCGAGCACACGAGGTGCAGAAGTTCATAATTATACGGTTGCGGGTTATCGGTGTGCTTAAAAACAAAATCACTATTCAGAAAAATAGAGTGTTTTCCTGCTGACTACATTTACTAAAGTGCTTATTAGAGTTATTTACAACTTCACTCAAGTTTGAGTTTTCCACTTGTCAGAATACCGGGCGAGTTGGCCGTGCGCGTACAGGCGCGCGGCTGTGAGCTTGCATCCGGGAAATAGTAGGATCGAATCCCACTATCGGCAGCCCTGAAAATGGTTTTCCGTGGTTTCCCATTTTCACACCAGGCAAATGCTGGGGCTGTACCTTAATTAAGGCCACGGCCGCTTCCTTCCAACTCCTAGGCCTTTCCTATCCCATCGTCGCCATAAGACCTATCTGTGTCGGTGCGACGAAAAGCCCCTAGCAAAATAATTGTCAGAATTCATACTCACAAAAGAAATCGAACACACAGCCCTCTGGCGCGACGAGCTACTGCTCTCCAACACGGCCTCTCACAGCGCAGCCTCGTTCCCGAGAACAGTACTTCCCGTAATTAAAACAATTTTACTCACTACTGGCGTACTCCCAAACCATTCATCACTAACTCGAGACGAACTCGCGACTGACCGACTTCTCGCTGGCTTCAATCTTTCGATAGGCTAGTGGGAGATTCTCACAGTTTCCACTTCCATACTAGTTTTGGCACCTGTTGCATTACTAGCCAAGTTCCAGCTTCTTTTAAGAAACTTTCTTGTCGTGAGCCTCAACAGTTCACCGGGGGTATTATTTTATTCGCTGCTGGCACCGAACACATTGTCGTCACTGCACCGGCATTGTCGCCTTCCGCTGCGGCCGACAACGTCCCCCCCCCCCCACTTTGCACTCACACCTTTTACTGTTTTAATATTACACATTATGCGTGCGAGCTGCACACCCCATTGTATTTGCATACGAAATAGTGTCGAACCACTATTTGAATAGTTCATCATCATCATCAACAACAACACGCTTTAAGCTTTCAAAGTCTGTTCCAGTTTCACTTTTTTTTTTTTTTTTTTTTTTTTACTATTTTCTTCTTGAGTGTCCTACATTTGATCTTTATTTTGGATTGTGCTCCAAAGCAATTTTTGTAGTCTTGAATGTTCTATCTGAAGAAGATACTCCAACCATTTCTGTATATACTAGTGGATGCATTCAGGAAGTATGCTTTTCCTGGATCGTGTGTGATATCATCAAGGCCAAGTCGATAAATTCGTGCACATCCCTTTACTGATGTAAGGTGCATTATTTCTGCAGTTGCTGTGCATTGGTAACCTCTTCCGGTTAGGACTCATCTTTTACATCCATACTATACAGTAGGTAAAGCCATGATTCTATAAAATTTAAGTAGAGTCTCTTTCATGGTCATAGAGTGCAATACTCGCCTTAAAGTGCCACATGTTTGTCCAAATTGTAGTAGTTACAATAATGTATTCTTCTTGTAAACTCTAAAAATCAGATATTTAAGCGCTTCCAATACCAGTCAATGACTTCACCGTGAAATATCTACTGTATTGTTCTAAATGAACACATCACAATATCTTCACTTCACGCACTGCAATATCATAGAAACCTATTTATCTATATTAATAAATTCAAGTCGGTTTGGAGAGATCTATCTACATATATAAAACGCTAACGTGTAGGTTTCACAGAACTCAAGGTAATGAATATTGAATTTTCACGACCGTAATCGAAATCGAGTTTCAACTTATTAAGTTGTGTTACGTACATGTAGTACGTGTTGAAAAGATGTTAAGTACAGAACAAACATTTCGATTAAAACTCAAGCTCTTAAACCAGAGGGTGTTAAAATGTGCGGTTTGTATCAAAATCGTTCAAGCCATCTCAATAGTACAGGAAAAATCTTGCATTTCTTGAAAAGTCTACGGAAATATATTTTTATTTTCAAAATCAAATCATTAAATGATAACTCCAATAATTGCAGACGAAGGTTGACCCTAACACGCAATACATTCTGTACTTAGCAGGTTACTAAGCGATTAACACTTTCATTAATGATTACTAACTGTGAAGCCAGAGAGCATACACTTCCTCTGATTATGGAAGAATTCTATTCTCTGCTAGATACTCTTTGATTCTCTGACCTTCGCCTGCTTTTGAATATACTCAACAGATGGTAGAACGTTCCTAATAACTTACATACCGCTAAGAGAAAACAATCTACGTACGCACAGACGGGAAGGCATCAAGTCAACTAGCCTTCTATATGACCATTAATAAAATGTGGGGACAAACGCTCAAAAAAGTGGTTAGTCTGCTTATTCAGTCACGGCCAATTGTATGTTGCACTATCTCGGGCAAGATCGTTTGAAAATGTTAAGAACGAGATATGGCCGAAGGGTGAAGCACAGAGAATATTATAGGCATGATATAGGCTTTTGGGCTTATGCCGTGTCAAGAAAATAATGTGAAATTCTTTACGTTTCGCAGAGAACTATGCTCTGCGTCATCAGAAGAAAAATCTCGACTGTCCTCGAGAAAGGCTTCTAAAACAATGAGCTTTGAATTTAGACGTGACCCAATAGAAGTGAAAATGGTACGTTCATTCGTCACCAGATGGCTCCTCGGACGCGGTACGGCGCTAGTGTTCGAATCGGAAGCTGACGGAACCATCAGAAATAGTCAGAGAGGGTCGCATAACATAACAGGCGTACGCACATCTGAAGGTATGCCATTGACACAAGTCTGGCGATGAGGAACGTCCGAATTTCGAAAACACCGAAAGAAAATAACAACAGTGAAGGGACAGGGAAGGGAACTACCTGCGTAAATCCTTAATGGCTGACAACCAGGTATTACTTAATTGATAGCCAGTGTCTCTGTTGAAATTGTAGGATTTCTACGTATTTCCATAGCTTCTCGTATAATCCTGGACCTGAAGTGTCTAATGTGAGTAAGAGCTCGAGCATCTTGGAACATGATATCATGACCCGACGATAGAGCGTGCTCAGCTACTGCTGATTTGTCTGGCTGGATGAGAAGAATATTACGTTCATGTTCCTTGATACGAGTACCAATGGACCGTCATGTTTGGCCAATGTATACCTTATCGCAAGTACAGGGAACTTCGTATACCCCAGGATGTAAAAGTGGGGACAATTTGTCCTTTGTCTTACCCAGACTGTGAGCAATTTTAGTGACGATGGCAAACACCGGTTTTATACTGTGTTTGCGGAGGACCTTGGCAATTCGGTCTGTGGTGTTATGAATATAAGGCAGGTAGGCTGTTCCCTTCACTTCTTCCTTCCGTGAGCTTTGCTTGGTCGTTTCTTTGGGATGCAGGGCTCTATGAATCTATGAATCTATGAATCTGTAAATCGCTGTAACCATTACCCTTGAACGTGACTTTGAGTGTGTCCATCTCCACCTGAATGTTTGATGGCTCACAAATTCGTCTCACCCTCTTGGTGAGTGTCGTGAGAATCAAGGGTGCCCATGCCCGGGGGCAAGAGGGGGACGCCTCCTCCCCCTAGCTCTCAGGGAAAGGAAAAAAATTAATGTAGTGAGGTGTTTTTTTCAAAAAAAAAAATTTAAAAGTCTGTATTACGTAGAAGTGGTAGGGGATAACGTGGGTGGTATTCTAACATGGAATACAAGTCGCTATTCATCTTCCAAAATATTAAAAATACCACATACCCCCAGGTCTAGCCTCCCCCCCCCCCCCCACTACAAACTATCTTATGGGCACCCATGGCGAGAATGCCTTATTTTTGTGCTGGATGGTGGTGAGAATCTGCATGAAGATAGCGATTTGTGCGGGTAGGCTTATGATAGACGGTATATCCCAAGGAGCCGTCCGGTTTCTTTCTTACTAGAACATCCAAGAAAGGAAGGCATCCGTCCGACTCCATCTCCGTAGTGAATTTAATTGAAGGATGTTGCTGATTTAGGTGGTTTAGAAATAGACTCCTTAGCCTCATCCGTAGGTAGTTTGTCGATGGCTGCCTCAACGGAAGTTTTTAACTCCTCAGTGGGAATTTTAGAGGGAGAGACAGCAAAATTAAGACCCCTAGCTAGAACTGCCGTTTGGTTCTCGTCCAAGGATTTCTTGGAAAGATTGACGACAGTTTTACTAGCATCCGGGTTCGTGCGAGAGACCGCCTGTTTCTGAGCTAGTCGGAGGAACTTAGATTTCTCCTGAATGACACCTGGTTGAATTTGCGTTCAGCCTGTATAGCAGTAATGCGATCGAAAGACAACCACAATTCCTGCGGGAGAGTGTTGCTTAACAGCAGGTGTAAACAAAACAAATCTCGGGAGACTGAGTCCAGTTCCTTACGAGTGTAATGCACTCTCTCGATCAGTGTAATGTACTCTCTCGATCACAAGAGCATTGTTAGCACGTTGATATATTCTCCTGGCCTTCGGAGTGTTTTCTTGACACGGCATAAGCCCAAAAGCCTATATCATGTGTATAGTCCGGGTCGTGAAAGCATCAATTGCAACAGAGAATATTGTATGGAAATAGATGTTATTATGTAGGGACCGCTATTAAAGTTCATAAAACCATTGAAAAGGGCAGGCAGAACAATATGACTGCGACAGGCATATCAAGACGAGTTATCTGACCTATTTATAAGAAATGCTGCGGAGCAACACCGGTTCTCTAGTATATAATATAAAGGTATGAAAATGAAAATAGACGTGATTTAATGAGTTGATCACGAGATCATGATCAGAAAACTGGAAGACGCAGCAGTAAGAGGTGTAGCGTTGAACTGGTTTAAGGATTATCTCAGTGATCGATCACAATTCATCTCATATAAAAATGCTAAAAGTTTGTGTCTTCCTATATCAATTGGAATTCCTCAGGGATCAGTACTGGGTCCAATTTTATTTCTAATATTTGTGAATAATATAGGCTCTCTAAAATTACAAGGACAATTATCTCTTTTTGCAGATGATACAAATATTTTCTATGTTGGTACCTCTGCTAAAGAACTTGAGGTAAAAATGCAGTATGACATTAGATTACTACAAACTTGGCGTTCAAACACCATTAATCGTAGCAAGACCAACTACATGATTTTTCACAAGCCCGCATGTGCAACTCCTCTTGATCTTACATTAACATTATTCGATCATCCTTTACCAAGAGTACAATTTACTAAATTTCTAGGTTTAAAAATAGATGAAATGCTTGACTGGAACGAGCAAGTTAAAACCATATGAAAAAAAAAATAACTCCAGCAATTGGAGTGCTTCACAGACTAAGATATAAATTCAACCATAAGTTTTTAAAATATATTTATCAGGCTCTCATTGAAAGTCACCTGACTTATATGATCCATGTTTGGGGATGTTGCAATAAGGAACTCTTTGAGAAAGTTGCCATTTTACAAAAAAAGGAGCACTAAAAATACTTTTTAATTTACCACCCTTATCACCTACAGATTATTTGTTTAAGAAATGCAGACTTCTGCCACTCCACATTTTACGTGATAGACCTTCAGCTATAATGGTATATAAAATTAAGTATAAATTGGTTCATACAAACACTGTCTGTATTATAAATTCTGACATACGCTCATATAACACTCGAGGAGCAAAGAGAGTCCATACCGAATTTGTAAAAACTAGTAAGTATGGTTGTAACTCCTTATGGCACTACTCTGCGAAGGTGTACAATGCTCTTCCAAAACATATACAACAGGCAACAACAATTTCAAAATTTAAACAAAAAATAAATAATCAATAGACAAAATAAAAGGAGCAGTAAATCTTACAACCAAGTAATGTACAGTGGTATTATATATTTGTATTTATATTTGTAAGACTGTAACGTATTTAGAAATAAGCTATTATTGTATTGTCAATATTTTGTAACTTTGCCAATATCTTGTATTGCGCCATAAGAGCCTCGGCTCAGGTGCCCTTTCTTGAGTAAATAAATAAAAGCCTCAATAGATTTTTTTTTTTTTTTTTGCATTTCTAAGCATCTCAGAAACTTCAAACTTGGTACCAGAGAACCTGATGACCGCAGGATACTTAGAAAAAATTGAAAATTCTCAAAATTCCCTGAGTGGGACAGGCTGGGAGGTTTCAAATTTGGGGCTCAGCATAAGAACACAGTCTGATATATTTATCCAAACAGATAACATATAGGTTTGGTGGACTTACTAAGTTTCAGGAAAGTCCCAATTTTTACCTCCCTCTCCCTCTCCCAAACAAGATGGCGGCACATTCTTCCAAACGAGCTAGAAAATTGAAATTTGGCAGAACTATAGCTTTAAGACTGTAACCAACGGAAAAATTCCAAGATGTTCAAATTTTTCACCTTTTGCCCCCAAAAATATCGAAATGTGGAGGCAATTGTTGTGATAGTGCAAACCTTCGTTTCGACATATTTGGTGACTAAACGGTGAGTCGTATCACAAAACGGATGTCACAATCTTGGTTCAATTTGAAGTGATCTACAACTTAATAATAATAATAATAATAATAATAATAATAATAATAATAATAATAATAATAATAATATAATAATAATATTTGTTTTACGTCCTAGCCGAGGTGCCGGATTTCTGTCCCGCAAAAGTTCTTTTCCGTGCAAGTAAATCTACTGACACGAGGCTGACGTATTTGAGCACCTTCAAATACCACCGGACTGAACAAGGATCGAACCTGCCAAATTGGGGTCAGAAGGCCAGCGCCTCAACCGTCTGAGCCACTCAGCCCGGCGATCTACAACTTTGGTCCTATAACGTTTTATCGTACCTCTTTCCCT
The DNA here is from genome assembly GCF_040414725.1 of Anabrus simplex. NCBI lineage: Eukaryota > Metazoa > Arthropoda > Insecta > Orthoptera > Tettigoniidae > Anabrus > Anabrus simplex. The sequence goes on from NC_090271.1 coordinate 172,830,289, forward strand.
TATAGGCTGGCTACTAGTGGCTCTACGTCGCACCGACACAGATAGGTCTTATGGCGACGATGGGATAGGAAAGGGCTATGAGTTGGAAGGAAGCAGCCGTGACCTTCATCAAAGGTACAGCCATTTGCCTGGTGTGAAAATGGGAAACCACGGAAAACCATCATCAGGGCTGCCGACAGTGGGATTCGAACCCACTATCTCCCGGATGCATGCTCACGGCTGCGCGCTCCTAACCGCGCACCCAACTTGCCGGTCGGTAGATTTTTCTGTATTTCCCGATTTTACGTAAATTTTGTGCGTTTTACACGTAAATGGCATAGTTTGACACACTTATAGCAAAAACAGAATCATCAAATTTGGCCCGAACATTGGCCCACATAATCGCCGTACGCGAACCAAATTCTATGTTTCTATCTCTCACATAAGTATCCGCAAACACCGGACGAGTTGGCCGTGGGATTAGGTGCACGCGGCGATGTGCTCGCATCCGGGAGATAGTGGGTTCGAACCCCACTGTCGGCAACCCTGAAGATGGTTTTGCATTGTTTGCCATTTTCACACCAGAGAAATGCTGGGGCTGTACCTTAATTAAGGCCACGGTCACTTCCTCCCAGCTCCTAGGCACACGTGCATATAGTTTCTAATGTCGATCTATATCCATTAAAGTCGATTTGAAGCGATCTAGAAAGGGTTTGTCTGCCATTATTATTATTATTAATACTTTACAAATTGATAGGGACTGTCACCAGAGGGCGTCTTCCATTGTAATCAATGATCCTCACATCTACTATGACTGGCAGTAGGAATGGCGGCCTTCTCCAACTCCTGTGTAACTGGCATTAGTAAGGAGGGTCTACCATTGTAATGAATAATTCCCTTCTCGATTTGACTGGTAGAAAACAAGGGAGCATGAAATTTTCTTCAAAACTTCCCTACCCGATTGTGTCTGGGAATAGGCAAAGGTGTCCGGCATTATAAACAAATTTGCCCATCTAAAATGTGACTGGCATTAGGCAAAGTGGCCTACTATTATAATCGAAACTCGCCAACTCGAGTGTGACAGGCAGTAAGTTGGCTGGCATTAGGAAAAGGGGTCTGGCATTATAATTATAACAGCAAAACTCAATTTTGACTGGCAGTAAGGAAGATGCCTGCCATTATAATGAAAACTCCTCAACTGGAATGTATCTGGAATTAGGAAAGGGGCCTGCCATTGTAACGAGACCTTCCCAATCGGTTGTGACCGGCAGTAGGCAAGGGGATCTGTCATTATAATGAAACTTCCCAACTCGAGCAAGTGAGCCTGCCGTTATCATCACAACTCGCATCTTACGCGGAAAAGAACATGTGGGGACCTCCCCATAGTGATTCTTCGATAACGCTAAGAGACACGCTAGTTAATAAAATATCACTCACTGCGTATACAGTAATTTACGTAGAAATACGTATACAATGTAGAATACCGCAGCGAAACACGGGCAGATTTGCTAGTTACCTCTAAATGTAAAAATCGGGTTTAGAGAAACTGAAATCCTTGAAATATTTCAATACTGTGATGCTTCATCATTAATGCAACTAATAAAAATATTAGGAAGTTGTAACGAATCGAATTCTTGCATTCGATTTACATTTCCTGAATTCTATAATATACAGTACATAGCTCGCCTTATCACAACTAAATCTTCCTTCTGAAGTGTTTACAATTCATTGAGAAATGTACATTTATCTGCCTTGGTGTTTAGATCTCTAACCGAGAGCAATTCCACCAAAATAAAAGAAACGATCTAGTGTCATCCTCGCCATTCCCTTGAGCACGTCAGCTGTCGATGATCCAGCTGCGTTCCAAATTACAGTGGTAACATTTCTGCTCGTTTAAAGTCGCACTAACCATCGAAGGTTTTCGGCGACGAAGCGATGGGAAAGGGCTAGGATTGGAAAGGTAGCGACCGTTGCCTTAATCAAGGCACAGCCCATGCATTTCCTGGTGCGAAAATGGGAAACCACGGAAAACAGTCTTCACGCCTGCCGACGATAGGATTCGAACCATTGTCTTCCGAATGCAAGCTCACGGCTGCGCGACTCTAACCGCACGGCCAACTCGTTCGGTACTTAAATTGTTTTATCTCTTTTATTTCGTACAGAAAATACCTCTTACATACATCAAACGGATGAAAAGTGGATAATACAGTATGTGTTAATTAGGTCATTCATTGTCATTAATTCATGAGGTTAATAATTGAACTGTGGCGTATTGGGCTGATTTAAATGGCATTCCGTGAGTCAAAATACGCATCCTGCACCTGTAGGGAAACAAGAAGAAGAAGAAGAAGAAGAAGAAAATGGTACGTACACGCATGCACAGAAATGGTGTGCCGACATAAGCACCCTACACTGCCCTACTCTAGTATTGAAAAGGTGGGAAGGGAGTGAAGGTGCAGTGTTGAAGGCCACTCCAGTACCGACAAGGAGGGGAAGGCAGTGAAGGCAAAGTGTGTGTATTGCCATACACCACGGTGCCCATTTTAATCACTGCAAAGTATTGTCTGTCTGTCTACCTGCAGCAATGCGTTAAGCGAGGAGGTGGTGGGACGCCATGCTTTTTTTTATATCGGGACACAATTTCTGTGCATGCGTATACAGTTTGAAATAGTTCTTGAAAATGAAAACCTACAACCTGTTTTCCAGTCATTGACCAGGTCAGGGATGGAATGAATGAAGCATATATAGGCTGTTAGTACGATGGGGTCGCCAGTCCCAAAGTGACATATTAATGACTGATAGATGCTATGAAATGAGAATGGAGAGTGTTGCTGGAATGAAAGATGACAGGGAAAACCGGAGTACCCGGAGAAAAACCTGTCCCGCCTCCGCTTTGTCCAGCACAAATCTCACATGGAGTGACCGGGATTTGAACCACGGTATCCAGCGGTGAGAGGCCGACGCGCTGCCGTCTGAGCCACGGAGGCTCTTGAAATAGTTCTTATATTAGCAAATTGTGCTCTTCATGTGATAGGCTATTATTTTAAAAATAAATATACACAGCCCGTTTCCAGTCATTCGACCGGGTCGAGTTCCTTGTAGTATACAGTTTTGTGACAACAATTTAATTCATGTTATATGTGGTGTTTTCTGTTTTCCTGTACGGTTGTGAGACCTGGACTGTGAAGGCTAGTGAAAAGAACCGAACAGATGCCTTTGAGATGTGGTGTTGGCGGAGAATGCTCCGTATGCCATGAGCAGAAAGAATAACAAATGCCTCCATTATTGAAGAACTGAACATCACAAAATATGTATCTTCCCGCATTAGTGAAAGTTACCTCGAGTTCCCGGGACCCATTTTAAGGAGAGAAGGAGACGATTTACAATATACTATTCTGCAAGGCAAAATTGAGGGCACCATACCAAGAGGAAGAACAACAAGTAGATGGTTAGACCAAGCAAAGAAGATCACAATATCTTAAGAAGAGCTGAAGACCGCTCAGGATGGAAAAATTTCGTTAAGGATGCAGTTACTAATGAAGTGAAGAAATGAGGTCACGACGCTCAGCAATGAGTAAACCAACTGATGATCATGATTATATGTGTTTCTGTGTCAAGTACGCCATGATTACCGATAGACAGACAGAAGAACTTCAAAAGGGTTCGAGTGCTGAATCAAGTGATGTTAACATTTCGGATTTGCAATGTGATGCATTGTCATTCCCGGAGTCGGAATTGGATAGTAGTTTGTGTAGTGAGGACACTAGCAAAGAATCCGGTGCTGCATCGTACGATGATTCAACCATATCACCAGCCAGTGACAATTACTGGGGAGCATTCTCAGGTTTGCAGAAACATTTTTTATTCACACGTAGATCCAGTTTAAAATTTCCTCTGAGTACTAAATCTCAACCAGTTGATTTCTATCGTGCAATAGTTACTGACGACATCATCAGTATGAAGGTGCATGAGACCAATGAAAATGCAAGGAATGTGTTACAAGGGAAACTTTTTTTTTCCTATTTGCTTTACGTCGCACCGACACAGATATGTCTTATGGCGACGATGGGATAGGAAAGGCCTAGGAATTGGAAGGAAGCGGCCGTGGCCTTAATTAAGGTACAGCCCCGGCATTTGCCTGGTGTGAAAATGGGAAACCACGGAAAACCATATTCAGGGCTGCCGACAGTGGGGCTCGAACCCACGATCTCCCGATTACTGGATACTGGCCGCACTTAAGCGACTGCAGCTATCGAGCTCGGTGGGAAACGTTTGAGTAGGCGGAGTAGATTCACTCAGTGGACTGATATCAATTGTGCTGACATGAAAAGGTTCTTTGGCATATTGATGTGGATGGGCTTAACACAGTTTCCCAAACTCCATAATTATTGGTCAAGAAAGAACAGACTGTATAAAAACTATGTTGGGGGCCATGTAATGAAGCGGGGCAAGTTCTTACTGATTTTGCGTTTCTGGCATTTCAACATTGAAGCGAACCGAGGTCAAGACAGGTTGAATATAATTGCACCTCTTTGTTCTACAGCTCAATAAGAATTTCAAAGAACTAAGTGAGCCACAGGAAAAATTAGTCATTGACGAATCTATGATCCCTTTTGGGGAAGACTAACATTTCACCCGTTTATTCCAAATAAGGCTCAAAATATGGGGTGAAGTTATTCAAACTATAGAATACAGATGGGTGTACCTACACCACAAAAGTGTACTGCAGCTAAGGGACAACTGCTAACCCTGGACTACCACATGCTACAGCTGTTGTGATAGAACATACGGATCCTTATTTAGACAGTGGATCAACTTTGTTCGCAGACAATTCCTACACGTCTGTCGATCTGGCGAATAAACTCTTAGCTAGACGCACTCACCTGGTTAGTGCCTTGCGGAAGAATAGATTTGGGCTTCATCCAGGTCTAAAAGAAAGAGTCAAGAAAGGAGAAATGGTTGCTAAGGAATCACAGAATGGTACCCTAGCACTGAAATGGGTGGCCAAGCGAGAGTTTTGTATGCTCTCAACTAAGCACCAGTTAGAATTCGTATCTTCAGAAAAACATGATAAGAGTAACACGGAAATTTTCAAACAATCCGTAGTTATTGACTATAAAAAAGCAAAGCCTGGCGTTGTTGTATCTGATCAGCTATCGTCCTGTGCGGGTTCGTATTTTATTTATGTCTGAGCTTATTTGACGTTTTCTTGGCGCTAGACCGGATTGCAGTGCTTGTGCGGGACACGTAGCATGTACTTCAGCTGTTTTTATTTAGTACTTGACCACCAGGGCGAAGGAAGAAGAGTTTAAAAATACAGTTCATTAGGAATATGGCGGGAAGCAGTAATGCCTAAAGTAAGTATTTATTTATTGCATTCATATTAATCTAGAAGCTTTACTGAATATCAGAATATAATCTATGAAGTGTGTAGATTGTGTAGCAAACGTAAATTGTGAACTTTCAACATCGTACGTAATACCATGAGGTTTTGAATGTTGATACGCACAAGTGTGCGGGCTAGGTTTCCCTACAGGCAATACATGCAAGAGTGCTGGGTGCTGTCGCAAAAAGGACCGAGAAAGAAAAATTCGTACTCTACATGATAAATGTAATGTATAAGATTTTAACTGTTTAAAATCGTTTCACACTGTAAAATAGAACATTTGATCATGTACATGTGCATATTCACATGTACTGAGATGATTTTTTTATTTTTTTTATTTTTTGCAAGTAGTGAATGAAGTCCTGACGCGCACAATTGTGCGGGTGCTTTTTCTTTTCAGATGTTAATTTTTATTTTGCAGAATAAACTAAAAATATATGTATTTAAGAGCATTTTAGTCAGTTTTTGACGTACAAACAAAAATTCACACCGCCAGTTTTCTTTCAGGTCTGAAAGGGATACTACATCTGTCTGGAAAACTGTCAGATGGTGTCACAAGGTAGCGACGGAACTATTCATTGGAACGAGCTTGGTGAGTTCGTGGATTGCATTCAGAAACTATCAAACAGTGCCAAAGCTGCAGAAAATGTGCTCTTGAACTGATGTGCTTGTCAGATGAAGTAGAAACTCCTCGTCACAACCGTAGTATCCATCCCCTTGTGGAGACGGGAGAAACTGAAAAGGCTGGAAATTCCACACGGAAGAGAAGGAAATGCTGTAGCATACGCTACAAAGAGGCTAACGAAACTGGAGGTCGAGAGGCTGCAAGGAAAGCGAAGAAAGTAACAACATACCGTAAACATTGCCCAGACAAACCATTCTTATGCAAACCTCGCTATGGGTTGGTTCACAAGCGATGTGTATACTACCTTGCTACCATGGCGTTCCCACCTTGTAGCAATGCCATGACTAACCTATCACTACCAGCTTGCCAAATGGTTTATAACCAAAGGCCATCATTGAAAAGAAAACAGTGATGTGTATCTTGTAAAAACTGTTATTCTTTCATATTGTTTATACTATGTCATAAATTCAATGACAAGCATGATAGGCTATATCATCTGTGTTGTTTTCTTTTGTAATTTTAACTTTCCTTAGAACAATGAAGCTCCATTGATCTAATAATAACCATTTCCGAAATTATGTAACAATAGTATGTAAGAATAAAGCAATAATAGACTCAAATCCACATTATTTACCTTGCTATTAATAATAAAATTGAGTTCTGGTGGTTGCGTATGAAATGCCAGAGAAATTCGACTGTCTGTTGAACAATGCACAGCGTGCTGAGAAAGGAATGGGCACCGCGTCGCACTCTATGAACATCTCACGTGAACAAGCAATGCAATACAACAGCGAATGGTAGCGCTAGTTTCGCGCGACAGCCTCAAGTTGAGAGGCCTGGACACACTACCGTGTCACCCCACGAAGGGTGACATCATCTTCAACGTGTTAGACTTTTGTTGTTTAGTCCATACCAACGCCGAGCATTGCTAACATGGGAATATTGCTGGCGATGGTTTATTGTCTTAAGGTGTAAGACCGAGTGGTCATTAATACATGTCGACAAGAAAAATTGTGAAGATGATTATAAAAATGAGAAAAATCGTAAAGGAACGATCCATTTAAGAATAACGATGGCTTGAAGAAAAGACAACATGGAGTCACGCAAGAAGGAAGAAATCTCTTTACATTAGACGCTCTAATATCACAGAGTCGGAAGAAAAGTAAACGCGAAGGCCTACAGTATCGGAAGCTCATAAAATTGATCAACAATAACATTACATTGACCACTGTTTGTTGTGATGTGCTTTGGCTCTTCTGCTGCGTGCCGAGTGTCTACGAGAAAACCCGCACCAGGCCTCTCCGGAGGCCATACGCCATTGTTGTTGCGTGCTGAGTAAGAACAGTCTGCCTGAATGTTGGCGGGAAGTAGCTGGGGAGTTAGATAACTTTCCTTTTTCTAACATGACATTCCTCTGGTTCAAAAATGTTCTGATAACTATTGATACGTAACACACTGGTTCATCATAGTATTCTAGCTCAGGGCCTCTCAGAGTGCATGCACCAGTGCATTGCGCGGTGCACGGTGCAAAAGACGACTTCGCTTGGTTGACCAGAGTGCAGACCCCCACTCCTTGATTTGGAGCAATAGCGCTGTATCTCTCTTTCCCCACGCCTGTCTCGCTCGCTCCGCCTGTCTCCCTCTTCCTCACTTGCTCCGTAGCGCTCCAAATCTGAGCCGAGTTGAGCCGAGCTTAGCCGAGTCACCTCGAGACGACGCGCTGGTCCGAGCCGACCCGAGTGGGACCGATGCAACTGTGCACAGGACCTCTGCGCCCCAGTTTGCACGCTTGTGATTTTGGGCGTTTGAGAGGCCCTGTTCTAGCTATTCTATCCCTACTCCGAGGTGCTGATTGGAATAAACAGTGTGCAAACTTAACCGAATACGGCAAAGGAGTGTTCACGGCAGTCTGTGGAATGCTCATTCCATAGCGAAGCACTGGCACGACAGCTAATAAATAAATAAATTAATTAATTATAAAATCTTAATTCGTTAGTAATGAACATGGACACGAGTTTTGTAATAGGACAATCACGGCAGTCTGTGGAATGCTCATTCCATAGCGAAGCACTGGCACGACAGGTAATAAATAAGTAAATTAATTAATTATAAAATCTTAATTCGTTAGTAATGAACATGGACACGAGTTTTGTAATAGGACAACTCGTGTAAAGATCTTTCTTTTTTTTTGCGACGCACCGACACAGATAGGTCTTATGGCGACGATGGGAAAGGAAATGGCTAGGAGTGGGAAGGACGCGGCCGTGGCCTTAATTAAGGTACAGCACCAGCATTTGCCTGGTGTGAAAATGGGAAACCACGGAAAACCATTTTCAGGGCTGCCGACAATGGGGGTCGAACCTACTATCTCCCGAATACTGGATACTGGCCGCACTTAAGCGACTGCAGCTATCGAGCTCGGTGTGTAAATCTCTATTCCGGGAATTCATCCTGTGAGATACGTGTAGATGTCAAATCATTGGTGGAGCGGTTACTCTTTGTGCTCCATGATGAAACATACATGTTGTCGTCCGTCCCGAGCTTTCTGAGAAGCTGAGAGTGTAACGGACCTCGACACAGCCTTGGACTGTTGGTAGCGGCCGTGAAGGACAAGATCAGAGGAAGTACGGTCGCGATCTCTATTGTCACACTTCTCCTGAACTGTGGTGTATCGCGCCTCCTGCACAATAGGCTATTAGTGCTGGGAGGATCTCTTCTCTATCCCCAAAGGAGCCATCCAAACACCACCTTCCGACCTTAATCAGCCGACAACGGTTTCAGAGCAGTATGTTCACGTTGAGAGAAATGAGACGAAATAAATTGCACAGAAATTAATTTGAATTTTACAAAAGAACAGTCTAGAAGTTTGCATGCCACTTAACTGTGCGATTTTTCAACGCCGTATGAATCGTGTAGCTTTAACCTTATATTCGAGAGATGGTGATTTCGAACTCCAACCTCGGCAGACCGGGCGAGTTGGCCGTGCGGTTAGTGGCGCGTGGCTGTTAGCTTGCATCCGGGAGATAGTGGGTTTGAACCCCACTGTCGGCTGCCCTGAAAATGGTTTTCCGTGGTTTCCCATTTTCAAACCAGGCTGTACCTTAATTAAGGCCACGGCCGCTTCCTTCCCACGCATAGGCCTTTCCTATCCCTTCGTCGCCATAAGACCTATCTATGTCGGTGCGATGTAAAACAATAGCAATCTCGCCAGCCCCGAAGATATTTCTCCATGGTTACCCAATTTCACACCAGGCAAACGCAGTTCTAGCTATTTATTTTCCTAAATTCGTCGAAAACGTGCCTGTGTTAGTGCGACGTTAAACAGTTACAAAGTATCGAATACTGTTCCTGGGGCCGATGACCTCGATGTTAGGCCCCTTTAAACAACAAGCATCATCATCATCATCAATACTGTTCCGTGAATGTTTTTTTTTTTTAATTTATTTGCTAGTTGCTTTACGTCGCAGCGACACAGATAGGTCTTATAGCGAGGATGGGATACAAAAGGCCTAGGAATAGGAAAGAAGCAGCCATGGCCTTCGTTAAGGGATAGCCCCAGCATTTGCCTTGTGTGAAAATGGGAAACCACGGAAAACCATCTTCAGGGCTGTCGACAGTGGGGTTCGAACCCACTATCTCCCAGATCCAAGCTCACAGCTGCGCGCCCCTAACCGCATGCCCAACTCGCCTGGTTCCTCTATGCAATAACCAGTTTACTGGAAACATGAAATATTGACGATTAAAGATTACAGAAACAAAAATATGTAGTAGAGGTGCGTTTTATGACTCTCAAGTTAGTTTCAGAGAAGATGATATAAATTAATTGGTGTTTCTCTTTTCATTTCAAAAGGTACTAATGAATTATGACTGAAGATCTAAGAGGTTCTTACTTTGACATGGACCCAATTCAATTAACCATTTCAAACAAGCCATTTATGTTTTCATTCTAGACGTATACGACATAACAATTAACTAAAACTATTTAAATGTAATAGAGAGAATACATGTTATTTTAGACTTCCTGAAATGCAGGTGACCACAAGGATACAGAATACCAAATCACACTATGTGTTACATAAATTTGATGTAATGTACAATGGTTGATATACACAAATAAGATAATCTTGAATTCCAAAACTGAGGGAGAGCAGTTAGAAGTAGAGTTGGCGATGAGGAATACATAACGAGTCCTTTATTACATCTAAGATCATGCTTGAGGACGTTGACAGAGAGACCTACAGTAGTTCCGTCAGTATCTTGTAGACGAATTTATGGCACCTCTGGCTCCGTAGAGTACGCCGTTAACTTTCCATTTCTTTAATGGGTTGTTGTAGTGTTGGCTAGGTATGGCAGGCAGATCTCATACAGCATTTCCCTTCTCTCCTGGTCAACAACCTTTGCCTGGTCTATGCTCGTCTCAAACCATACCTCCGGGTCTAATGAAAATGAAAATTCACAGCCTGTTTCAAAGTCATTCGACCGGGTCAGGAATGGAATGAATGGAGCGCCCATTTAGCGTCGATGATAGGAATCGTGCCGGCTGCCGAAGCCTGCTGTACTTCTCACAGGCAATGATTAATGACTGACAAATGAAATGATATTGGAGAGTGTAGCTGGAACGAAAGATGACAGGGAAAACCGGAATACCTGGAGATAAACCTGTCCCACCTCCACTTTGTCCAGCACAAATCTCGCATGGAGGGACCGGGATTTGAACCACGTAACCCAGGGAGCGCTGCCGCCTGAGCCACGGAGACTCTTCTTCGGGTGTAATGAAAAATGAAAATGAAAACCTGCAACCTGTTTTCCAGTCATTGACTGGGTCACGGATGCAATGAATGAAGCAGATATAGGCTATTAGTACGATGGGGTCGCCACTCCCAAAGTGATTTATTAATGACTGATAGATGCTATGATTAGTGTTGCTGGAATGAAAGATGACAGGGAAAACCGGAGTACCCGGATAAAAACTGTCCCGCCTCCGCTTTGTCCAGCACAAATCTCACATGGAGGGACCGGGATTTGAACCACGGTATCCAGCGGTGAGAGGCCGACGCGCTGCCGTCTGAACCACGGAGGCTCTCAGGGTGTAATATTTAGTTTAATTGTAAATCAATTAATATTTAAAGAAAGCAAATTTAATTTAATATTGCACTGTCCCAAGCTAGTCCAGCTAATATTTTACGAACAAAATCGCATTTAATATTTAAAAATTTTAATTTAATATTGAAAATAAATAGTATTACATTATTTCAAGCTACTTCAACTACGGACTCGCACTCGTAATGTAAACAAGTATGTACTCTTATGTTGCTAGTCACTGAACGTAACGCATACTACCGGCTGCATGCAATAACCCCCTAAATGATCGACAAATATAATCTTCTATTCCGCGGTGTATATTAATTGGAGAATTTTCTGGTTTTGTAAGCATATAGTAGGAGATAAGAGGAACTCATGATGAGGGAAAGAAAACACAAGTTAGAATACGGTGGTGTTTTTTTTGTTTTTTGTTTTTTTAGTGAACTCAATTTCTGTTCAAGATTAAAGCGTAATGATTAAGGATGCTCCAGTATCCATACCAGCAGCAGAACACAGCTGGTTTGCTGCTTGCGTACGTTTGCAGTAATTCAGGAACTAAATATTCTGACATATTCTTCGTCCCCTTTCTCCCTTCGGTACAACTACAGTAAACTATACAGTATGTAAATATTCTGTGTGAACTTGTTACTACGGTCTAATGGACAACGACCTGCGTATTCCCACACTCTATCATTCGAACACTTCCTCCTGTCTGACCTGTAGTTTATAGCCCATCTGCTGTCCGCTTGGTCATTTCCTCCACGTGTGTAATTTTAAGGTTCGGCCTGGAAGTACGGTGTTTAACATGTGTTGGAGAGGGAAGTACGTACCACTTTACAAATTACTGATTCAGCGCTTACTGAGGAGGCCCGATACACTTTGGGTGAATGTACTCTCTATTTAGCGAGTCTGCAGTTTAAACATTCTTTCTTCAAAGGCGAAACAACCTGTCTGACGTCGCTTACACTACTGCGCCCTAGATTATGATGTGAAACGTTATGAAACCACGCGAAAGTATAAACGCATTAAGGACCCCCTTTAACAGACATACAGAAATACCTAAGCAAAGGTACCTTGAAACAAGTGTTTGGTGCATTGCCCATTCTTGGAATAAAATAGAAAATTACTTGATGAATTATTCAGGGTACAGATTCTGGATAAATCTGAGACACAATGCCTTTATTTAGGCCCGATTAAGAACCGCAACTTGACGAATATCATGAAGATTAGTTTGTCTGATGTTGACAATTGAAAAGAGAAACTGGTTCGGTTCCAACTCTGGGTCATCCTCAGTGCCCTTCCTGCTTTCTCCACTTCAAATCCAGGAGAATGTTACAACTCAAGCTACGAACTTTTCCATACCATAACCATTCACACAGTCAGTCAGTCGCTATCCTTATGCTCCGGTTTCGAGCTCCACTGACATCGGTGGCATTTTGAGGCTGGTTATATACGACGACTCCGTGTCATTTTTTCCAGCACTCCTGCGGTATTCTTTCTATAATACCGAGCATGTTAGATTCACCGTACGTGTCTTATGGCAATAAACTTGCGGTCAGGAGATGATGAGCCCGACGAAAAGATCATTTTTAGTGGATTTCCGCTTTTACGGCAGACTGTAGCTCAGTTAAAGCCATAGTCCGTACATTCCCAGTATTAGCCCTTTTTCATCCTTCCGTCGCCGAAAACTTATCTGGGTTAGAGCGACGTTAATGAGATGGCTAATATATAAACATAATGGCAAAATATTTACCAGATATATATAGTTAGAAGCTATTGCGGGTCATTAAGCCACCCGTGCCAGGTATCCTAGCCACTAGACCATACCGGACACTCCAAGTACACAAGGCAAAGGAAATACATAGACACCGTGTATCGATAATAGTGATACGTGAATTAATTTACTACACAGTGGTCTGTTTCCGGCTGCTAAAACAATGTAAATTTATTTAGTCACTTGTTAGTTCAGGTAAGGTAATTCGCATCACTTTGTAAGGAAACTGCTAGTTATGCTCTAAACTACTCCTTAATGGGCACTATAATAAAATATTTATTACTCTCTGGTTAGGTGGTACTTCGTATTAGATCATATCCGCAAAACACAGAGTTGCAGTGTCAGGCATTGGCTTATTATTAGTCTTATTTTCCACGAAAATAATTGTGTAGTACCTACACATCACCATATTCGAATCACAGTTTTGTTAAGAATAATAATAATTTATTTTGAGAGGAAGTATAACTGGGCAACTATTCCCTCTTAGAACAATCTGTGAGGGAAAATGGAAGAAGTGTGACTCTTCAAAGAATGAAGATATCGGAAAAAGAAAGGGAAGACCACGAAGGGTATGGGAATGGAAGACTGTCTAGGGCTCATGAACCTAACACTATCAGATTGGAAGAGAACAAGGGTCGACCAAGATGAAAGTGGGCAGCCTGGCACAAGTAAGTTGAAGCAATTCTAGCCTGTGTCACCAACCCATACTCTCCCCTTTAGTCCTTTTATGACAGTCAGGGGTGGATGTATTCCAGGATCCACACCCACAGAGGAAGTTATTATTATTATTATTATTATTATTATTATTATTATTATTATTATTATTATTATTATTATTATTATTATTATTATTATTATTATGTCCGACTCGTTGGCTGAATGGTCAGCGTACTGGCCTTCGGTTCAGAGGGTCTCGGGTTCGATTCCCGGCCGGGTCGGGGATTTTAACCTTCATTGGTTAATTCCAATGGCCCCGGGGCTGGGTGTTTGTGCTGTTCCCAACATCCCTGCAACTCACACACCACACATAACACTATCCTCCACCACAATAACACGCAGTTACCTACACATGGCAGATTCCGCCCACCCTCAATGGAGGGTCTGCCTTACAAGGGCTGCACTCGGCTAGAAATAACCACATGAAATTATATTATTATTATTATTATTATTATTATTATTATTATTATTATTATTATTATTATTATTATTATTATTACAATTTTAGTAGACGCCCAGGTGCCAGAATGTTGTTCCGTAGAAGATCTTTTACGAGCACGTAAATAATAATAATAATAATAATAATAATAATAATAATAATAATAATAATAATAATAATAATAATAATAATAATAATAATGTTGGTGTAGGTGTTGTTGTTGTTTGAGTCATCAGTCCATGGAATGGTTTGATGCAGCTTTCCATGCCACCCTATCCTGTGCTAACCTTTTCATTTCTACGTAAATATTGCATCCTACATGTGCTCTAATCTGCTTGTCATTTCCATACCTTGGTCTACCCCTACCATTCTTACCCCTTATACTTCCTTCAAAAACCAACTGAACAAGTTCTGGGTGTCTTAAGATGTGTCCTATCATTCTTATCTCTTCTTCCCGTCATATTTAGTCAAATCGATCTCCTCTCACCAATTCGATTCAGTATCTCTTCATTCGTGATTCGATCTATCCATCTCACCTTCAGCATTCTTCTGTAACACCACATTTCAAAAGCTTCGATACCATGCCATGCTCCAGATCAAAGTCTTCAGAAACATCTTTCTAATTCCTATATTAATGTTCGAAGTGAGAAAATTGATTTTCTTAAGGAAGCTCTTCCTTGCTTGTGATATAATACATTTTATGTCCTCCTTACTTCTGCCATCGTTAGTTATCTTACTACCCAAGTAACAATATTAATCTACTTCCTTTAAGACTTCATTTCCTAATCTCACATTTCCTGCATCACCTGCCTTCGTTCGACTGCACTCCATTACTTTTGTTTTGGACTTATTTATTTTCATCTTGTACTCCTTACCCAAGACTTCGTCCATACCATTGAGCAACTTCTCGAGATCTTTTGCAGTCTCAGATAAAATAACAATATCATCGGCAAATCTCAAGGTTTAGATTTCCTCTCTTTGCACTGTGATTCCCATTCCAAATTCCTCTCTGATTTCCTTTACTGCCTGTTCTATGAAAGCACTGAAAAGAGGGGGCGGGGGGACAAGCTGCAGCCTTGCCTCACTCCTTTCTGGATTGCTGCTTCCTTTTCAAATCCCTCAATTCTTATCACGGCAGACTGATTTTTATACAGATTGTAGATACTGTAATTCTTCGTTCTCGGTATCTGATCCCAATCACCTTCAGAATCTTAAATGGCTTGGTCAACATTATCGAATGCCTTTTCTAGATCTACGAACCCCATGTACGTGGGCTTGCCCTTAATTCGATCCTCTTTTTTTTTTTTTTGCTAGTTGTTTTACGTCGCACCGACACAGATAGGTCTTACGGCGACGATGGGACAGGAAAGGGCTAGGAGTGGGAAGGAAGCGGCTGTGGCCTTAATTAAGGTACAGCCCCAGCATTTGCCTGGTGTGAAAATAGGAAACCACGGAAAACCATTTTCAGGGCTACCGACGGTGGGATTCGAACCCACCATCTCCCAAATACAAACTCACAGCTACGCGACCCTAACAGCACGGCAAACTCTCCGGCTCTTTGGATCAATAGTCAGCGAATTGACCTTCGGCTCAGAGAACCCCTTATTCGACCCTCAGTGAATCCAGCGATTTTAACTGCGTATAGTTAATTTTCTAGCCGATGGATTGGGTGTTTGTGCTCGCCTTAATACACTTCTCTTCACCTACATACAACACATCATACCATCACCCACCACAGCAACACGCAAAAATGAATGCATTCGTCCTCAAAAGGTTGGCGTCAAGAAGAACGTCTGGCCCCGAAACTGGGCCAGATCCACATGAAATGCCAACCCCAATACATTAGTAAGAATGTCAGGGAAAAAAAGGAATAAACAGTTATGATGTTACCTGCACCCAAATGGACACATCTTCAGTTAGCACCAGGTCCCGACATACATCACGCACATTGGTTGTCTCTGTGAGATAGACGAGTGTTCCTCGGTCACTACGTTCTTCTGCCCCTGTAAAAACACGAACCCAGCCACTGAGGGTATCAACCGATATCCCTGGACTGCGCTGTATAGCAGACAGTCCTCGCGTGGACGCCAGACGCCGGGAGTGACGTCGTGCCGGCAGACGGAAACTACCAATTTCACCCTCTTTCTTCTCATCTACCGCACTGTTACTGTTTACAATAGGTTTCACTTCTATGATGTTCACTTTCACCATGACTGATGTAACCAAGATCCTCACTAGGCGACATAACTTGAGGTCTGCACTCACCTCATTCACACACTCCGCATTGTAATTGCATCATTAAACCACCAACATAACACCACTACAAATATGGTACACTGTTGTCGCATAAGAGTCGTGAACAGAGTTGAATATATATTGTAGTTATCAAGTTAACTTGAACGATACGGAATCAACTACTATACTACAACCTATTCACTTCGTCATAACAAATTGATATTTCACTGTCGTTTTGACACAATTTTGATCATTTTGAACTGGAAAACAAACTATACACGTCATTTTTAACGCGTGTTTTAAAACTTGTGTTGGTTGTGTACGTTATAAACAAAACACAAGTAACAATCTCGTTACGCAACGCTATCCTACAAGGCCGCATCACCGTAGTAAACACAGCACCACACTACACACATGGACAGTATTTCCAAAGCCTGCTGAACACACGGCACGCTATTCGCTTCTCTGCAACCTAGCATAACGTGCAGGGGGTTTGACCGGCCGGATGTCTGTCTGGAGAGGTGGAGGGGCTCAAATGGAGGGGAGGCACGATGCCATTTGGCTTCCAAGAAATTGACAGCTGATTTATTGGTGACATTCAGTATCTCTCTGATTTGCATACAAGTCAAGAAGTTTGTGTTCTGAATAAAGTTGAGATTTCTTTTAATGCAGTATATTCACCTTTCGGATTCGATCTGTAATTCCCAGAAGTGAATTTAAATACTCGATTTGTTTACTAGAGGTTATCGTGACAAATGTTTTAAGTTTTATGCTGTTTTATTTTAGCTTCACTCCCTGGGGCTTAAATAGAGTTGATATGTTACTTTTACAGTAGTTATGAAATCGTTTTGAGAACGCTAAGTTACTGGGTACTTAGAATATTTTCAGAGAACTTAAAAACCAGGTCATTGAAATATACAGTACCGTGTGTCTATTGAATACGCTTTAATGCCGTTTCACTTTTAACAGATGCCGTAGTGCGGAAATAAACCTTTGGAAGGGCTCCTATACTGTTCCATTAACCCGCTGACATAACATTATTTCGCTTGAGAAGGCGCCGTTGATATTTATATTTTAGGTTAGGAATGTTTCAGCCAATAGCCCGGCTCCGGGGGTGGCAGTTAATCACACTAACTACTACACCACAGAGGCGGACTAACTATTAATTTCCCTAGAAAATATATCTAAAATCCACTGCGATTATTGATTTGGGGTTAAATATGTATAACTATAGTGGTAGGCCTACATGAAATGCTGTACAATACCAAGATGCACAGCAAATTGGAAAGAAAGAAAGAAAGAAAGAAAGAAAGAAAGAATCAATAAACAAGCAAACAAACAAACAAACAAACAAACAAACAAACGCAGACAGGTTGAAAGACATTCAATTATACAAATATACACAAAGAAAAGGTCACTTGCCACTTATGTAATAATTTTGTTACCTTGCCAATTGTCCATTATCTTCATGTGCCCACTTACTCAATGAAGTTTGTAGAATTTTATCAGGAAGTTTCGTTTTGGGTTTTTCTTTTCCTTGTGGTTTACAGCCCTACTAACCGAGCGAGTTGGCCGTGCGGTTATTGTCACGTAGCTATCAGCTTACATTCGGAAGATAATGGGTTCGAACCCCAATGTCGGCAGCCCTGAAGATGACTTTCCGTGGTTTCCTATTATTTTTTATTTTTTTGCTATTTGCTTTACGTCGCACCAACACAGATATGTCTTATGGCGATGATGGAATAGGAAAGGTCTAGGAATGGGAAGGAAGCGGCCGTGGCTTTAATTAAAGTACAGACCCAGCATTTGCCTGGTGTGAAAATGGGAAACCACGGAAAACCATCTTCAGGGCTTCCGACAGTGGCGATTGAACCCATAAGAACTATCTGTGGCAGTGACGCAAGACCAATTGTAAGAACAAAAGAAACAAAAACCATCACACTAACACATTGAAAGTTTTCGGCGTCGCAAGGATGGGAAAAGGCTAGGATTGGGAAGGAAGCGGTCGTGGTCTTAATAAAGGTACAGCCCCAGCATTTGCCTGGTGTGTAGATGGGAAACCACGTAAAATCAAATTCAGGGCTTCGGACGATGGTATTCGAAACAATCACTTCCCGAATGCAAGCTCACAGTTATGCGACCCTAACCGCACAGCCAACTCACTCGGTGGAATTTCTATTCTGATAATTCTCATATAAATCATTTTGAAATTATATTATTAAGAACCGTGTTTAAAAGTTTGTCTTCTTTTCATAATGTTTGAAAACAAAGTAGTTTTTGTCCATCTTACGCCTTTCTTCTCGGGGTCGTATTGTGCAGATACACTGACATGTGCTTCTTCAAGATAGGACATAATTTTAATTTTTTTAAATATAATGAAAATGGATCTCTTAAAGGTCCTTTGGTGCACAATTATCAGAACAACGCGTTGGTTAATCACATGACGCATTTTAAAATTCCCTCATCTGCAATATTAAATACGTTAAACTAGACTAAGACAAGCAATCACTTATTTCAAAATATCACGCATCTCAAAGGCATAATAAATGATCCCTGATCCATCTGAATTTTTAAATCACATAACGATCCTTTAAGAGATAAATGTACGAGCAGAAATGCACTAATTTGTGTCCCTTAAACTTCGGAGTTTTCTTTTCAGAGAAGCTTATAAATGAGTCCAGTTCTCATCTCTGCCATAGCGAATGCATCACACGGCATTTATCTATGGAAGCATATACGATGTAATTACACAACAAACAAATATTATCAATAAGTTCATATCCTTGCAAGTTGCTTTACGTCGCACTAACACAGATAGGTCTTATAGCGACGATGGGACAGGAAAGGGCTAGTAATGGGAAGGAAGCGGCCGTGGCCTTCATTAAGGTACAGCCCCAGCATATGCCTGGTGTGAAAATGGGAAACCACGGAAACCATCTTCAGGGCTGCCGACAGTGGGGTTTGAATTCACTATCTCCCGAATACTAGATACTGGCCGCACTTAAGCGACTGCAGCTATCGAGCTCGGTTCATATTCTTGAAGGTTGATAGATAAGTAGGCTAGGCTAACTGAAAAAATGTAAAAAATTAGAGGGATGAATACTGCTATGGACGACTGACCCATACACATTTTATATATTACCTACAAATGTATTTTCCTTGCGTGATTCAAATTATAACTTGTGAACGAGAAATTGAGGCAAATATGTAATAAGACACTAATAAGAACATGAACGTTTTGAAATTCACTCGTGATGGTAAACAGAAGTCTGACGTCTGGTTAGAAGACAAATTGCAGCAAGTAAAATAGTTTGCTTATTCAGACAGCCTCATAACACCTGGCGGAATATTTAAAAATGGAATTGTAACCTGTATAGTTTTGAGATGTGGTGTTGGTGACGGATGCTGCGAATATCTTGGACAGAGTGGAAAACGTATGAAGAAGTGCATCTTCTAATTCAGGGAAGTTACAGCCTCGTTAATGAAAACTCAACTTATCGGCCAGTTGAGAAGGCACTCCAATTTGGGCACCACGCTACTCCTCGACAGCATCAGACAAATTCGACCTTATCAAGAAGTCAAACAACTGGCTGAAGGAAGGCGAGCGTACTTCCATGGTACCCATCAACCTCAGGTTTGAGGAGATGATCATCATTCAAATGTATGAATAAGATCCTATTTATTGTTGCTGATTAAGTTCGGTATCACTGATATCTCTTCTTGATACTGCGATATAGAGATGAAGCAACACACTCTTTACGTATCCCACCATTTGTATTGATACTCGGACTCCTTTTGAAAGTTATACACAAGTACCTATAGAATATTTAAATGTCACCCAGAAGGCAGAGAATGGTTAGCTTATCAATGATAGATACTTTGTGCCAGACTAAATCGAACAGCCGGGGTGAGAGTCTCAGGCGGTTAAGACGCTGGCAGTACTCCGGGTACTCCGGTTTTCCTTGTCATCTTTCATTCCAGCAACACTCTCCAGTATCACTTCATTTCATCTATCAGACATTTATTATTGCCGCAGAGGTGTGCGACAGGCTTCGGCAGCCAGCGCAATTCCTATCCTCACCACTAGATGAGGGCTTCATTCATTCCATTCCTGACCCGGTCGAATGACTGGAAACAGGCTAAATATTATTATTATTATTATTATTATTATTATTATTATTATTATTATTATTATTATTATTATTATTATTATTATTATTATTATTATTATTATTGAACCTTAGCCCGTAGAAAATGCCCTGTATTCTGGCGCAAGTCTCGCCACTCCCTGTCCGATGAGGAGATTCACGAAGCATAGTCAGTGTTCATTGAACATGCGGAGAGCACACGAGGAACGTGTGAAGTCGAGGTGAAGCTGTCAACAAACTCTCGAGGCTGGACAGAGGAAACTGAGCACTGTACCAAGAAGCATAGAGCTCATAACGAACAGAAATAGGGTCGAGAACAAAGGAATATAAACATAACTGGGATGCTAAATTTTGCAACCTATGACGAGGACTGGCTTTCATATATTATCACGAAGGTCATCCGAGGAGAGGAGAATCTAAAGAGAGTTAAGTCAACAAATTATGAAAATTGAGTTACCTCATGTTCCCCCTACAGAAAAATGATCTCTACGTGTGGGTAGAGATAGTCAATAAGTGAAACCAACTCTACTATTCTCATATAAATGATATATATTAAGAAGTGAAGCTTCCACAGTCTCCCTGGGAGACTGATTACCTCGGATCGAGTAGGGGTATTTCAGTCGCCTTGACAAAGAATACTGCAATGTATTCGAAACGTCGGCAAATTGTACGAGATGTGCAGACAAGTACAACACGGTTCAACCCGGAAATTAAATTAAATAATTAAATAAATGATATATAATTCGGCAATTTAAACGTGACATGATCCACTTTTGTGTAGTGCGAAAGTGAGTTGTAAGGTAAAGTAGAGGAAGATAATGGTGATGATGATGATGACGATAATAATAATAATAATAATAATAATAATAATAATAATAATAATAATAATAATAATAATAATAATAATAATAACATCATTATTACCGAGCGCGTTGGCCGTGCGGTTAGGGTCGCATATTTATTGTTACAATTAATCATATACAGACGAATCGGCACACTAAATTTTATTCCAAAACCTGTTTTTAGACTCTAAGGTCCATCATCAATGTTGAAATTATGACAACACACTAATGTGAGATCAATGTTTTAAAATAATTCCAACCTTGATGATGGACCTTAGAGTTCGAAAACAGGTTTTGAAATAAAATTTAATGTGCTGATACGACTGTATTGGATTAATTATAATAATAACTACTACCATCAGCACTGTTAATAAGATGCCTTTGATATTTTATAATGATTATAACAGGATAGCGTAGCTCTGAGCTTGCATTCGGGAGATAGTAGGTCGAATCCGGCTGTCGGCAGCCCTGAAGATGCTTTTCCGTGGTTTACCATTTTCACACCATGCAAATACTGAGATATTACCTTAATCAAGGCCACGGCCACTGTCTTACCATTCCTAGTCCTTTCCCATCCTTGGGACACCCAAAACCTCCAACGGGTAATGCGGAGTTAAACCACTCGTAAAAAAAAAAAAAAAAAAAAAAAACAAACAAACACACAAAAGCATCATAAGTATTCATTTGAATGCGAGTGTACGGATTGTCAATGATAAGATGTACTACAAGTGGCCTCCGTGGCTCAGGCGATAGCACGCCGGCCTCTCACCGCTGGATACCGTGGTTCAAATCCCTGTCACTCCATGTGAGATTTGTGCTGGACAAAGCATGGCAGGACAGGTTTTCCTCCGGGTACTCCGGTTTTCGCTGTCATCTTTCATTCCAGCAACACTCTCCAATATCAATTCATTTCATCCACCAGTCATTAATCATTGCCCGAGAGGTGTGCGACAGGCCTCGGCAGCCGGCACAATTCCTATCCTCGCCGCAAGATGGGGGCTTCATTCATTCCATCCCTGACCCAGTCACTGAGTGGAAAACATGTTGTAGGTTTGTAGGTTTTCAAGATGTACTACACAGTTACAGTGTTCTTCAAAGTAAATGAATGTAGTAGAATAAATTCAACAACTCCACAGACGTTTTCAAAATCAGGAGGGAAGAATACATAATAATACCTAATAAGCTACTCTCTTTAAGGATATCATGACAAAACAAAGCCATCTCCTTATAAGCTATGAAGGCCCTTGGAATAGTGGAAGTGAATGCTTCCACTATCCCCAACCTTGTCACTGAGTGGGAAAGAGTTGTTAGCTCAGTGCAGGGCCGGCATTAACCCCAGGAATTAGCTTTGTACTCATTTTTGGAGGAGGATGAGTGAACCTCAGAGGTATGTACCCTTCTACAGTGGAAGTCTTATTTCTCAATTTATCGACTTCTTGACCGGAGATCGAATCCACAACCTTCTGGAAGAACCGTATACACTTTTAATGCCTCGAAGAGGCAGCCCCTAAAGTTAAAATAATCTCATCAAAATTTGTTTTCCAGTTTTATTAATATCTTCTGATGAAAATCTGTGGTAAATGATCTTTTTTTTTTTTTTTGGCTATTTGTTTTACGTCGCACCGACACAGATATGTCTTATGGCGACGATGGGACTGGAAAGGCCTAGGAATGGGAAGGAAGCGTCCGTGGCCTTAGTTAAGGTACAGCCCCAGCATTTGCCTGGTGTGAAAACGGGAAACCACGGAAAACCATCTTCAGGGCTGCCGACAGTGGGATTCGAACCCACTATCTCCCGAATACTGGATACTGGCCGCACTTAAGCGACTGCAGCTATCGAGCTCGGTGGTAAATGGTCAAGGAGATGGATATAGTAAATTTCCGATGGCATGAAGAAGAAAACGCTGTGTGATTACTGTGATATTTCAGAGTTCGTTCTTTCCTTGTATTCTGGTAAGACAATACTTCCTGTTACCGTATCAGTACTGTGATACAAACTCGCGCTTCTCTAGAAACACAGATGTGTTCAATGACAGCACACACGTGGTAACACCTTTCTGCGGGCTAATTTTACTGTAGAGGGAGATGTGGTCTCCCTACTGTGCGCGTGGCTAATTTATTTTTAGTGTTGGAGACCCTCTTGTTCCCTACCGGTTGTCCGTTTTCCTGCCCTCCGTCAAGAGCCTTAGTCACTTAACTGGATCGTTGTAACGCGAAAACTGTGTCACACAGTAAATATAGTTAGGGCGAAGTCGGGTATGTTGCCTCGCTCGTGGGCCATGCAACTTGCATCCCAACCCTTGATTGAACGGTCAGCGTCGCGGCCTTCGGTTCAGATGTCTTCGGGTTCAGTTCTCGGCCAGGTCGGGGATTTTAGCTAAGTCTGATGAATTCCCTTGACTCGAGGACTGAATGTTTGTCTCAAGACATACCACACTACCGCCTACGCTGCCAACCATTGTTAAGTGTAAGAAAGGGCCAGGAACCATAACTTCGCTAAGAACAATAATGTCATCTAAGTACCTAACTGACAACCACTACAGAAAAACAGTGTGCTGGGCTGAGTAGCTCAGACGGTAGGGCACTGGCCTTCTGAGCTCAAGTTGGAGTGTTCGATCCCCACATCAGATCATTGGTATTTGAAGGTGATCCAATACGTCTGCTTCGCGTCGGTAGATTTATCGGCACGTAAAATAATTCATGTGGACAAAATTCTGGCACCTTGGCATCTCCTAAAATAGTTAAAGTAATTAGGCCTAATGGGATGTAAAATTAATTACATTATTATCAAAAGCACGGTAAATATATAAATAAACATTCTAGGGGTTCAGTCCACGAATTATAGGTCTACCTTCTGACGGAAATTGGACAGTTTAAGAGTATTTAAAATAAGCCAGATTATCATCCTGCAAAGTACTAGTAGTAATGGTGCCTCCCGCAGACGGCAGCCTCCAGTGAACTTGAAGACATGTATTGTGCTGCCCTCTTGTAGCATGTACCCAACTCAACTTGTACTGCATTGTTTCCGTGCGCGACGACAATATTTTCGGTCGTCATCTGTTTTTCTGAATGGAGGATAGAAGAAGAAAAACCTTGCTCTTGCTGTTGGATCTTTAAATTACGTCTTGGCAGAAAAAAAAGGAGGAAAATGTACCCTTTTGATCCGGGGTAATTCTCTCGGCGTGTGGTGATAGCCACCAACCAGGTTTTGATGTATTTTATTTGTCAACTTGAGAAACTGTAAGTAGCAACACTCATCGCCTTGATCCTGGAAATATATGGATGTGATAACAGTAATTATCAGCGAACTGTTCTGTGTCGTCGGGTATATCTACACCTAAATTGTACTAAGTAAAATTCAATTATCACTGTTAGTGAAATTTTCGATTAACCAAAGAGACTGAATTTCTGGTTATCTTTATTGTGAATAGGTTATCAGCATTTCGTGGGGCTTTTATGTAATTATTCATAGAATGATTTTGGGTTGTTAATCACTCTGGAGATGATCTTTAAAACGAAAATTAATGTATTCGAAGATGTTGTTATGACAAGTTCGTCTCCATACTTCTACACCTTCGAGAGTACGTCTTAATTATTTTTAATTTATTTCCTGGAAAATCTTTAATATCTTACTATCCGAAACATTGTGTGAAAATGGGAAAATGTACGAGTGGAAAATTGTTTTTAAATGACTGGTTCTAGCCTTGGTTGCTTATCTTGTGAGGGTAGCCATTTTATCTTTTTTAAGTCATGTGACCCGTTACCTTGGTTACATTCACAACCTATGGTAGGTTTATGTAATTACTATATTTTGACATTTGACGTCTGATACGACTGTTGCTGGTGGACATATGACGTTGGTTGATTGAATGTTTTTGTTCTGGTTGTAGTACGCGAGTCTGAGTACGTGCTTCTTATTTCTGCGGTTCTTGGTGTTTTAGTGTATTAACATTCTAAATCTAAATAATTATTTAACTTGGTAGCTTTTCATTACTAATTTCTCTCCTATGTTTTAATTACGCGCCCTGATCTTTGTGCATTTTGGGGATCTGTAACTAAGCTTTTTCTGATTTATGTTGAACTATTTTTGAAGTAGTCATAGAAAAACATTTTTCTACTCTACTATCATAGTGTAACCGAACCAAGAATCTTGGGGTTGGAACTTTCATTAAGTGCTACGTTTCCTAATTTATTTTGAAATATATTCCAGATTTATCCTACGATTTGAATAGTGAAAGCAGTTTCTTTTGGAATCTAACTTAATGTCGCACGTCGCCTAATTTAATTCAATCTTCTCTGTATCTTACATGCGGGACTTATTATTTGTTTTGTGTCAACCTTTTCTTCCCTATTATTAAAGTTCCGGTTTAACTTAAATCTGTTATTTTTATTTTTAATCAGTAGTAATTTATTTATTCTTTAATCCATCTGACCACGGTGGGCTCAAGTAACTTCCACGCGTTGTCACGACCTTCGGTTTGGATTATCTTGGTAAGTGTATTACACTTATTTAATATCCTTGTTCTTACTGCCCCTGGTCGTGCAAATACTATTGTGTTATACCTCTTCGAAAGTACGCGATAACCTTTGAATCGCACAAACGCGGAGAACGGGAACAAGCTGCATAGCGTACAGTGCCGCGCAGAGAGCTTCATTAACCATCACTCTCCCTCTTGGTTTCAATACTTAAAAATTTTAATTTTCGGGCCCACCTTTCAGTACCTTACAGATATCACAATTTAAGAGATAACTTTAGTAATATTTGATTTGGTTCCTGTTTCGGCCTGTTAGGTCATCATCAGCCAAATACAATTAACAAAACATCGGAAACATCCTAAATCTATGAAAGAATGAATGAATAAAATGAGTGGGAGATACTCATAATACTCATTTATTACACGCTGACAACGTACGATATGGAGTGCGGAATGGATTTCTTTCCGCCCTTCAGATAACTGCGATCATGAGAAGGGGAGGCCCACCACTGGCCCATAGATGGAACTTTTACGTGATTAAAATGCATGAAAATATTTGTTATGCCTATCGGTCACTTTTAGAGGCAGTGAGATATAGATTAGACTGTTTGAAACCAGGATGCGAGAGAACGTCGATCGTTTAGATGTCGGCCCACATTGATTTCATCGAATATTCGGCAGGACATTTCTTCAGATTATCCTCAGTCAGGATAACGCTAGGATAGAGTTTGAAGTGTCAATAGTCTACATTTTGGTGCAGCTGATAAAGTATTATTTTCATACTGCTGTAATGGTTGAATAAAGTCGTAACGCACAAGGTTCTAAACCTGATCAATGAATATAACATAATCCGTCTAGTCTTTAAAAGAACATTGAAGTACTTGGCAGTATGACGATTACTACTGACAAATTGGCATCTCTTAAAATCCGTACAAACTGTAGGAATGTATACAAATATTTTTATTATTACCCTTATTTTTATGTTCTTGGCTTTACATCCCTCTAACTGGAATCTGTAAAGTGTCCGTGAGAAAGTAAGCCTTCTCCGCAGTTAGGGTCATAATTGGCTGATCCAATTAGTAGTCAGCACGAAAGGAATAGAGTGCAGAGGGAATATCGCGTTAGCGTTGACTGGCTGGAAGAGAATGAAGGAAGTATACTTGGTCAGGTCCGCATTCTCCTGAATGATGTCTTACGTAACCTACACAGATTCCGTGAACAGAGTATACTTTAACGGTTTTCAGAGACGTTCTTTTACGTGCTGGTGAAGCTACTGAACGAGGCTATCGTATTCAAACTCCTTCAAATGTTATCGACCTGGATCATATCGAATCCAGAAACTTAACTCAGAAAACTAGCGTATACTGTATGAACTTCCAGTCCAGCAATATTTAAACACCGTGGGGCAAGTAACAAAATGCTGTTATAGACGAGGCCTGCTGCCAAAATGTCCCCAAAGGAGCCCCCTCGACGTCTTAAATCACAGTTATATGGCAAAGCCCACTTTTTCCGCATCTAATGGTCATGAAACATCGGGATCGCTCAAAACTCCAATGCTGCGTTTTTCACGAATACAAAACTCTCTTTTAACGCATCATCCTTCGAAATTAAAAATCGAAGTGAGACCAAGCAGAATAACTGCGATGACTTCCACCTGAAAGATTAAGGTTGCAAAATCAATTTACCTTACGTCCTTCAGTTGACTCTGGATGAAAACTGTGGGCTAGAGGATTGCTTCTTTTCAACATTTTAATTGTACATCACCTTTATCACTGCAAGTGAATTTTGGATGATATTTTTCCTACAATCTGTTTAAATGACTTTTCATCAGGCAGGCTATGCAGATGATATCGAGGGATAGGTTTCGAACATAGAGTATATTTAGTGCAAAACAACAAAGGATGTGATATAAATGGGTAAACACAGAGTGAGTGCGAATTTTTAAACTTATCGCAAAAATGAGCCCTGATTTACATCAGTTACTTCATTGACCATGTTTGATGGATGCGATGTATCGCTGGAATATAAATTGATATATTGAAGAACAAATGTAAATGGTTGGTCATATGTCCATATTGTGACGGCGTCCGCCATCTCATTGTACAGCTTTGGAAGGAACAAGTTAGCACGGCTCCAACCGTGAGCGTCATGGCCGAGTTAGGGCCCCGCCCTTTCCACACTGCAAGCAACCAGTTAGAGCCGAGTCAGGCGCAAGGCCAGACCCTCAGCCTACCACTTCGATTTCGAGAGGAATTCAGGAGTTTCACCTGGTCCGAAATATCTGGAAGGGCTGACCTCCCTATTTAAGGCAGGACGCAAGAGCTCAGTTCTGCCAGCGATCGAGACGGTTCAGTGAAGTGCAGCTGTGGACAGTCTGGAACTAGTGCTATTAGTGTTGCTTGTCAACTGGCGGACAGTGCAGCTGAGTGACAACGGACAACAGTGCAACAGTGACGAGGGACGAGGAAAGAAGACTGCCATGAGTGTGTGAACTTCGTACCACGTAGACTTGTGACACTGTATTTCACGCGCGTAAACTGTGAAGTGTGCGGTCTACATACTGAATTTAAATGTGAACTCCCCTACGGTGCAAGTGACACTTGCAGATATGTGTGTAATGTGATCGGTTTAGCTTTAAGTGTCAGGGCGAATAACTCGTGTGGCTGAACATTGAGAACGCTTAACTCCTTGAAAGCCTGAATTAGGAGAAGTCAGTATCACTGTACCCTGCTAGTACAGATAACTAATTAAGTTTGCGTGCTTCACTCTCGTATCACTAGCAGAATTTTCATTTCAGTACGAAGAACTCAGTTTTTAAGCGATAATATATCATGAAATTCATTAGGGATATTTTCAGTCTAGTAACTGGCGACGGCTGTGTTCTATCCTTCATCGACTTCTGAGATCGACTGAAACGATGGAAGTGCGATGCACACAGCGCTGAAAGTGCGCTGGAAATAAGAACGTGTCGGTGAAATAAAGCGATGAGTTAAACAACGCGTAGATGTATCGCATGGATACGCGACAAGTTCAGAAATGCGCCCTAATTAATTTAGAATTTCTCTCTTAGATCAACCTGTTGTGGGATTCCATACGTAATAGCCATCCAGCTTATCACATCTTCGCCTGATTAGAAGTTGAAGACAGAAAGATTGCAGCTGTCGCAGGTAGTGCTATTTCCTCTTTTTAGTGAGGGGAAGTTCAGTTTGCTGGCAACTATTGGACATTAAAGGCGTATTGTATGTTTTATAATCTCGATAGTTAAGTACACTCCTGTATGGAGATAATTTCTGGTCGGATATTACTTCCGAAAGCAAAAAAACTGTTAAAAAGTGACTTCACAAGTTTCAACGTCAGTTCTTGTGTTTGTCCGTACCATCGAAGCATCACTTGAGTGAAATAATTCACTAGTTGCGTAATACTG
Organism: Anabrus simplex; assembly: GCF_040414725.1. Classification (NCBI taxonomy): domain Eukaryota; kingdom Metazoa; phylum Arthropoda; class Insecta; order Orthoptera; family Tettigoniidae; genus Anabrus; species Anabrus simplex. The sequence continues at coordinate 172,859,415 of NC_090271.1, forward strand.
GTTCCGTGCTTAATAAGAAAAGACTTCGAAAGATAACAGTTCACAAACGGGAGAAGTTAGGCGATATACAGTCAAGACCGCATAATATCAGTTTTCATAAATCACTTCTGAAATTAACTCAGGAATTCAGCGTTTCAGGTTCATCAGCTCGCAAAGCAACAGAAATGTTACATCTGGCAAGTTTCTTTCTTTCTTTCTTTCTTTCTTACTTTCTTTCTTTCTTTTTTCTTTCTTTCCTTACTTTCCTTGAGCTCGTTGCTTATTAGCGCTTGTCGCTTAGCGACATGCTAGACACTACTCACGCTCTCTCCGTTTACACCGGGTGGTGCACTAGCCCCTTGCGATCCAGTTTTATGCATCCCTTCACAATTATTATAATTCTGACAGGCATCGATCTCTCTTCCTAAACCGGGGTAATATAACGAGATGTGTGTTTACGGGCTAGAAGACAGCAGGAATCGTGAGCGCCACAATTAATGCATTATGGGTACCTCGAATGAACCCGTGAAAGGAGTACAGATACGCAGAACGTGTACTTTAAAACAGGAGGTGGACGCACAGACCGGGAGCAAGGTACTGTATAGACTGGGAAGTGGACGCCGTAAGTTCAGTGTCGCAGTAGCTCACATGGCAAGCGGACGGGGAGATATGTGATGGTGGACAGTGCTCGAAGTAGGAGGTACGAATCCCACATAAGATTTTTTAACAGCCAGTTGCTTGGGATGTGGTAAGGTTGCATATTTGATAGCTTCCAAGGACTGATTTGTTTATTTGACCCTGAAAAATAATATGTATCGTTGCATTGGGTATGGTACTGGGTTGGACGAGGATGAGGAGATGATGGTCTGTGACCAGTTAGCTACGTCGTACATGTTCCAAACTTCGTAGACCACAGGTAGGCCAAAGTATATACCATTGGAACGATAACAACATGCGATGGCAGGTAAGTATGTACGTGCGCGAACTCCCCTCCTTCGAAGCAAATCACAACACAAAGTTTATTCACTGCCTCGAGATGTATTCCAGTGACGAGTATGTATGGAGAAGCTTCACAGAATGCATACCAGGCACAACGCCTGTACCAAGAACGCTATCCGGATAGACGACAACCGACGGGCATGACATTTCGGAGTGTGGAAAGACGCCTGCGGGATACTGCATGCCTGGGAAGGACACGATCTGTTCGAGATCATCCCGCGACGTCTGCTGACAATGAAGAGGTCGTATTTGACGCTATCTGGCGTAACCCTCATACTACCACATGGGCCAGTGCACAGGAGACGAAAATCAGCCGAGCGTCTGTTATGCAGATATTGCATAACCATCGGTTTCACCCGTGCCATCTGCACTTACACCAGGAACTCCATGGTCATGATTTCGATGCCCGGGTGGCGTTCTGTAATGGATCCTACAGCATGCGGACACTGATCCTGCTTTTCTAGCGACTCCCTTACTTACGGACGCAGCACTATTTCACAACAATGGAACCGTTAATCGCCATAATATGTAGCCTATTACTGGAGTGTGGATAATCCCCATTGGGTGCGACAGACAGCTTTTCAGGTACAGTGGGGCGTGAATATATGGTGTGGAATCATTGGTGTTCACCTCATCGGTCCCCATTATTTGAGGGCCGTCTGACCAGCCAGCGCTATCTGCGGTTTCTCCAAGATGAACTACCACCGTTTTTGAAACGTGTGCCACTCCTTGACCTCTGCAGGATGTCATTTCAACATGACGGAGTGCACCGCACGCAGCGGTAGTCGTCCGGAACCATCTCCCTGGGACGTATCCTGATAAATGGATAGGAAGGGGAGGACCTGTCCCCTGGCCCGCCAGATCGCCCGATCTTACGACCTTCGATTTTTTATGTGGGGCCATATAAAACAACTGGTGTATGCACAGGAGCCGGCCAGCCCTTGTTACCTTAGACAGCTCATCACCGAGGCATGAAGATTCGTTTCGCCAGAGATGTTGTAACGGGCCAGACGGTCCTTACAACATCGCGCGCAGCTCTGTATGACCACGGAGGTCGTCAGTTCGAGCAGGTGCTGCGTTTTACGACGTGGATAACTGAAATCCTGTCACATGTTTCCTAGTCTCTAACAACCCAGCTCCATACCAACGGCCCTCTTCAAGGCCAAATAAACAAATCAGTCTGTGAAAAATACCGGTATTAAGTACACAACCTTCCACCTCTGTGGTGTAGTGGTTATTGTGATTAGCTGCCACCCCCGGAGGCCGGGATCGATTCCGGACTGTGCCACGAAATTTGAAAAAGTTGAACGAGGGCTGCAACGGGGTCCACTCAGCCTCTGGAGGTCAACTGAGTAGAGGTGGGCTCGATTCCCACCTCAGCTATCCTGGAAGTGGTTTCCCACTTCTCCTCCAGGCAAATGCCGGGATGGTACCTAATTTAAGGCCACGGCCGCTTCCTTCCCTCTTCCTTGTCTATCCCTTCCAATCTTCCCATCCCCCCACAAGGCCCCTGTTCAGCATAGCAGGTGAGGCCACCTGGACGAGGTACTGGTCATTCTCCCCAGTCGTATCCCCCGACCCAAAGTCTGAAGCTCCAGGACACTGCCCTTGAGGCGGTAGAGGTGGGATGCCTCGCTGAGTCCGAGGGAAAAACCGACCTTGGAGGGTAAACGTATTAAGAAAGAAAGACAAACCATTTCCGCAGCGAATGAAATCAAGGAAGAGCTTCCTTAGAACATCAAAGGAACTTACATCCACAGCCGAAAAGCCTAGGCTACAGCTATGGAAGGAGAAGAATTTCGGAAACTGGCCATGACGAGGAATGGCTGACTTGGGAGTCCCTGAATAGATTGAGATCTGGAGTGAGCAGATCAAGGTGGATTCTCTGATAAGAATGTTACTCAGTGTGAATGTGGAAAAGTCCAAACTGTACAACACTTGCTGCAATGTGAACTGTGTCTAGCCTCCTATACTCAAGAAGACCTTCATTACTCCAGAGTAAATGCAGTGGAAGTAGCCAAGTTCAGGTCAAAAATAATACAATATTTTAACTGTGCGTTATATGTATATGTTTTTGACACGATAATAAATAGAAAATTAATACTTGTTCATACAAATCACAGCGTTTTTGAGAGCACTTTGTGTTCACCTACTTGTGAAAGTCGATTTTAATCACCACATCCAGAAGATGAACTTAGCTACTTCAATAGTTAACAATACATGTCCGATATAGCAGGAAAGTGAGGCATCAAATTTTCTGAAGACGAGAGCTTTGCCGGAAGAGAGCTATGAATAGTTCTAACTTTCCTTTCTTTGTTGTGTGGATACATGGTTCAGTGGCTTCCTCCCGGCAGGAAGCCAGGTGCACTGCCTTCCACTTCCCAGCGCGAGTAAGACGTGGGTGACAGGTAATACACCTGTGCCTCGTGACTAATTTAGTTCTTCGGGGATCACAAAATCACTCAACTTGCTTGTTATGGTGCCCAAAAAACTCTAGCGAGTTGGTTGCACGGCTTGGGTCATATAGTTTGTACTCGTGAGATAGTCAGTTCGAACCCCACTGCGGCAGTACTGAAGAAGGTTTTCCGTGATTTCCCATTTTCATACCAAACAAATGCTGGGACTGTCATTAAAACCACGGTAGCTTTCTGCCCAGTCCCATTCCATCGTCGACAATGGCAGTGCGACATAAAACAAATTATTATTATTATTATTATTATTATTATTATTATTATTATTATTATTATTATTATTATTATTATTATTATTATCACAATCATGGATGTTACACATGTGAGAAGGCCTCCACCAAAATCTACGTTATCACCAGAGTTGAGAAGTACTGTAATTGAGAAAAAGTAATCGAATTACTTGTGACGAATACTCTCTTAGTAAGTTTTACTTTTAATAGTTTCTTTTACAAAATCTTCTTCTTAATCTGATTATCCTCCAGGGTTGGTTTTCCCTCGGACTCAGCGAGGGATCCCACCCCCTCTGCTTCAAGGGCAGTGTCCTGGAGCGTGAGAATTTAGGTCGGGGGTACAACTCGGAAGGAGGGCCAGTACCTCGTCCAGGCTGCCTCAATGCTATGCTGAACAGGGGCCTTGTGGGGGATGAAAATATCGCAAGGGATGGACAAGGAAGAGGGAAGGAAGCAGCCGTGGCCTTAAGTTAGGTACCATCCCGGTATTTGCCTGGAGGAGAAATGGGGAAACCACGGAAAACCACTTCGAGGATGGCTGAGGTGGAAATCGAACTCACCTCTACTCAGTTGACCTCCCGAGGCTGAGTGGACCCCGTTCCAGCCCTCGTACCACTTTTCAAATTTCGTGACAGAGCCTGGAATCGAACCCGGGCCTCCGGGAGTGGTAGATAATCACACTAACCACTACACCACAGAGGCGGACAGTGTTAAAAACCTCGCATGTAGATACAACACAACAAACATTCTATAGGTTCAATAGTTTCCGAGAAAACTGTACTTGGGGGAAACTTACAATACCATGCGCTCTTTCTCTCTATTGTTTTTTTTTTTTTTTTTTTTTTTTGAAACTATTGTATTTTCCTCCAAGAGATCGATACTTAGCGATGAGAATTTTAAGAACCAATTATTTTGTAAAGTAAATGGCAAATTACTTGAAATGCTAGAAGTCACTCAGTATAATAAAAAATGCGTGAAAAAATCATTTTGAAAGTTGGAAGGTATCATGTTTAGTCTCACTTAGTGATCATAGCCACCTGATGTCTCTACTATAAAACCAAAACACAAGTACCTCTTATAATATATTTTCCTTTAAAAAACTGTGGCATCATTTCAGCTCAATGCGAAACAAAAATATCAGTGATTTCTGTGAAATAATAGAAATTTTACTGATAACTTGTTGAAAAGTAATTTGTGATTGTAAATAAGTAAAATGTCCGCCTCTGTGGTGTAGTGGTTAGTGAGATTAGCTGCCACCCCTGGAGGCCCATGTTCGATTCCCGGCTCTGCCACGAAATTTGAAAAGTGGTACGAGGACTGGAACGGGGTCCACTCAGCCTCGGGAGGTCAACTGAGTAGACGGGGTGCGATTCCCACCTCAGCCATCCTCGAAGCCGTGGTTTCCCACTTCTCCTCCACGCAAATGCCGGAATGGTTCTAACATAAAGCTACGGCCGCTTCATTCCGTCTTCTTTGTCCGTCCCTTCCAATCTTCCCATCCATTTCATTTCCCATATCCCCAAGGCCCCTGTACAACATAGCAGGTGAAGCCGCCTGGTCTTCCTTCCCTGTTTTATCCCTCCGACCCGAAGTCTCACGCTCCAGGACGCTGCCCTTGAGGCGGTAGAAGTGGTATCCCTCACTGAGTCCGAGGGAAAAACCAACACTGGAGGGTAAACGGATTAAAAAAGAAGAAAATAAGTAAGCTAATACACGAAGCGTGTTTTTAAGCAAATACCGTTTTTAAATATGGCCGCTGCATAACTTCGGGCATCGTTCAAAGCATGCGCGCTCAGTACGTACATCTTTAGGCTGGCCACAAACGCCATTACGGGAGCATTTGCCCGTATTTACGTTTGTTTGTGCGTACTGAAAATGCCTCTGACAATTAACGGTCCCACCGAGTGTGAAGTGAGCGCCGTGATTCGTTTTCTAAATGGAAACGACGTGAAAGCTGTTGAAAGTCATCGGAAGATTAGTGAAGTGTATGAAGAACACACTATGAGCGAAGAAATGACAAGAAAATGGGTTAGAGCATTTCAGGCTTACATGTTAAAAAATAATTATTTATAAAGTTGCATTACTTTCTTTTCTATGTCTAAACGGTACTTATTTTCAAAACATGTCTCGTATTCATCATCATCATCATCATCTGTTTACCCTCCAGGGTCGGCTTTTCCCTCGGACACAGCGAGGGATCCCACCTCTACCGCCTCAAGGGCAGTGTCCTGGAGCTTCAGACTCTTGGTCGGGGATACAACTGGGGAGAATGACCAGTACCTCGCCCAGGCGGCCTCACCTGCTATGCTGAACAGTGGCCTTGTGGAGGGATGGGAAGATTGGAAGGGATAGGCAAGGAGGAGGGAAGGAAGCGGCCGTGGCCTTAAGTTAGGTACCATCCCGGCATTCGCCTGGAGGAGAAGTGGGAAACCACGGAAAACCACTTCCAGGATGGCTGAGGTGGGAATCGAACCCACCTCTACTCAGTTGACCTCCCGAGGCTGAGTGGACCCCGTTCCAGCCCTCGTACCACTTTTCAAATTTCGTGGCAGAGCCGGGAATCGAACCCGGACCTCCGGGGGTGGCAGCTAATCACGCTAACCACTACACCACAAAGGCGGACATGTCTCGTATTTCCCAAGTAATTGTAATTCAGCCCAATTATTTTCTCTTGTACTTTCCCATCACTGCTTATCGCCCAGTTCGAGTTCGATTTGTGGCTCTGCAATTGAAGACTAAGAGCAGGGAGCATTGAGCCTCGTGAGGATTAGGATGAAAAATGTTTTCTTTTCCTTTCTTGCTACGTATTTAACGTCACAAAGGTGAAGATGGTTAGGAACTGCAAAGGCAGTGAATCCCTGGCGTTTACCTCATATTAAAACGGAGAACTCCGGAAAATATTCTTCAGTACTGCCAGAGATGGGGTTCACATCCACCGTCTTCCAAATGCAATCTTGTAATCACACGACCCGTACTGCACAGCCCACTCCTTTAGTAAATACATTTCTTTGTAATTTTGCTGTCGAGCAACCTGGAACTGATTCTCTGTAATTTCTTGCTTCCATAGGAAACAAAAGTCACTTTCTCCCATTCATAACTTCAATGTATTACTAATATGATTATTATAACATGTTATCAGGCTGATTTTACGCATTGTGAAGCAGAATTACTTATAAGCAATAACAACTGTAGCTCCCTCTGTGGATCAGGGGTAGAGTGTCAACTCCTGTTCGCAAAACCACGGGTTCAAACCCCGCAGAGATAACCGGGTTTTTGAAGGGTAGGGAAAAATATAATCGACACTATTACGTCGTACGATGTCGGCATGTAGAATATTTCTAACTAAAATTTAGCCTTAGATCGTTCAACAGAGACACGGTCTACTCTGCCATCTGGTAGAGTAAAAGGTAAGGTAAGGGTTGTTCTGCCCGAAGGCAGGTCCGAACCTCCGCAGAGGTGTTCCTGAGCCGGAGTTTACGTGCGGCAGGGTGGCCAGTTCCTTTCCGCTCCTCCATTCCCTTACCCCCCATCAGCAGCGCGTGGCAACCCATCCAACTCCTGACCACGCCCAATGTTGCTTAACTTCAGAGATCTCACGGGATCCGGTGTTTCAACACGGCTATGGCCGTTGGCGGTAGAGTAAAACAGAACACCGAAATAGACACGCAGGCAACCTAGTTGGAATCAAGTCAAAATGCGTGCACATGGTAGCTGAGACCATACGATTAGTATTTTTTTTTTCTATTGGCTTTACGTCGCACCGACACAGATAGGTCTTGCGGCGACAATGGGACAGGGAAGGGCTAGGACTGGGAAGGAAGCGGCCGTGGCCTTAATTAAAGTACAGCCCCAGCATTTGCCTGGTGTGGAAATGGGAAACCACGGAAAACCATCTTCAGGGCTGCCGACAGTGGGGTTCGAACTCACTATATCCCGAATACTGGATACTGGCCGCACTTAAGCGACTGCAACTATCGAGCTCGGTATTATTATTACTAGCTGTAGTACCCGGCGTTGTCCGGGTAGCTTTTGAATGTTTACCTTTAGTATTTTTATCACCAGTTAGTTAAGTGTGAAGTGGATGCTTATTGATTTAGTTTTGAGATGTTGATATTACGACCTATTATGTAGTTTTAGAGTTATTTAGATATATCTGATTTCAAGTTTTAGATTATTTAATATTCGAGTAAAACCTTGTTATTGTGGAAGCTAGAATTGACTGGGAAGTATTTGATTTATTCAAAAAAAATAAAAAAAATAATAATAATCTTAGCGACCCAGAAAATTATGGATTCGACAATGTTTTCGATTATTTTGATATATCACTCCCCCTCGCTTCCCACCCCAAAGGAGGCAGAACTTGGACTCTAAAAATTTCCGGAATGTCACCATTCATCTCAGCTACCATAGAAAGTATGAATTCGACACTACTTTCGAATATTTTATATGTCACCCCCCTTGCGTCCCCACCGCCCTTATGGGGACATGGGGTGTCTTACCCCACGCGGTTTATCAAAAGAAATCCGGAATATCACTATTCATCTCAACGACCCCTAAAAGGATGGATTCGACACTATTTTCGATTATTTTGATATCTCACTCCCCTTCGCTCCCACCCCCAAGGGGACTGAATTTGGACTTTAAAAAATTCCGGAGTGTCAGTATTCATCTCAGCGACCTAGAAAAGTATGGATTCGACACTATTTTCAAATATTTTTAAATGTCATTCCCTCGCCCCCCCCCCGCCTCTAAGGGTACTTCGGGTGTCTTACCCCAAACGCGGTCTGTCAAAAAATCCGGAGTGTCACTATTCATCTCAGCGACCAAAAGAGTACGGGTTCGACATTATTTTCGATCATTTCGATATTTCACTCCCCTCTCGCCCCCACCCCAAACGGGGCTGAACTTCGACTTTAAAACAATGGGTACATGGGGTGTCTTACCCCCACGCGGTTTGTCAAAAGAAATCCGGCGTGTCACTATTCATCTCAGCGACCCCGAAAAGGATGGATTCGACACTATTTTCGGTCATTTTGACATATCACTCTCCCCTCGCCCCCACCACAAAGGGAGCTGAACTTGGACTTTAAAAAATCCGGAGTGTCACTATTAATCTTAGCTACCCCGAAAAGTATGGATTCGACACTGTTTTCGATAATTTTTTTATATCATTCCCCCTCGCTCCCACCCCAAAGGGGGCTGAACTTGAACTTTAAAAAAATCCTCAATGTCACTATTCATCCCAGCGACCACGAAAAATATGGATTCGACACTTTTTTCGAATATTTCATATGTCACCCCCTCGCACTCCCCCGCCTCAGTGGGTACGTGGGGTGTCCTACCCCCACGCATTTTGTCAAAAGAAATCCGGATTGTCAATATTCATCTCAGGGACCCCGAAAAGGATGGATTCGACACCATGTTAGGTTATTTTGAAAAATCACTTCCCCCTCGACCCACACCCCAAACAGGGGGAGAACTCGAACTTTGAAAAATTCCGGAATATCACTATTCACCTCAGTGACCATAAAAAGTATGGATACGACACTATTTTAGAATATTTTATGTCACCCCATTGCGCCCCCCCCCCGCCCCTATGAGTACATACGGTGTCTTACCCCCACGCGGTTTGTCAAAAGAAATCCGAAGTGTCACTATTCATCCCAGCGACCCCGAAAAGGATGGATTCGACACTGTTTTCGATAATTTTCTTATATCACCCTCCCCTCGCCCCCCGCCCAAAAGGGGGCTGAATTTGGACTTGGAAAAATTCCGGAGTATCACTATTCATCGCAGGGAATCCGAAAACGATGGATTCGATACCATTTTCATTTTATATATGACCCCCCTCGCCCCCCCGCCCATATTAGTGCATGGGGTGTCTTACCCCCACGCATTTTGTCAAAAGTAATCCGGAGTGTCACTATTCATCCCAGCGACCCTGAAAAGGATGAATTCGATACGATTTCCTATTACTTTGATATATCACTTCCCCCTGGCCCCCCACCCAAAAGGGGGCTGAATTTGGACTTGGAAAAATTTCAGAGTATCGCTATTCATCTCAGCGAATCCGAAAACGATGGATTCGACACTATTTTCGTATATTTTTATATGTGACACCCCTCGCCCTCCCGCCACTAAGGGTACTTGGGGTGTCTTACCCACACGCGGTTTGTCTCCTGATACTAAGTCGTAAGTGTACCAAGTTTGGTGTAAATCGCTCCAGTGGTTTAGGAGGAGATGTAATACATACATACATACATACATACATACAATGACATTTATATATATATATAGATTATTATTATTATTATTATTATTATTATTATTATTATTATTATTATTATTATTAATCTACGTTAACGGTGTCAAACAGGCAAGATCAAATTTCTCCTTTAATATTAGTTGTATCAATACATTCTATTGTCACTCGAAAAAGAAATGAATGTATGGATGATGATTTTTGCTAGCTGCTTTACGTCGCATTATTATTATTATTATTATTATTATTATTATTATTATTATTTTATTATTATTATTATTATTATTATTACGTACAGATTAATATTTCATGGGTGAAGTACATGTAGCCTACATTTAAATTTTTTTTTTTTTTGCTAATACTTCCTTTTGATCTCGTATTGGCATACAAAAAAAGTAGTTCCAGCTCAATTTTTCTATCTGTTAGATAATTAGTTTGTTATGATACCACAGTTCAACACAATTTCTCGAAACTCGGTATTTGAGTTCAACTGTAGCCAATTTGTGCACTAGGTTATATTACTTAAAGTTAACTGCTGTCCTCGTTCTGAGGTGGTGCAGCTCTTTTCAGACACATCCCCAGGTGAGCTGCATGTAACAATTTTAACCACATACCAACCCTCCTGCCATTCTGTCATTGTTAAATTTCCGGAATCGAACCCAGGTCCCCAAGGACGGCAGTTAGCAGTGCTAACCATTACGTTACGGAGGAGGACATGTATTATTTGATTAGTATGCAGTGGCGTAGCAACGTTAAGGGAATCAAGCAGGCAATATCAAATTTCTCCTTTAATATTAGTTGTATCAATATATTTTATAGTCACTCAAAAAAGGAATAAATGGTATTGTATGTTCCACGCAGTTTACTAGTTCCTTTACGTCGCACTGACACAGGTACGTCTTCTGGCGACAACTGGATAGGAAAGGCTAGGGGTGGGAAGGAAGCGACCGTGGCATTAAGTAAGGTACAGCCCCAACATTTGCCTAGTGTGAAAATCTTAAACCATGGAAAATCATTTTCAGGACTGCTGACAGTGCGGTTCGAACCCAATATCTCCCGAATGCAAACTCACAGCTGCGCGCCACTAACCGCACGGCCAACTCGCTCGGTCCACGCATTTCATATTTTATCAGATTTAATGTTATTAGTTATTATTATCAAAATATAATTCTCGTCCCATGTAGATACAAGCCCTGTGGATACTCGTAACAGACTTTATGTCCATAGGTCAAATTGTTTCTGAAAAAAGTGTATCAGCGAGGAACTTGTATAATACCATGCGGTTATTACCTCCTTTCTTTCTTTCTTTCTTTCTTTCTTCCTTTCTTTCTTTCTTTCTCTCTCTCTCTTTTCAGCGACTGTCTTTCTTTCTTTTTTTCCTTTCTTTCTTAATCCGCTTAACCTCCAGGGTTAGTTTTCCCTTGGACTCAGTGAAGTATTCCACCTCTACGGCCTCAAGGGCACTGTCCTGGACCGTGAGACTTAGGGTCGGGGGTACAGTTGGAGAGGAAGACCAGTACCTCGCACAGGCGGCCGCACCTGCTATGTTGAACAGGGGCCTTGTGGGAGGATGAGAAGATTGTAAGGGATAGAGAGAAAAGAGGGAAGGTAACGGCCGTGGCCTTAAGTTAGATACTTTTGTTTTCCTAGTGGCTTTACGCCGCACCGACACAGATAGGTCTTATGGCGACGATGGGATAGAAAAGGCCTAGGAGTTGGAAGGAAGTGGCCGTGACCTTAATTAAGGTACAGCCCCAGCATTTGCCTGGTGTGAAAATGGGAAACCACGGAAAACCATATTCAGGGCTGCCGACAGTGGGGTTCGAACCCACTATCTCCCAGATGCAAGCTCACAGCCGCGCGCCTCTAACCGCACGGCCAACTCGCCCGGTTAAGTTAGGTACCATCCCGGCATTTGCATGGAGGAGAAGTGGGAAACCACAAAAATTGTCCCGCCTCCGCTGGCGCGCTCTCGCTTGAGTCACGGAGGCTCCTTCGGTGACTGTACAATAATAAAAGTCGTGTACAATATAATTTCCTACTCTTATTGTATTACATAAGCTTTTATCGTACGATGAATAATAACGGAGATGTTCGCGATTATTACATGGCGATAGTTATCAACAATAATCCCCTGTGGGTGGCGGCGGTAGAAGAACACCCCTGCCTCGTAAGAGACGACCAAAAGTGGCCCCAGGTTCTTTCAACTTGGGAGCGTGGGTTGGCGAACAGGGGGCAGTTAGCTGAGTCCTGATATTGCTTCCTCTTACTTGTACCAGGCTCCTCACTTTCATCTATCCTGTCAGGCCTCCTTTGGTCAACTCTTGTTCTTTTCTGACCCCGATGGTATTAGAGCATTCGAGGTCTAAGGAGTCTTTCATTTTCACAGCCTTCGTGGCCCTCTTCTTTGTTTGACGATATCTTCTTTTTTTCGAATTCTCTTACCCCTTCCGTTTTTTCCCTCTGATTAGTGTTACTTAGAGGATGGTTGCCTAGTTGTACTTCCTCTTAAAACAATACTTATTACCACCACTTAACAGCAATAGCATCACACTGAAGATTACTGGTTGAGATGTCTGTCTCTTCTGTTGTGACTCGCTATAAAAGATGGCAAGCAAGCAAGCAAGCAAGCAAGCAAGCAAGCAAGCAAAGAATTTGTTCAATTCCTTCACCATAAAGGTGGAAGCGAGCCATCAGCCGAACGAGCGGCTCCTCAACCTTCGGAATTGGAAGAGTATATTGAGTATTGATTAAACAGAGAAGTATGTTCGCACATAAGTAAGGGGAGTAGGTGATAGAGGTTTTCTGGCGCAGGAATCACCGCAACCCCCAAGTGCGCCCGCACCGCACTCGCCATAGTTTCCCCCCGCTAAACCCCGTTAAAAGATGGCATTACTGCTCAAAGCATGATACAGATACGTCTGCAATTGTACTACAGGTATATAATAGCCTAAAGCAGTTCAGTTGTGCGGTCTGGTGGTCCCTGTGTGACCTTCGCCGTCCACGGATGCCGCCTGAGTCCGGCCACACGTCAGCCAGCACGGGGCCGCAAGTCGCATACTGATTTGCCCCAAGCGCGCTCCTTAACATTCTTGCAATGTTCCTTGCCCGGGAACAGCGGCCAACGATGCACGACCGACGTCTTAAAATACACTTTCATTATATTTTTTATATGTTGTTTTCCAAGTATTGATAAGCCATCTTCTGAACTGGACCAATGAATGACTTCAGAGTTACCAACCGGCAACACTGCGGAAATAAACATCGATATTTTGGTCATTTTGGTGAAATTGAAAGGATTGGGTTTCTTTTTCTTGTCACGAAGTCATTCCGCTGAATTCAAACAATTGATCATTGTAATAATGCTTTGTTTGCCATTTTTTAACATTTAAATCCCATTTCTCTCCCATAATATTCTGCCAAATGTAACAAAATTTGCATGATATACGTATCACAGCTATATTAAGAAACCTGCGTATGGAATTTTTGATTGCAGAATTTTTTCAAATAGTAAGTACTTTTAAGTCAAAAACTTTAGAGCCAGCCAGACAAACTTTAGTACGATATATCTCCTTATAAAAATTGTGTATTATGATTAGACCTTGAACCAGCTCTCACATCCAGGTAAAAATCCCTGACCTGACCGGGAATTGAACCTGGGGCCTCCGTGTAAGAGATAGGCACGCTACCCCTACACCTCGGAGCCGGCGTTTCATATTCTGAAAATGATAAAACATCTATATAACTGTTTTAGAAAGATTTCTGCAGTCATGTACTTTTTAAACAATCTGCTCAGAAAACAGTAAAATTTGCTGTAATGACTTATCCGAAAGGAATCATAAGCTATGTACCTTTCACAGAAGTATTTTGACAGGTTTCATTTTTGTTGATATTTAACATTATTGCTATCTATACAGGAGTTTGTAAATATTTAATTAATGTGTTCTTCAGTCTGCTGAAAGACAGGCAATTTTTATCTCACGATATGCAATCATACTTAAGTTGTAGACTGCTGTCATTTCAACATGTCTTCGTATTTTCAATAAAGCTAAATTGTAGAGCCTAGGTTTCAGTTACATGTGTCTCTTCCGAATGTTCCAACATATCAGTTACAAACATGATTTTGCGGCAACTTGCTTTTGATGAGCAAGAAGAAGTAGTAAAAAACCTAGTTAACAATAATAATTAACATTAGTAACATAACAGTTCTAAGGATAAAATTACTCTGTGGGGTTTTATGTCCTTCACGTTATTTATTTATTTATTTATTTATTTATTTATTTATTTATTTATGGACGTGACAGTTGCCCACTACGGAGTCTTTCGTCTTTATGTAGTTATTATCGGCCACTTGTTAATAAAATCGCATTGAATTGACTATCTAATGTGTCTTCTATTTCACCCTAACTTAGACTTCCACTGGGTGACGTTCTCATGGAAACCTAGAGGGACTGTTCCTCATCTGTCCCCACTCATTTATTTTTATTTTTATTTTTCTGTGTCAGGAAGAATGGAAGGTAGGGATCGATGCACTTAATATGCCTATCGAGTTGCGTTCTAAAATATAAAGAAATGTGATCTGATCGACGTGATAATAATGGCGTGTAGGCGTATGGCCTCCGGAGAGACGTACTTTCAAGTTGGAGCCGAATAGGTAACCTGCACGTCTATGAGGGTAGGGGCCTGTTTAATATTTCTTCTAATGATGAAGACGTCACGGACATTTAGCACTGGAGCTGGACATCGTTGTTATACAGACCACACGGAAATGTATTATAACTGTTAGAGGTAATCGTGAGTTATGTGATCGGTGCGTTTCTATTCAGTGTTGGTACTCCTCCCACCACAACCTATGATGTGGTTCTGATAAAATGTCTTAACATTTTGAATGACTGTCTATTTCACATTGTATTTTATAGTGACTTTAGCCCATGGCTGCAGTGAACAATCTGATATAATACTGTAATATCAGGAACTTCAAAAATCAACAGCTGTATTTTGTGGGGAAATTATCGATTTTGTATTAAGATTTCCGTATTAGCACACCTACGTGCAAGTGTTTTTATATAAATTGATCAGAGTAGCGCATCAAACATCGCTATCGCTTCTTTGCTGTAATATCGTACTTCAGTTGTCTTCAGTATTACATTTACGTAACTGTGCTATTCTCATGAAGCTGACAGCCGACATATTAGTAGATTATTACCCAAAGAGTTTAAATGCAAAAATATTTCCGTGCTGAAAGTTTTGTTCTCTGTATAGGCGTGCATATTTTTCTTTTGTGTGTACATGTATTTACTTTATATGTATGCACTTTTATTAACATGTCATTTCCATTTCACTACCCATTTATTTCCAGGGTTGGTTTTCCCCCGGAGTCAGCAATGTATCCCACCTCTACAGCCTCAAGGGCAGTGTCCTGGAGCTTGAGACTTTGGGTCGCGTATACAACTGGGGAGAATTACCAGTACCTCTCCCAGGCGGCCTCGCCTGGTATGCTGAACAGGGGCCTTGCTGCGGGACGGGAAGATTGAAAGACATAGACAAGTAAGAGAGAAGGAAGCGGAAGTTTTGTTCCATCCCGGCATTTGCTTGAAGGAGTAGTGGGAAACTACGGAAAACCACTTGAACGATGGCTGAGGTGGGAATCGAACCCTCTCTACTCAGTTGACCTCCCTAGGCTGAGTGTACCCTATTCCAGTCCTCGTACCACTTTTCGAATTTCGTGGCCAAGCCGGGAATCGAACCCGGGCCTCCGGGGATGACAGCTAATCATACCAGCACCTACACAACAGAGGTGAACTTCATTATCATTACTTGGTTAATTTTGTAGCTATTCCCTAAATCTATATATATAAAAGCAAGTCGGGCTGGAGCGATGTATATATAAATATTTAAAAATGAAAAAAGACGTGAATTAATGAGGCACTTCCAGAAATCACAGAAATTTGAAACTTGGTACGGTGGAAACTGATGCCCCCAGTATCCCTAGAAAAATCGGAAATTCTCAAAATTCCCTGAAGGGGGCACGCTGGGGGGGCTCAAATTTTGGGCTCAGCATAAGAACACAGTCGTATAGTATATCCAAAACGATAACCTAAAGGTTTCGTGGGCTTAAAAATTTTCGAGAATTTCCTCATTTTTATCCCCTATCCCCCCAAATCAAAATGGCGGCACAACCTGCCAGACGAAGTAGACAATTGGAATTTGGTGAAATTATAGCTTTTGGTCCCTAACCGACGGGAAAATTCCAAGATGTTCAAATTTTTCACTTTTTACCCCCCAAAGATATCGAAATATGGAGGCAATTTTAATGACTGTGCAGACATTCCTTTTGAGCTATTTTTTGGCTAAACGGTAAGTCGTATCACAAAACGGATGGCACAATGTCCCTTCAATTCTGAGTGATCTACAACTTTGGTCCTGTGACATTTTGTCGTATCTCTCTCCCTTATACGTTAAATTTGGCCGTATTTCTGGATTGTTCGTAAATTTGGTGATTTTTACAAGTATATTTCATTGTTTGACACACTTATAAGAATGATAGGATCATCACGTTGTGTGCGCACATTGGCACAATTAAGGGACATATGTGTACCAAATTTCATGATTCTAGCTTATACATAAGTAGGCAAAAAGTAATGTAAAATGTTAAAAATGCACCCAAATTTTACCCTATTCAAAATTTGATCTCAATTTACCCCCTTAATATGGGAGATACGAGGAAATGGTTTAGAAACAAACATGTAGAGCGATAAATGAGGCGTCTGATGGCGCAAACCGTTTCTTAATATCATAAACCGTTTAGGAGATATGAATCTCGAAGTGGAAGTCTGCACTTTTCAACGTGCTCATGCTTATCTGTCATCTATATATATAAAAGCAAGTCGGGCTGGAGCGATGTATATATAAATATTTAAAAATGAAAAAAGACGTGAATTAATGAGGCACTTCCAGAAATCACAGAAATTTGAAACTTGGTACGGTGGAAACTGATGCCCCCAGTATCCCTAGAAAAATCGGAAATTCTCAAAATTCCCTGAAGGGGGCACGCTGGGGGGGCTCAAATTTTGGGCTCAGCATAAGAACACAGTCGTATAGTATATCCAAAACGATAACCTAAAGGTTTCGTGGGCTTAAAAATTTTCGAGAATTTCCTCATTTTTATCCCCTATCCCCCCAAATCAAAATGGCGGCACAACCTGCCAGACGAAGTAGACAATTGGAATTTGGTGAAATTATAGCTTTTGGTCCCTAACCGACGGGAAAATTCCAAGATGTTCAAATTTTTCACTTTTTACCCCCCAAAGATATCGAAATATGGAGGCAATTTTAATGACTGTGCAGACATTCCTTTTGAGCTATTTTTTGGCTAAACGGTAAGTCGTATCACAAAACGGATGGCACAATGTCCCTTCAATTCTGAGTGATCTACAACTTTGGTCCTGTGACATTTTGTCGTATCTCTCTCCCTTATACGTTAAATTTGGCCGTATTTCTGGATTGTTCGTAAATTTGGTGATTTTTACAAGTATATTTCATTGTTTGACACACTTATAAGAATGATAGGATCATCACGTTGTGTGCGCACATTGGCACAATTAAGGGACATATGTGTACCAAATTTCATGATTCTAGCTTATACATAAGTAGGCAAAAAGTAATGTAAAATGTTAAAAATGCACCCAAATTTTACCCTATTCAAAATTTGATCTCAATTTACCCCCTTAATATGGGAGATACGAGGAAATGGTTTAGAAACAAACATGTAGAGCGATAAATGAGGCGTCTGATGGCGCAAACCGTTTCTTAATATCATAAACCGTTTAGGAGATATGAATCTCGAAGTGGAAGTCTGCACTTTTCAACGTGCTCATGCTTATCTGTCATCTATATATATAAAAGCAAGTCGGGCTGGAGCGATGTATATATAAATATTTAAAAATTAAAAAAGACGTGAATTAATGAGGCACTTCCAGAAATCTCAGAAATTTGAAACTTGGTACGGAGGAAACTGATGCCCCCAGGATCCCTAGAAAAATCGGAAATTCTCAAAATTCCCTGAAGGGGGCACGCTGGGGGGGCTCAAATTTTGGGCTCAGCATAAGAACACAGTCGTATAGTATATCCAAAACGATAACCTAAAGGTTTCGTGGGCTTAAAAATTTTCGAGAATTTCCTCATTTTTATCCCCTATCCCCCCAAATCAAAATGGCGGCACAACCTGCCAGACGAAGTAGACAATTGGAATTTGGTGAAATTATAGCTTTTGGTCCCTAACCGACGGGAAAATTCCAAGATGTTCAAATTTTTCACTTTTTACCCCCCAAAGATATCGAAATATGGAGGCAATTTTAATGACTGTGCAGACATTCCTTTTGAGCTATTTTTTGGCTACACGGTAAGTCGTATCACAAAACGGATGGCACAATGTCCCTTCAATTCGGAGTGATCTACACCTTTGGTCCTGTGACATTTTGTCGTATCTCTCTCCCTTATACGTTAAATTTGGCCGTATTTCTGGATTGTTCGTAAATTTGGTGATTTTTACAAGTATATTTCATTGTTTGACACACTTATAAGAATGATAGGATCATCACGTTGTGTGCGCACATTGGCACAATTAAGGGACATATGTGTACCAAATTTCATGATTCTAGCTTATACATAAGTAGGCAAAAAGTAATGTAAAATGTTAAAAATGCACCCAAATTTTACCCTATTCAAAATTTGATCTCAATTTACCCCCTTAATATGGGAGATACGAGGAAATGGTTTAGAAACAAACATGTAGAGCGATAAATGAGGCGTCTGATGGCGCAAACTGTTTCTTAACATCATAAACCGTTTAGGAGATATGAATCTCGAAGTGGAAGTCTGCACTTTTCAACGTGCTCATGCTTACCTGTCATCTATATATATAAAAGCAAGTCTTGCTGGAGCGATGTATATATAAATATTTAAAAATGAAGAAAGACGTGAATTAGTGAGGCACTTCCAGAAATCTCAGAAATTTGAAACTTGGTACGGTGGAAACTGATGCCCCCAGGATTCCTAGAAAAATCGGAAATTCTCAAAATTCCCTGAAGGGGGCACGCTGGGGGGCTCAAATTTTGGGCTCAGCATAAGATCACAGTCGTATAGTATATCCAAAACGATAACCTATAGGTTTCGTGGGCTTAAAAATTTTCGAGAATTTCCTCATTTTTATCCCCTATCCCCCCAAATCAAAATGGCGGCACAACCTGCCAGACGAAGTAGACAATTGAAATTTGGTGAAATTATAGCTTTTTGTCCCTAACCGACGGGAAAATTCCAAGATGTTCAAATTTTTCACTTTTTACCCCCCTAAGATATCGAAATATGGAGGCAATTTTAATGACTGTGCAAACATTCCTTTCGAGCTATTTTTTGGCTAAACGGTAAGTCGTATCACAAAACGGATGGCACAATGTCCCTTCAATTCGGAGTGATCTAAAACTTCGGTCCTGTGACATTTTGTCGTATCTCTCTCCCTTATACGTTAAATTTGGCCGTATTTCTGGATTGTTCGTAAATTTGGTGATTTTTACAAGTATATTTCATTGTTTGACACACTTATAAGAATGATAGGATCATCACGTTGTGTGCGCACATTGGCACAATTAAGGGACATATGTGTACCAAATTTCATGATTCTAGCTTATACATAAGTAGGCAAAAAGTAATGTAAAATGTTAAAAATGCACCCAAATTTAACCGTATTCAAAATTTGATCTCAATTTACCCCCTTAATATGGGAGATACGAGGAAATGGTTTAGAAACAAACATGTAGAGCGATAAATGAGGCGTCTGATGGCGCAAACTGTTTCTTAACATCATAAACCGTTTAGGAGATATGAATCTCGAAGTGGAAGTCTGCACTTTTCAACGTGCTCATGCTTACCTGTCATCTATATATATAAAAGCAAGTCTTGCTGGAGCGATGTATATATAAATATTTAAAAATGAAAAAAGACGTGAATTAGTGAGGCACTTCCAGAAATCTCAGAAATTTGAAACTTGGTACGGTGGAAACTGATGCCCCCAGGATTCCTAGAAAAATCGGAAATTCTCAAAATTCCCTGAAGGGGGCACGCTGGGGGGGCTCAAATTTTGGGCTCAGCATAAGATCACAGTCGTATAGTATATCCAAAACGATAACCTATAGGTTTCGTGGGCTTAAAAATTTTCGAGAATTTCCTCATTTTTATCCCCTATCCCCCCAAATCAAAATGGCGGCACAACCTGCCAGACGAAGTAGACAATTGGAATTTGGTGAAATTATAGCTTTTGGTCCCTAACCGACGGGAAAATTCCAAGATGTTCAAATTTTTCACTTTTTACCCCCCAAAGATATCGAAATATGGAGGCAATTTTAATGACTGTGCAGACATTCCTTTTGAGCTATTTTTTGGCTAAACGGTAAGTCGTATCACAAAACGGATGGCACAATGTCCCTTCAATTCGGAGTGATCTACAACTTTGGTCCTGTGACATTTTGTCGTATCTCTCTCCCTTATACGTTAAATTTGGCCGTATTTCTGGATTGTTCGTAAATTTGGTGATTTTTACAAGTATATTTCATTGTTTGACACACTTATAAGAATGATAGGATCATCACGTTGTGTGCGCACATTGGCACAATTAAGGGACATATGTGTACCAAATTTCATGATTCTAGCTTATACATAAGTAGGCAAAAAGTAATGTAAAATGTTAAAAATGCACCCAAATTTTACCCTATTCAAAATTTGATCTCAATTTACCCCCTTAATATGGGAGATACGAGGAAATGGTTTAGAAACAAACATGTAGAGCGATAAATGAGGCGTCTGATGGCGCAAACTGTTTCTTAACATCATAAACCGTTTAGGAGATATGAATCTCGAAGTGGAAGTCTGCACTTTTCAACGTGCTCATGCTTACCTGTCATCTATATAAATAAAATTGTAGGGGGTCCGCTGTCTGTAATTTCTTTTGTTTTGCCAATTTTTCAGATATTTATCCCTTTTAGGTCAACTCAAGACCGAAACGGTGGTTTTTACGTTTCGTGTCTGTTTGTTTGTCTGTTTGTTTGTCTGTTTGTCTGTTTGTGTGTCTGTTTGTTTGTCTGTTCCACCATCACGTCGAAACGGCTGGATAGATCTCAACCAAACTTCATATTTAGAGTAAACTCATCCCGGGGATGGTTTCGATATACATATCATTTTAAAATCCTTCAATACTCGGGGGGTTTATAGGAAAACCAGAATGGTTTTTCCACCATCACGTTGAAACGACTGGATAGATCTCAACTAAACTTCATATCTAGAGTATACTCATCTCGGGGAAGGTTTCGATATGCATATTATTTTAAAATCTTTGAACAGACCGGGGGTTTATAGGAAAACCAGAATGGTTTTTCCACCATCACTTCGAAACGGCTGGATAGATCTCAACCAAACTTCATACTTAGAGTATACTCATCCCGTGGAAGTTTTCCATATGCATAATATTTTAAAATCTTTGAATAGACGGGGGGTTTATAGAAAAACCTGAATGGTTTTTCTACCATCACTTCGAAACGGCTGGATAGATCTCAACCAAACTTCATATTTAGAGTATACTCATCTTGGGGAAGGTTTCTATATGCATATTATTTTAAAATCTTTGAATAGACGGGTGGTTTATAGGAAAACCAGAATGGTTTTCCTCCATTTTCTCTTATACTATTGATTTTCTTTAAACTTCGTTTACCGTACGTGAAACGTCTCTTCATTATAAACAACTTTTGTTATGTTCATAATTTACCTTACTCTTCACATGACGGAGAAATTTACAATTTTCCGCTGGTATCATGCTCTGCATTGAGTGACCGACAGACCGACAACGTACCTACAGGTTACCATGGCAACGTCTCTGACTGCATGCCAGCAGGGAAGTAACGTATTGCCATTTTCCTCATCATGCTTTTAAATTCGTGGTTGTTCCTTGGGTAGAAGGCAAGAGAGGCGTCAATCGGCCTATCTGCGGGATATTGGCGGAATATCGTTGGATATTATAACCGCCCTCGAATAGATTAAGTAATAACACCATTAGTCATCTCCTTATTATTTGTTTACCTAAGAATCACTGACCTAAATTTCTCCTCTGTTACGCTTTATTATATCCATTACTCACACTAGCATAATTTATTGAGGGGCATTTGATTTTCCAATACATTCACTTGCCATTTACATATTTGTCGTTATCCGGCTGTCCTCAGTTATAATCCATTTTCTATTACTTTCAACTTTCTTAACTGTATTATTTCTTCCTTAATTACGCCGTATGTACGCGAGTGCTACAAACCACTGGATGTATTTCCACCAAGACTCATATTTAGAATACACCTGTCCTTGATAGGTTTTAGGGCAAATATTGTTTCTAAATCCCTGAATTGACTGGGGGTTTATACGAAACCGAAACAGTGATTTTGCACTTTCACAAAATATACACAACCAACGTTAATTAAAATCTACCTGCCTTGGTAGATAATAATTTCTAAACCTTTTTCCTCATGTGCATCATTTCGATACGAGGATTAATAAGGGAGATATCATTAACGGACCGTTTTTCTGTACAAGTCCCATCGGACTTAACTCCCGAGCGGGTGCGTGTAAAGCGCACTCCTTACAATTTGAAAACTACTGAAGACATTCGAACCAAAATTTATATATAGCATCCACCTGTCCAAAGGTAGGTTTTAAACGTAAATAACATTTCATGTTCCGGAATGGACTGGCGGTTTATAGGGAACCGAAATGGTGATTTTACTCTTCCACAATATATACAGAACAAGACCAACCTGACTGGAAATCGACCAAACGTGATGGAATTCCACCTCTTAACCTTTTTTTCATGTGCATTCTTTCGTCAGGAGGATTACTAAGGGAGATATCATGAATGGTCACTTTTGCAGGTTAAGTTCAGCGGACATAGCCCAAAAGGTGTTTTACATGGAGCAGATTCCTGATCTATATAAATCAAATCGTAACGACTGTGTGCCTCTACACTGACTATTTTGGCGAAATTTTCGTACAGCTTTCCGTTTAAGGGGTAATAATGACCATCTCCATAATTTTTGGTTTAGTTTCCTGAAAGTACTAATTTTTACCCGCCTCGCCCAAAATCCAAATTGCGCCATAATCTGGCAGAAGAAAAAGAAGATAATGGAAATTTGACAAAATTATACCTTTTAGCCTGTAACGAACGGAAAACATCCTAGATCATTAAATTTTTCACTTTTTATCCCCGAAGAATATCGAAATATGCAGGCAATTTTAATGATGGTGCACACCTTCGGAAATTCCTATCACATAACGGATTGCACAATCTCCGTTCAATTTGGAATGATCTACAACCGTGGTCTTATGACTTTTTGCCGTATCTGTATCCCTTTTACGTTTGATTTTTCTCTTTAATCGATGTTAAGTCAATTTGGAATTTTCACATGCATAATTCATACTTTCAATTACTTATATGAAATACAGAATCATTAAACTCTTCACGAAAATTGGCCCACCCAGTAGCCATATGTGAGCCAAATGCTATGTATGTATCCGAAAAGTAATGTACTATGAGATAATCATACAAAACCTTTACCCCGTTTCCACGTTTCTAACTCTATCTGACCCAAGAATAGATGACATATCATAGGACCAGTCATTTAGGCCACTAAATCCGGCGTGTCTTATTGTATAATCCTTTGTCGATATGACGTACATTTAGTAGCAGTTAATCTGTAAATGAAGGTCTTCAATATTGTAAACACGCATATACTTCCGTATGTCGATCTATATATATTCACTGATGTCGATTTGTAGCGATCGAGAAAGGGTGGGTCTGCTATTGTAATCAGTACTCCCCACACCGACTTTGACTGGCAGTAGGAAAGGGTTCCTTCTCCAACTCCTGTGTAACTGTCATTACTAAGGAAGGCCTACAATTGTAATGAATAGTTCCCTTCTCGATTTGACTTGCAGAAGGCAAGTGAGCATGCAGCTTTGTTTAAAACTCCCCTACCCTATTGTGTTTGGCAGTAGGCAAGGGTGCCCGCCATTATAAAGAAATGTCCTCATCTAAAATGTGACTGGCGTTAGGCATAGTGGCCTGCTATTTTGATGGAAATTCACCAACTTGGTGTTACTGGCAGTAAGCTGGCTGGCAGTAGGAAAATGGGCCTGGCATTATAATGATAACTGCACAACTCAATTTCGAGTGATAATAGGGTAATTGCCTACCATTGTAATAGAAACTCCTCAACTGTAATCTGTCTGGAAGTAGGAAAGGGGGCTGCCATTTTAACGAAAACTCCCCCAATCGATTCTGTCCGCGTAGTAGGCAATGGGGCCTGCAATTATAATGTAAACTTCCCAACTCGATTTTGAATGGCAGTAGGCAAGTGAGCCTGCCGTTATATCACAAATCCGTAACAAACACATTACATTGGAAACTACGTACGGGGACCTCCGCATGCTCTTTCTCGGATAACGCTAAGAGACATGTAATTTTAAAACAATCTTATTTACTGCATGTACACTATTTACTTCGATATTGAATACAACGCAGAATACCGTAGCGAAGCACGGGTACATTCGCTAGTAGTCAAAATAAATACAATCAGAGTACCAGATTCTCTCTAGATAATTTCTGGAACTCCCTCTATTTTACCACAGATAATAATGAGCATCTTCTTTCCCAAATTAAGAGTTTTATATGTGGACAGCGAAACTTAATTTAGGCCACTATACACCATGCGTCACTTGGACGATCTCCAGTCATATGTTTCAAGACAGATATGACGTAATCTCTAAATTCTGACAAGACGCATTGATGAGACGAGAGGACGCGCTGCTGATATTGACCGGGCCGTCCTTAATTGTCCTTCGAGATCACCAGGACTGGCTCCATAATTAAAACTGCGTGCCATCTGGTCCGCGAGTGTGAACGTCGCAGATTTGCTCAATTATAATGTGTACAACAATACGAGTTCCGAATATAATAATAATAATAATAATAATAATAATAATAATAATGAGCGAGATGGCTAGGCGGATCTAGGCGTGTAGCTATTAGCTTGCATTCGGGAGGTAGTGGGTTCGAACATCACTGTCGGCAACGCTGAAGATGGTTTTCCGTGGTTTGCCCTTTTCACACTAGGCAAATTCTGGGGTTGAATGATAATTAAGGCCATGGTCGCTTCCTCCCCAGCAAAATTCTTTATGAAATAACATAAACTGTTACTGTTATTTCACAACGCGTTTCAGTGACTTTGCTCCATCGTCGGATGGTAAATAATAATAATGGCGTGTGGCCTCCGAAGAGGCCTGATACAAGTCTTTCAAGTTGACGCCGCATAGGCGACCTTGCGCGTCTGTGAGGATAGGGCCCTATCTATGATTAATGTTGCAGGCGACACACACACACACACCCAGCCCCCGAGCCATCGGAATTAACCAATGCAGGTTAAAATCCCCCAACCCGCTCGGGAATCGAACCCCGAACCCACTGGACCAAAGACCAGCACGCTAAATCGGGTGGTGAAAATGGTGACATAATTGTTTCCCCACTTGATACACATTTGTTTTCAGAGGATATTATACTGTTGCATTTAAGAGTGGGAGCTATGTGCACTATGATTTTATAACATCTATATTGGGTCAACTGTAGGTGTGTATCGTCTCAGAAATATACTGTTGTTGCTGCGATATTTTGTTCATTCTATAATCAGATGCTTGTAGTCTACAACCTATGAATGGTCGTATTCGCATATTGATGAGTCCAATACGTCAATACGGTGGAGATGACTGAGATAACATCCATGCTCAAGTCTCAACCGTATTATGCATGTAGCATGTCACCTGCTAAGATTGGTCATACTGAACCATGGCTTAATGAGAATGATGGGCTGTAGCACGGCATAGTATCGCCCTTTATGTAGCTCAATTGCAGACCTATCCCTATCGGATGATACAATGTAATTCTGTACAAGGAAGAGGAATAGCGTTAAGTTAGCTGCTTTGCGAGAAGGTCTACTTTCTCATTTTGCCTTATTCCTGGATGTATTTTAATCCATATGAAGTGGATGATGATCTTTCCAAGTCTTTCATTCCTCATCAGTTGAAGTATTTCTAAAATACATTTGTGTGTCTGTAATTTCCATTCTGGATATTGTAAACGTTGTAGCACGCTGCGGCAATTGCTTATATTGAGTGTTTTCTTAAATTATTGTTAGGGTTGGTAACATAAGAGCGGTGAAGTAAACGACAATACTATATGATTTTAGTACCCTTGCTGTTTTAAGTAATCATTTGTCCATATTTCAACAAGCTGACGGTTTTGCTCCATTAATCAAAGTTCATTAGATCTCCAGAAGTGCTAAATTATAGTACAAACTACAAAGTGTTTCGTGAGTTAACTCCAATTTTACTATTACGTTTTCGAAAACTCTTTTAAAATGGAAATGTGGCTTTGACAAGAAAAGCAAGTGATATAGACGATTTTAATTCTCACTGTGAAACGTGTGTTTTAACGGTGAGTAAATGCGAGAGGTCTACTATTGAGGTTTAGGCCATTAGTTCAAATAAAAAATACAGTAGGGATTATAACAGTTCATATTTGCAATTAGGGTTTACTCGGTGCGGCGACGAAAGCGAATAGAAACTATAGTGTGTTTTTGTTATGAAGTGTTGTCGAACGAGTGTATGAAACCTGAACAATCTCCGACATTTAGAAACAAAGCATTATGATGGGAAAAATGAACCAATAGAATTTTTCCAACGACGCATAAGAGAAAAATACTATGGTAAATATAAAGTTTCAGCCATAGGTTCGACTAATTGCAAGGCACTGAAAGCATACCACTTCTTTCGTATGTGCATAGCCAAAACAGGGAAATCTCATTCTGTCGGGGAATATTTACTTCTTCCAGCAATAAAAGACAGGGTAAAAACTATGTTTGGCTACAAGTTACTAACATATATTAATTTTATTTATCTTTCAAATGACACTGTCTGTTGCAGAATTAACGATATGGCAGATAATATGGAATTTCCATTAATCGAAAGAGTTAAGAAGAGTCCTTATTATGCGCTAAAATAGACGAAACTACTGATGTGAAAAATGATGCACAGGGTGACGACATAATGACTTGGTTTTGGTAGAACTTCGCCGAGCAACTCTCTCGTAGTTATATAAGAGACAAAGGGATCTTGTGAGGAAAATGTGTGGTTTTTCTGTACGGATGGAGCTTGCGCCCTGAGAGGTATGTACAGTGGGGTCAAAGAGTTAGCTCCGAACAGGAATTGGGTACATTTTTCATCCAGTCTTCCAGTATGAATTTATTGAACTGAACATAACAGGCTTTCGCCCAGTTACAATGTTCCAATAAAATAAACACTCACAAACTATTTATAGCTAGACACTAACTACTTACTACTTAACTACTTCTAAATCTACTTTGTAGCATCTTGCACATGGGCGGATCGCCAGCTCCACATGCAACACACCACCTAACTAAACTAACTACTTTACTACACGAATATACTACTTAACTACTTCTAAATCTACTTTGTAGCATCTTGCACGTGGGCGGATCGCCAGCTCCACATGCAACACACCACCTAATTAAACTAACTACTTTACTACATGAATATGTACTAAATCTATCCTAAATCTTTCTGGCCGCGACATCACCCCTGGTGAGGAACTGCTACCACCCTTCCCTGGGATGTCACGACCAGACATGTCTCATGAGGCTCGGAAACCGATACCTCATAGACCCTTTAAGCTGTCAATGTTATTTCCTCACCACTCCTTCCTGTAACAACCCACATGTGTGCGGATTGCCTAGCTCTACATGTAGGCTGTCACACCTGTATTTCACTGCCGAGACGGATTCCATAACTCGGCTCATCTTTCACTGTCTCATTGACAACTTACCTCATCTAACCTAACACTATTCACTACTTTACTCTACTTTACATGTGCAGACGTACCGAATCAACACTTTAGCTAGAGATAGGTCAGGCCTATCCCACCTTCTTCTAACTCTACTGTATGTCAGCAGCCAAAAAAAACAAACTAACAAAACCAAACTAAAATAAAACCAAAATAAAATAAAACGGGCAGACAAACAACCAACAATCTCATTAGAAGGTATACAGTACGGCTTACATATCATACATTTTTCATACATAGGAAAGATTAACTTTCAGAGAATGTCAACAAAATCTAAAATTGTGCTTGAGAGTCCCGTAAATCTAATTCGTTTTATTAAGGCTCGACCGTTAAATTATAGATTATTTTCCGTATTGTGCGATGAATTGGGCAGTAAATACACACAAGTTATACATGGTTACTAACATTATACTACCTTTCAGATGTTTTTTCTACATTAAATTAACTAAATGTTTCTCTTCGGGGAAATCTTTACCTTTGCTTGATGCCTACGACTGAATAAAGGCATTCCATAAAAAAAAACTTGTGTTATGGATAAGTTACATAAAATACAGGAAATCTGCACCTTTACCAACGTTGGAATACCTTTTAGTGTAAAATTATATTTGTGTAGATTTTGAATTTTTTAAGGTTTTAAAACTCCCTGAAAACTGTGGAACAAACAGTTGAAACATATTTTCAAAATAGCTTTTATGAGCTTTAAGTGAGAGCCAGTTTAAAATGCAATTCCGTGATCTTGATTTGCCTCTATTATGGATCTCGCCTTCAGTGAGAAAGGAATATACCGAATTCTGAAGAAGCATTGAAAATCATCATGCAGTTTTCAAAAAGCTATCTTTGTGAGAAAGTATTTTCATCGCTCTTCCGAACAAAAAAGTATGCAGAAACTGACTTAATGCATGTGCTGTCCTTAGACTGAATTTCACAGACCTTGATGCAGATATCTCGAAACGCTTCATGGTGTGGCAAGTTCAGCCAACTCATTGCAGTGAATAATAACATAATATGATTAAACTTCCTTTCCATTTTTTATCTCTATTTCTTGCGTTCTCTTTTTTTCGCAGTTTACCCTCTCTCTTTGTAGGTCCATGATAATATTATTCATTTGGTTAATAAATATTAAGAGTCTGTTCAATATATAATTCACTTTTAACAGTTCTCTTCCAATTTCGTAACTATGTCTCCGTAGGAATTCGAAACACCATATACCGAGTGAGCGGCTGTGCATCTTCGGTGACGTAGCTGCCAGCTTGCATTCGGTAGATAGTGGGATCGAACCCCACTGTCCGTAGCCCTGAAAATGGATTTCCGCGGTTTCACATTTTCACACCAGTCAAATGCTGGGGCTGTACCTTAATCAAGGCCATGGCTGATTCCTTCCCACTCCTAGCCCTTTGCTGTCCCGTCCTATCTGTGTCTGTGCGACGTAAACCAAATTGTAAAAAAAGCACACTTTTAGATTTATTATGTTATAATAGTACAATACAATATTTCCTTGATGTTAATAATATCCACATACGTAAAAGAAATTAAACCCGAATATGTTAGTGGTCCGTAGAATTATTTCTGACATTTTACTGGTCATCGGGTTGAAAAAGTTGGAGAAACCTGCCATAGCGAATTGCTGCGTAGATGGCTAGTATTCTAGTATTTCCTCTGTGTAATTTAACGTTCGTAAGGGTAAAGATTGTTGTTGAGCTTGACTATAAATATGACGTCCTTAGCATCTAAACAAAAACAGCTATCTCAAGAGCAGTTCATCCCGTATCCCCTGGCTAGCTCCTTGTGACGCAACCAACAGTGATTATGTGTTACGCATGCCGCATCCAAGTCCACCGCAGGCGCATATTCACTCTTATGAAGATACTGATAATAAAGAACAGGATACGGTATATACGTAGGCTAACCTGTACTTCGAAATTACTTGGTCATAAAGCCTAAAAACGTAATAAACTAAATATCAAATGTATTCCTTACTGGTCATAATTATACTTTAGTCACGTTAAAATATCATTCTGAACTTCGTGGTCAAGTGGAGTTAGACGCGGTCAATTATCTTTACAAATGAAATTGTAATTGTGTTTGTATATAATATGCATTGCTTCATACTTGATTATTTTTGGGATCTCGGATCAGGTGTACAAAAGTAGAAAGTAGGTTCATTTCAATTTTTCTTTGTTTGTTGCGATACCACAGCAAAATGGACAAACAGAATTATTCGAAACTCGGCATTTAAATTAAGGGGCAGCAGAGGTGTGCACTAGCCTATAAGTTAGTTGATCAGTGTACAGTGGCGTAGCAACATCAGAAGAGCAAAACAGGAACTGTCTAATTTCTCCATTAATAACAACTGTATAGAAAGACTGTGCAAAATAAAACAAGTTACAAATATAATTTTCGATATTTTATGTTCCAGGCATTTTTACCGTACGACTGATCATAACGAATATATTCGCGATTAATTAACTCTAGCAAATGTACCCGTGATTTGCTGCGGTATTCTACATTTTACGGATTTCTCCGTAAATTACTGTAAAGACAGTGAGTAAGATTATAGTAAACTGCATGTCTCTCAGTGCTATCTGAGAAACAAAACAGGGAGGACGCCATACATTGTTTCCGATGTAAGGTAGGCACTGGGGAAGTTTTGACAATAATGGCAGGCCAGATTCCCTACTGCCATCACAACCGAGTTCGGGAGTTTCTACTACAACGGCAGACTCACTTCGCAACCGCCATTCACAGTAGAAATGGAGTTTTCATTATAAATACAGACCTCTTTTTCTAATGCCAGTCACAATCGAGCTGGAAATGTTTGATTATAATCGAGAAAGGCAGCGCTATCTAACGTATCAACAATCGAAACATGACAATAAATTATAGGACCATAGCTGTAGATCTCCCAAAATTGAACTTGAATTGGGAACATGCATCATTTTCAAAAATATTTTTTTTGAAAAGTACACCAATGAAATAGTACGTAAACGTATTACATTGTGGTATGTAGCCTTGTTTTCTACCATTAAAAAAATATTTAATAGTGCCTTTCCGCAAGGCGAGTGAAACTGCCTCTGACGTAAGCGGCGCGCTGTGACGTACGATCCAGTACCGCATGGAGCTCTACCAGCCGTTGTGCATCAGCCGTTGCTAAAAGCCGATTGTTTATTATTCATGATCGCGAATAACTTCAAAATGACAAAAGAAAGGTTCAAAACAGCATAATCAGACAATCTATCATGTGTAAATGTCATCATTATTGAAAAATAGTGACTTTTGTGGCCGCAGAAATTCGCGGATAACAAGCAAGTTTGTAAGTGGCGTCTTTTATATACGTGCAATGTACTGTAACCCATAGTATTAGGATAACAACGAACCTGGATAGATATCACATCACTTTCAACATTTCCTTCTAGACTGATTCCCCTATTAAAGAATAACATTACATTTTCGGGGTTTCAGCATTAGTAAAGTAAGAAATCGGATTTCAGCACTAACATAAACATATAGGTAGCATTATAGTACTAGTCTGCTTCTGTGGTGTAGTGGTTAATGTGTGCCACTCCCGGAGGTCCGGTTTCGATTCCCGGCTCTGCCATGAAAGTTGAAAACAAATAGTACGAGGGCTGGAACGGGGTCTACTCAGCCTCGGGAGGTCAACTGAGTAGAAGGGTTTCGAATCCCACCTCAGCCATCCTCGAAGTGGTTTTTCGTATTTTTCTACTTCTCCTCCAGGCACCTAAGGCCACGGCCGTTTCCTTCCCTCTTCCTTGTCTATCCCTTCCGATCCTCCCATCCTCCAACAAGGCCCCTGTTGAGCATAACAGGTGAGGCCGCCTGGGCGAGGTAATGGCCCTCCTCACCAGTTTCATCACCATACTCAAAGTCTCACGTTCCAGGACACTGCCCTTGAAGTGGTAGAGGTGAAATCCCTCGCTGAGTCCGAGAGAAAGCCAACCCTGAAGGATAAACTGATTAAGAAAGAAAGAAGGAAAGAAAGAAAGAAAGATCATAGTACTATAGGGCTATAGTCTATCATTCCCCCCAAAATATATATTTATGGTTGGGACAACTGGCCTACCCACTTCCGGGGCCCATGAAAGAGAATTAAAAATCTTTGTGGAGGGAAAAGTTAAACATGATAAAGATAAATATGACTTCATCTAGTTTTCACAAGTCGGGCTGAGTGGTTCAGACTGTTGAGGTGCTGGCCTTCTGACCCCAACTTGGCAGGTTCGATCCTGGTTCAGTCCGGTGATAGTTGAAGGTGCTCAAATACGTCAGCCTCATGTCGGTAGATTTACTGGCACGTAAAATAACTCCTGCAGGACTAAATTCCTGCACATCGGCGTCTCCGAAAATCGTAGAAGTAGTTAGCGGGGCGTGAAGCCAGTAACATTAATTACATTTGGCTTTTAACAAGCTGAGCATATCAGGAAAGAAAAGTGTCCTGGTGACATTTTAGTCGCTCAATACAGGAATGTCTTTGGGTGCTGTGCTTTTACTTTTTTTTTCTTTTTTTGGCTCTTTGCTTTACGTCACACCGTCACATATAGGTCTTATGGCGACGATGGGACAGGAAAGGCCTAGGAATGGGAACGAAGCGGCCGTGGCCTTAGGTACAGCCTCAGCATTTGCCTGGTGTGAAAATGGGAAACCACGGAAAACCATCTTCAGGGCTGCCGGCAGTGGGGTTCAAAACCCACTATCTCCCGGATGCGAGCTCACAGCTGCGCGCTCCTAACCGCACGGCCAACTCGCGCGGTATTTTTACCCTTCGGTTTATTGACTTGGCTTGTATAACCTAAAACTTAGGCTAGGTTGGATTATATTTTAAACACCTACATCACTATTTTCACCTGTGTGCAATTATGTTATTTATTTCACTAATATTATGATAATTATTATAATTGAGCATTGTTAACTTATAAGACTCCAACAGACAAGCATTGGTTTTGTGTAGAGTTATACATTTGTTAAATTCACGTTGTTTCCTTTCATGATGTACACGCCTATCCTTTGTTACATTATAGAGTATTTAGATATAGATTAAATTTCTTTACCAATTAAGCTCTTCAATAAAGACATACATAACTGTCCCATGCCAAGGTATATTGGTAGAATTAGAGCTGTCAAAATGGTTCATAACCCCTTTGATTTATTATCTTGACATGGATCACCCAAAACATAGGTTAGGTTTGGAGAATACTTTAATAATCAGCATTGTTTAATGCACTGTTTATTACTTTCATATTCCAAGATATAATTGAAGCATTTAAATAAAGCATCATACATTAAAATTTAAAGTTTTACCACTAGAACAGCTGACATGGAAAAGTGATTTGAAAATTCAAACAAATTAATCTTACGTTAAAATCTTCAAAAAAATAAACTGTAGACTTTTCCGATATATCACCAGCATTTCTCCAGCTCGCCAAAATCCATTTCTCCCTAGTTTTAGCGTCTTTGGTACGTTTATAAACAATTTGTTTGGGATGGTATGCGATGTGCTATTGCACATCGGAACTCTACACCATTTATAAGTTTTCTGCCTCACTGTCTGCGCAGGATTCATTTTAAGTCTAAAATATACCACTCAGATTATTATCCAATGTATAGACCTCGAATTTAACCATACTAGACACTAACGTAAAGTAGAAATACGCGAAGTGTATCCTGCTTCTCACAGCACACTACGTGTTATTTCGTCTGCAAATTCAGTCAACCTGTACGATGACGTCAGGCCAATGAGATCGCGTACTTGCGTGACGTGACATTTTCGTAGATTTTTATCATGTTTGGAGTTATTATTTGTACATTCTGATCACATTTTTGAATTCTGCTTGCAATTTTGAATCAGAATCGCATATTTTTAATTAAAACCCCTATTGTGCTATCAGTTTTTAATACGACTTACCGTTTAGAAAGGAAACTATCCCGAAACGCAGGTCTGCACCGTCATTAAAATGCATCCATATTTTGATATTTTCCGGGGCCAAAAGTTACACACGTGAACAGCTTGGAATTATTCCTCAAAGAACAGAGTGTCTAGGTTTGGGGATTAGCAATTGCATACATACGGATAAACCGAGGAAGGAAATAATACACTGACTGACAGACAGAGCAAATGCAACACCAAGGAGGAGTGGTTCGAAAGGGATGAAAGTTGGGGAAAAAACAGAGACGGCACGGACGAATAACTGATGTTTATTTCAAACCGATATGCAGGTTACAAAATGCGCACGGCATCGACTCAGTAGGATGTAGGACCACCGCGAGCGGCGATGCACGCAGAAACACGTCGAGATACAGAGTCAATAAGAGTGCGGATGGTGTCCTGAGGGATGGTTCTCCATTCTCTGTCAACCATTTGCCACAGTTGGTCGTCCGTACGAGGCTGGGGCAGAGTTTGCAAACGGCGTCCAATGAGATCCCACACGTGTTCGATTGGTGAGAGATCTGGAGAGTACGCTGGCCACGGAAGCATCTGTACACCTCGTAGAGCCTGTTGGGAGATGCGAGCAGTGTGTGGGCGGGCATTATCCTGCTGAAACAGAGCATTGGGCAGCCCCTGAAGGTACGGGAGTGCCACCGGCCGCAGCACATGCTGCACTTAGCGGTGGGCATTTAACGTGCCTTGAATACGCACTAGAGGTGACGTGGAATCATACGCAATAACGCCCCAAACCATGATGCCGCGTTGTCTAGCGGTAGGGCGCTCCACAGTTACTGGCGGATTTGACCTTTCTCCACGCCGACGCCACACTCGTCTGCGGTGACTATCACTAACAGAACAGAAGCGTGACTCATCAGAGAACACGACGTTCCGCCATTCCCTCATCCAAGTCGCTCTAGCCCGGCACCATGCCAGGCGTGCACGTGTATGCTGTGGAGTCAATGGTAGTCTTCTGAGCGGACGCCGGGTGTGCAGGCCTCCTTCAACCAATCGACGGGAAATTGTTCTGGTCGATATTGGAACAGCCAGGGTGTCTTGCACATGCTGAAGAATGGCGGTTGACGTGGCGTGCGGGGCTGCCACCACTTGGCGGCGGATGCGTCGATCCTCGCGTGCTGACGTCACTCGGGCTGCGCCTGGACCCCTCGCACGTGCCACATGTCCCTGCGCCAACCATCTTCGCCACAGGCGCTGCACCGTGGACACATCCCTATGGGTATCGGCTGCGATTTGACGAAGCGACCAACCTGCCCTTCTCAGCCCGATCACCATACCCCTCGTAAAGTCGTCTGTCTGCTGGAAATGCCTCCGTTGACGGCGGCCTGGCATTCTTAGCTATACACGTGTCCTGTGGCACACGAAAACACGTTCTACAATGACTGTCGGCTGAGAAATCACGGTACGAAGTGGGCCATTCACCAACGCCGTGTCCCATTTATCGTTCGCTACTTGCGCAGCACAGCGGCGCATTTCACATCATGAGCATACCTCAGTGACGTCAGTCTACCCTGCAATTGGCATAAAGTTCTACCACTCCTTCTTGGTGTTGCATTTGCTCTGTCAGTCAGTGTACATTTAAGAAAGTTGAAATTAATAGGAAGTGGGATTATAACTGAGGACAGTCGGATAGGACAAATACGTAAATACCAAGGGGATGTATTGGAAATAAAATACACCTCAATAAATTGTGATGGTATGAGTTACGGATATAAGAAGACGGTAACAGAGAAGAAATTTAGGCGCATGGACTCTTAGATAAACAGATAAGAATATGACTTAAACATAAAGAGGCAAGCCAGAGGCAAGAAATTAAAGCGGAAAACAGAAGTAGAATAGAAA
The DNA here is from genome assembly GCF_040414725.1 of Anabrus simplex. Taxonomy (NCBI): domain Eukaryota; kingdom Metazoa; phylum Arthropoda; class Insecta; order Orthoptera; family Tettigoniidae; genus Anabrus; species Anabrus simplex. The sequence goes on from NC_090271.1 coordinate 172,895,149, forward strand.
TACAGTAAAAATGATAGCAAATACCAGAAAACACCTTACGGTGTGAAATATTGGGCTATACTCGGCAGTACTGTTCAAATATGAACAATGCCCCTTAGTGCTATCCGAGGACAATTGTAACCTACAACGGTATTCCACCAATATCCCGCAAAATGGCTGATTAACGTCTCTTTTGCTTTCTACCCAAAGAACAGCCACAAGTTTACAGGAATGATGACAAAATGGCAATACGCTACTTCCCTGCTGGCAAGCAGTCAGAGACGTTGTCATGGTAACCTGTAGGTTCGTTGTCGGTCTATCGGGCACTCAATGCAAAGCATGAGACCTGCAGAAAATAGTATGTTTCTCCGTCATTTGAAGAGTAAGCGAAATTATGTACACAACAAAATTTGCTTATAATGGAGGGACGTTTCACATATAGTCCACGGATTTAACATAAAATCAATAGTGTAAGAGAAAATGGACGAAAACTGTTCTGGTTTTCATTTAAACCCCCTGTGTATTCAGACATTTTTTAATTCATATATATATCGAAACCTTCCTCGGAATGGGTATTCTCTAAATATGAAGTTTTGTTGAGATCTATCGAGCCGTTTCGCCGTGATAGTCGAACAAACAGACAAATAGACAAACAGACATGAAAAATAAAAACCATTGATACGGTCTTGAGTTGACCTAAAACGGATAAATATATAAAAAATGGCAAAACAAACGAAATTACAGACAGCGGACCCCCTACAACTTTATTTATATAAATTTCAAAAATTTCCAAACTGGAAATTGTATCTAAATACTGTGCGTAACAAACGTTATAGAAAATACAATTTCCGATAATCCATGACTGATGACATTTTAACCGTATGGACTACGATAACAGAGATGTTCATAAATTTAGGTTTTCAGTGTGTGAAGTCCATCAACGACGGATATCACTGACAATTGAAATGTTGTTCTATTGTCATGGTATTGAGTGACATCATCCGCGATCGATAAACATGCCAAAATGGCCACTGGCCTCGCAAGGTGAATAAGTACAGTTTTGGTTCTTCTTGCGATAGGACGGTGTTCTGTAAAACAAACAACTCGAGTTGATCGAAAATCGCCGATTTCTATTAAAACAAAATAAAAATCGTAGAATACCAGATTTTCGAAATATCGTAACAAACATTTCAGAACCGGGCGAGTTGGCCGTGCGCGAAGAGGCGCGCGGCTATGAGCTTGCATCCGGGAGATAGTAGGTTCGAATCCCACTATCGGCAGCCCTGAAGATGGTTTTCCGTGGTTTCCCATTTTCACACCAGGCAAATGCTGGGGCTGTACCTTAATTGAGGCCACGGCCGCTTCCTTCCAACTCCTAGGCCTTTCCCATCCCATCGTCGCCATAAGACCTATCTGTGTCGGTGCGACGTAAAGCCCCTAGCAAAAAAAAAAAATTTCAGAGTTTCTCGAAAAGAAACCTTAAAAATTCAAGATAAATCGCAAAAAGAACAACAAATATCTCTTAAACATTCTAAAAGGACAATGGGAGAGCGGAGTAGTGCATAGCAATTCCACAAAGCCGCCCACGACTGCTGCAGAAAGGAAAGGAGCTGAAGATTGTTTTCCGTCGTTTTCCAATTCCACACCGGGCAAATGCTGGGAAACCACGGAAAACCATCTTCAGGTCTGCCAACAGTGGGGTTCGAACCCACTATCTCCCGGATGCGAGCTCACAGCTGCGCGCTCCTAACCGCACGACCAACTCGCCCGATACCAAAATGTCTATATAAGCGACTAGAAAATTTTACATGGCGATTTTAAGGGAGTGATGTACTTTCATCGAAGCTTACTAGTATAACATTTTGCTCCTAACTTTATGAAACGGGATAGTCAATTAAAATTATGTGGATTAGGTAGGTACTGTATTTAAAACGCAAAAAACCCAAAACTAAGCCATCTAGATACCCGCCATGAATGTCCTTTGAGGAGTGGAAGGTAAAGGCTTCAACTATCCGTAACCTCAGCACAATGTAGGATAGAATTGTTAACTCCATGCCCGGCCAGCTTTGCCTCTTAGGAATTAACTTGATGGAGGCTACGTGCACCTCACGGCCTTGTGACGCTCCACAAGTGGGAATATTATTTCTTAAATGTTTCGACTTCAATGGCGGGAAATGAAACACACGTCCTTCTGGATGCACCGAGCATGTTTGTACCGTCTCGGCTAGGCAGCACCCACTAAATATTTCACAAGAGAAATAAATCGCTCAGCAGTAATGTCTTTAATATCACTGCTGTAGTTAAGAAAATCGTGCTTCCCCCATCATCATAGAACATACATATATCGATTGAGATGGCTGTGAGCGTCGAGACCCAAATTGAGAGAAGTTCCGTGTGATGGCCAGATTGTGTCATGGAAATGAATAAAGTCCCAAGAATAATAAATAATCGATCGTCAAAGAAAAGTATTAGCATGTTCAGTAATTTAAATGAGGAATTTGTGACGTCTACTTTTGTCATACTTAAATGTTGGTTATGTCTATTTGGATTATAACAGAAAGAATTAAATGAATCAGAATCAATAAAAACTAATCAAGCCTGCCTACTCTACAGTAGGTTTGGGCAGACCGGAACATTCAGTTGTTCCGCAACATTAGGAGCTTGAGGCGGAGTGTTTCGGTACAGAGTGCCAGGACGCGGGACACAGGACTGTCTGCGTCGTAGAGAGAACTTCGAGAGGCAACATGAGATGCTCCGCGTCAGCTGGAATGTGCCTGTACCGAACGTACTGTGTCAAGGCCGCACTAGATAGATTAGTTGGCCTTGGCTATGTCCGACTGTCGATACCGGCTGTGTGCCGCCCTGTGCTGGAGTATAAACATTTTTGATCTAGTTATATCTTTAATTCCAAATCGATGACCTATACTTTTCTTGGGCTTAAAAGTTTCCTTAAAGTCCAAATTAATTTTTAACATCAATCCCAGAGAAAGTGTTGAGGGAAATTTTCTAGATATTAAAGAAAGTAAATGGAAGTTGAGAGGGAAGGAATTCTAAGTGCAGAGAGCATAACAGCATGAAAGTACAACAATGTTTTCATCCAGTTATATTTTTAATTCCAAAGCGATGACCTGTATTTTTCTTGGGCTTGAAAGTTTCCTTAAAGTCCAAATTAATTTTAACATCAATCCCCGAGAAGGTGTTGAGGGAAATTTACGAGATATTAAAGAAAGTAAATGGAAGTTGAGAGTGAAGGAATTCGAAGTGCAGAGAGCATAACAGCACTAAAGTACAACAGTGTATTCATCCAGTTATATTTTTAATTCCAAAGCGATGACTTATGTTTTTCTTGGGCTTAAAAGTTTCCCTAAAGTCCAAATTAATTTTTAACGTCAATCCCCGAGAAAGTGTTGAGGGAAATTTTCAAAATATTAAAGATGGTAAATGGAAGTTGAGAGGGAAGGAATTCGAAGTGCAAAGAGCATAACAGCGCGAAAGTAATTAAACCGTACGAAAGACGGTAAACTTTGCATAATGTCGCATCGGAGTCCTGATCAAGACTTTTTTACTAGAAGAAAACCGGACAGAGTGAAATGCAATCTATGTTCTATTTTGTCTGCAAAGGGACATTCAACCGGCACAATGACAAGACATTTCAAACTTAAACATCCCACAGTTTTTATTTTCGTGTTCCGCTTGTATATTGTGAACGTGAATAGAGCACTTACGAATGTTTCTTCAACTGTGCGAGTATACTTTTAATTGGTGAAAATAACATTGTGACATTTTTAAACACCTGTACTGCCAGTGTAATCGTGACAGATGTATTTCAAAATGAATGAAAATATTCTTGTCCTAAAAAGAAAATTTAGACATGGATTTTTTGGGTGAGTATTTCATTCAGAGTTCCGACTGCTTTCTCAGGTGCCGTGAAGTTTTATCCTGGCCCTAATTACTCACAATACAGGCTTATACATTCAACTGGTGATTTTTTGAATTAGTTACTTTTAAACACCTGCACTGCCATTGTAACCGCGTTATGTGTATTTCATATTGACCGGAAAAATCTTAACCTAAAAGCAGCCTTTAAACGTGATTATTGGGCGCGAATTTCAGTGTTCCGACTGTTCGTTCACGCTCCGTGCAGCGTTATGCTGGATATGGCCATAACTACACACAGGCACATATCACACAGCACAATCCGTACAGGCACATTCCCGCTGGCGCGGAACATGTAATGTTGCCTCTCGAAGTTCTCTCTACACTGCGCAGTTACAGTCCCGCGTCCCGTGTGCCCACTGCACAGTTCAGCTAGTAGGCGAAGGGCAATGCATAGTGGCGCTTCTGACGGGACAGAGAGTCAGTGTCACCGTCTCGCTTGAGAATGTTTCGAAACAATTGACACTCAGTGTTCTGGAACAGTGGAACATAACTGTGCACCGGCACAGTGTGCCGAAACAGGAACATAGAGCCCAACCCTACTCTACAGTAGGAATCTAGCATTCAGATCGTCTGTGAATCTTGTACGTAGAAGGTGTTCTGGCGCTCGGAAAATTAAGGGCACGGAACGGCAGATTACCCGACTGTTGGCGTCGACACGATATAGTTCGCCATGACAGTTTTTGGGCATTGAATTGGAATATTCTATCTAATGATCACTGTGGTTGAAATGCTGTGAATACATCTCAAGGGACGGAAGATTCAGTTAAATCGGCAAACATAATGAATTAGAAGTCGTATTTCTAAAATTACAGAAGTGAAATAGTGCGTGTTAATCTTAGACAGCTTGACAAGGCAATTGTGGAATATAATAATTGTGTGTGATGTACAAGGTGAGTGGCATTCGCTTAATAATATACTTATTATCGGCACATTTTATCTTGGTACATTTACACCCTAGTGCTGAATCGGTCGACCTCGGCATTCTTCGAGATTCGTACTGACAACCTTTGAAACACAAACTATGAATCGCTTAAGCATCGTTGTACACTTTACGCACTAGTACTATTGTTGTTTACACAGTAAACCCAAACTATAGAATTCATGCTAGGAACAAGATTTGCATCGAGAAATGTTATATAATGTGTATGTGACACAGTTATTGGCTTAAGATAATAACGGTTTAGAAACTTCATAGCGATCGATCATATTCTCTATTCAATTCAGATTTCATTTTCTTTCAGTTGGCAGCACTACCGGAACCGGGACAGCTCCCTCCTTACTCCTCACCCCCGGTCACAAATGCACCAAGATAAAGTGTGCCAATAATATATGTGCCAGGAAGTCTTGGTGGTGTTGTAAGATATATTTTATTTTTCTGAAGTGGAAATTATCACTACGATGTCCGGCTAAACAATAAGGAGACCTCTCAGAGCCTCGAGGATAGACTGGGGACCGTAGTCCAACCATTTGGGTCTAAATGAAGCTGCTAACATCAAGCTAAGTGGACACTCTGGCTTTTCTTACGTCCATTTCTCTTTTCAGTAGTCCACTTTTCTTTTCTTTTTTCTTTTCAACTTAGAGAAATTATGTTAGACTATTTAATAGGTAGGCGCGACTTGAGAGAATCGTAGGTTCAACTTTACGTTACTAAGGAAAGGGTTAGTAACACGCAGTGTCTTAGAATTGATGTTCTCCAGATTCGAGATTAATGTGAATGGATGTTAGATTTGATATGCGAATTCGTGTATATGATTTTGAATGAATTTACAGTTCAGAAGGTAAATGAGTGATTATTTGTGCATTTCACAGATTCTAGCAGGGGCTGCCTGGCCGAGGCGGTAAAGGCGTGCTCGGTTCGCCCGTTCGCCCGGAAGGACGAGAGTTCGAATCCCCGTCGGGAAGTCGTAAAATTTAAGAAAGGAGATTTCCAATTCCGGAGGTGCATATGGCCCGGAGGTTCACTCAGCCTACGCCAAAAATGAGTACCAGGTTAATTCCTGGGGGCAAAGGCGGCCGGGCGTAGAGCTAACCACTCTACCCCATCACGTGCCGAGGTTAACAATGGTGGAAGCCATTACCTTCCACTCCTCCAAGGGCCTTCATGGCCTGCACGGAGGTGACTTGGCTTTGCTTTACAGATTCTAGCTAAATGTACGATTTCATTTGATGACTACTGTGCGTGTATTTAAATGCGGCCTTCAAGCATAGCCAGATACACATGTTGAGCGTGGCAGAGTCACCAGAAATAAACATGTTTAATGGAGAGATGTATATAAAATCCGGGAGACGATCTTCTGTGAGAAAGTACCAAAGGCTAGGATAATTCAAGTTAGTATGATGTTGAATAGGCAGAAGATAGGAATAAATCTTCGATAATGTGCCACTAAAATGAGATGATATACGGGGCAATCTGTTAATGTACCCTTGATACTCTGACTGTGTCACGGGGAATGATCCTTCGAAGTGATTCAGTGAAGGTTATAATGGTATTTAAAACGAGTCTTCGAAAGTACAGCTGGGTTAATAGAGATGAAAATTCTGCGTGTATGTCCCGTGAGAGTAATGTGTTGGTTATTCATTGAGAGATCTTCGATATGTGACGCGGAAAATATGTTGGCCATCTGCTAACATGATCACACAGTAACAGGCCAACGTACCGTATATAAATAAAATCGTAAAACAACCGTGTGTCTGTACATTGACTACTTTGGCGAAACTTCCGTGCAGTTATCCGTTTCAGGTGTAATAATGATCATCTGCATATTATTTTAGCTTCGGTGTCTGTCTGTTTGTTTGTCTGAGATCTTATAACTTGAAAACTGCTGGATATATTTCTACCAAAATTTTTATTTAGAATATACCTGCCCTTGGGTAGGTTTTAGGGCCAATATTATTTCTGAATACCTAAATTTACTTGCGTTGTATCTGAAACCGAAACCATGATTTTGCACTCCCACAAAATATGCACATCCAAAATTACTGGAAATATATCATCCTTAATGGAAATCAATTTCTAAAACCTTTTTCTCATGTGCACCATTTAGATAGCAGGGTTAATAAGGGAGATATCATTAACGGTCGGTTTTGCAAGCGAAGTCCAGCGGACATAGCCCAAAAGGTGTTCTACGTGGAACTGATTCGTTATCTATATAAATAAAATTGTAACAGCCGTGTGTCTGTACATTGACTATTTTGGCGAAATTTCCCTACAGCTACCCGTTTCAGATGTAATAATGACCATCTGCATATTTTTTAGCTTTGGTGTCCATTTGTCTGTCTATAACTTGAATACTGGATATATTTCCACCAAACTTCATATTTAGAATCCACCTGTCCTTGGGTAGGTTTCAGGGTCAATATTGTTTATAGATACCTGAACTGACTGTGGGTTTATACGGAACCGAAACCGTGATTTTGCACTCCCACAAAATATACACAACCAAACTTAATGAAAATCTACCTGCCTTAATGGAAATAAATTCCTAAACCTTTTTTCTTTCCTCATGCGCATCATTTCGATACGAGGAGTAATAAGGTAAATATAATTAACGGGCCGTTTTTCGGCACAAGTCCCACCGGACTTAACTCAAGAGCGCGTGCGTGTAAAACGTATTTATTAAAACTTGAAAACTACTGAAGATATTTCAAGGAAACTGTATATTTAGAATCCACCTGTCCAAAGATAGGTTTAAGATCAATACCATTTCAAATTCTCGAAATGGACTGGGGGTTTATAGGGAACCGAAACGGTGATTTTACACTCCCACAATATATACAAAACCAACCTGACTGGAAATCGACCAACCTTAATGGAAATCCATTTCTAAAACATTTATTTTACTCATGTGCATTTTTTCGACAGGAGGATTCATAAGGGAGATATCATTAACGTTCGGGTTTGCAGCCTAAGTCCAACGGACATAGCCCAAAAGGTGTTGTACGTGGAACAGATTCCGTATTCTAAATAAATAAAATCGTAACGACCGTGTGACTGTACATTGACTATTTTGGCCAAATTTCCATACAGTTATCTGTTTCAGGTATAATAACGACCATCTGTATATTTTTTAGCTTTGGTGTCTGTTTATCTGTTTGTTTCTATGTTTGTCTGTTTGTTCGTCTGTCTATAACTTGAAAATTACTGGATATATTTCCACCAAACTTCACATCTAGAATCCACCTGTCCTTGGATAGGTTTTAGGGTCAATATTGTTTCTAAATCCCTGAACTGACTGGGGGTTTATACGAAACCGAAACCGTGATTTTTCACTCCCACAAAATATACATTAATGGAAATCTACTTACCATTTTTCTCATGTATATCATTTCGATACGAGGATTAATAAGGTAGATATCATTAACAGATCGTTTTTTTGGTACAAGTCCCACCGGACTTAACGCAAGATCGGGTGCGTGTAAAGCGTATTTCTTATAAATTGAAAACTACTGAATATATTTGAACCAAACTTTATATTTAGCAGCCACCTGTTCAAGGTAGGTTTAAAGATCCATACCATTTGAAACTTCTGGAATGGACTGGGGGTTTATAGGGAACCGAAAAGGTGGTTTTACTCTCCCAAAATATATACAAAACCAACCTGACTGGAAATCGACCAACCTTGATGGAAATTCATTTCTAAAACTTTTTTTTCATGTGCATTTTTTCGATAGGAGGATTAATAATGGAGATATCATGAACGGTCAGTTTTGCAGGCTAAGTCCAACGGACATAGACCAAAAGGTGTTGTACGTGGGACAGATTCCTTATCTATCTATATAAATAAAATCGTAACGACTGTGTGTCTGTGCATTGACTATGTTGGGGAAATGTTCGTACAGCTATCTGTTTAATGAGTAATAATGACCATCTGCATATTTTTAGTTATAGTTTCCTGAATGTCCTAAATTTTACCCCCTCGCCCAAAATCAAGATTGCCAGACGAGATAGAATATTGAAATTAGGCAAAATTATACTTTTTAGCCAGTAACTGACAGAAATATTCCAAGAAATTTTTCACTTTTTATCCCCGAATAATATCGAAATATGGAGGCAATTTTAATGACGGTACAGACATTCATTTCGAGGTATTTCGTGGCTAAACGGTGAATCCTATCACAAAACGGATAGCACAATCTCCGTTCATTTCGAGTGATCTACAACGTTAGTCCCATGACGTTTCGTCGTATCTTTGTTCCTTATATGTTAGATTTCCGACTCGTTGGCTGAACGGTCAGCGTACTGGCCTTCGGTTCAAAGGGTCTCGGGTTCGATTCCCGGCCGAGTCGAGGATTTTAACCTTAATTGGTTAATTCCACTGGCACGGGGGCTGGGTGTATGTGTTGTCTTCATCATCATTTCATCCTCATCACGACGCGCAGGTCGCCTACGGGAGTCAAATAGAAAGACCTGTACCTGGCGAGCCGAACCCGTCCTGGGATATCCCGGCACTAAAAGCCATACGACATTTCATTTCATATGTTAGATTTGTCTCCATTTCTGGATTATATCTACTTTTTGCTCCTTGTACACGTATAAATCGTAGTTCGAATTACTTATACGAAAGGTGGAATCGTCTAATTCTACAAGAACACTGGCTCACCTAGTATTCATACGTGAGCCAAATTCTATGTTTGTAGCTGTCATATTAGTATCCAAAAGTAATGCACTGTGAGAAAACCTTACCGAAATTTCACATTATTCAACGTCTCTAATTCAATTTTACCCATAAATAGATGAGACAAGAGAAAAATATCTTAAGATCATCCATTTAGACCGTTAAATGAGGCGTCTTATGGTACAATCAGTTTGTCGATATGATGTATCGTTTAGCAGTAGTTGCTCTGTAAATGAAAGTTTGCAATATTGTAAACATGCATATACTTCGCATGTCGATCTATATATTTTCATTGAAGTCGATTTGTAGCGATGTAGAAAGGGTATGTTTGCCATTATAATTAATATTTTACATCGACAGTGACTCTCAGCAGGAGGGTGTCTGCTATTGTAATCATTACTCTCCACATCGACTTTGACTGGCAGTAGGAATGGGATCCTTCTCCAACTCCTTTGTAATTAGCGTTAGTAAGGAGGGACTACCATTGTAATTAAAAATCCCCTTCTCGATTTGACTGGCAGAAGTCAAGGGAGGATGCAATTTTGTTCAAAACTCCCCTAACCGATTGTGTTTGCGAGTAGGCAGGTGTGCCCGCCATTATAAACAAATTTACCCATCTAAAATGTGACTGACATTAGGCATAGTGTTCTTGCTATTGCAATGGAAACTCGCCAACTCAGTGTGACTTTCATTAAGAAAAGGGGCCGGTCATTATAATGATAACAGCACAACTCAATTTTGACTGGCAGTACGGAAGGTGCCTGATGTTATAATAAAAACTCCTCAACTTTAATCTGTCTGGAAGTAGGAAAAGGCGCCTGCCATTCTAACAAAAACTCCCCCAAAATCGATTGTGACTGCGCAGTAGGAAATGAGGCCTCCCATTATAATGAAAATTTACCTGCTCGATTGTGAATGGTAGTAGGCAAGTGAGCCTGACGTTATCATCACCTCTCCGCAACTCGCACTTTACATTGAAAACAACGTATGGGAACCTCCCCCTGCTATTTATGGATAACGCTAAGGCACATGCAATTTAAAAAAAATATGCAGATGGTCATTATTACCCCTTAAACGGATAGCGGTGCGAAAATTTCGCCAAAATAGTCAATGTAGAGGCACACAGTGGTTACGATTTTATTTACATGGATAGATAAGGAATCTGCTCCACGTACAACACCTTTTGGGTTATGTCCGCTGAACTTAACCTGCAAAACTGACCATTCATGAAATCTCCCTTATTAATCCTCCGGACGAAAAAATGCACATGTAAAAAAGTTTTAGAGATGGAATTCCATCACGTTTGGTTGATTTCCAGTCAGGTTGCTCTTGTACTGTATATATTGTGGAAGAGTAAAATCACCATTTCGGTTCCCTATAAACCAGTCCATTCCGGGAACATGGAATGTTATTGACCTTTAAAACCTACCTTTGGACATGTGGATGCTAAATATAAAGTTTGGTTCGAATATCTTCAGTAGTTTTAAAGTTGTAAGCAATACGCTTTACACGCACCCGCTCTTGAGATAAGTCCGATGGGACTTGTACCGAAAAACGGTCCGTTAATGATATCTCCCTTATTAATCCTCGTATCGAAAGAATGCACATGAGAAAAAAGGTTTAGAAAATTTCCAGTAAGGCAGGTAGATTTCCATTAAGTTTGGTTGGGTACATTTTGTGGCAGTGTAAAATCACGGTTTCGATTTCGTATAAACCCCAGTCAGTTCAGGTATTTAGAAACGATGTTTGCCCTAAAGCCTACCCAAGGACTGGTGGATTATAAATATGAAGTTTGGTGGAAATATATCCAGTAGATTCTAGCACTCGCGTACATACGGAGTAATTAAGGAAGAAAATAATACAGTTAAGAAAGTTGAAATTAATAGAAAATGGATTATAACTGAGGACAGCTGTATAACGACAAATATGTAAATGCCAAGTGAATGTACTGGAAAATCAAATGCCCCTCAGTAAATTATGCTGGTGTGAGTTATGGATATAACAAAGCGGTAAAAGAGGAGAAATTAGGCGCAGTGATTCTTAGGTAAACAGATAAGAAGATGACTAATGGTGTTATTACTTACTCTATTCGAGGGCGGTTATAACCTTCAACGATATTCCGCCAATATCCCGCAGATAGGCCGAAGGAACAACCACGAATTTACAAGCATGATGAGGAAAATGGCAATACGTTTCTTCCCTGCTGGCAAGCAGTCAGAGACGTTGCCATGGTAACCTGTAGGATCTGTAGGTCACTCAATGCAGAGCACGATACCAGCAGAAAATTGTAAATTTCTCCATCATGTGGGGAGTAAGTAAGGTAAATTATGAACATAACGAAAGTTGTTTATAATGAAGAGACATTTCACGTACGGTAAACGGAGTTTACAGAAAATCAATAGTATAAGAGAAAATGGAAGAAAACCATTCTGATTTTCCTATAAACCCGCTGTCTATTCAAAGATTTTAAAATGATATGCATATCGAAACCTGCCCCGGGATGAATATACTCTAAATACGAAGTTTGGTTGAGATTTATCCAGCCGTTTTGACGTGATGGTGGAACAGACAAACAGACACGAAAAGTAAAAACCACCGATTCGGTCTTGAGTTGACTTAAAACGGATAGATATCTGAAAAATTGTCAAAACGAAAGAAATTACAGACAGCGGACCCCCTACAACTTTAATTCAAGTTAAACCGCGAAGAACACGTTAACATCTCGGATACCTCTATACCTCGGATATCACGCAATGACTGTTGTAATTCCTAGCTAGGCAAAGTCGAAGCGGAAGAAAGGGGTCGATATAATATCGATTTTACGCGCAATATTACCAAAACACCATTCCTTCATAACAATAGTTAGGAATTCACGTACGACTGGCAATTCACGTGTATAGGAATTTACATGGAACTCTTTATCCCACAAGTTATTAATCCCGCACAATATTCTAGCAGTTTGCATACACCCATTTTTTCAATAGTTCAGGTGCTATCAAGTCCGTAACATTAGTTTGATCACCTCTAAAGGAAGACAGTGGAGTTAAGTATATGCTTTACCTGCTTCCAGACCTCTATTTTGTTTACAATAGCTTTGTGCTCCACACGTTGTAGAGAGAGAAAATCCACAGGGGATAGCTGCCCTAAAACACGTAGGCTACGGTAACAGAATCAAATAGATAATAATTTTCGCGCTATTTATCTTAGGATAAAATTAACTTACATATATTTCAATTTTGAAATTCCCTTGTTGTACAGCTATCCCCGATTAGGAAAACTTTTCTTTACATAATACCATATAAACATCTAAAATATATTTTTAAAACGAAACAGGAATATCTAAATGGAGGAAGATATTAACTGAAAATTTTGTGACAGATTCTCGCGCACCGAAGGGTAACCCTGGTTTTGAAAATGCTTACAGGGCACCGTAAGTCTCTGGGAATGCGAGATTTCGTAGATTTATTATACTAGCAATAGTGAAATATGAAAGTTCAAAATATATCACTTTCCAGCACCTCTTCAGCACAAACTAATGAACTTTCAGACCCTCGTACTTATTTGTTGCTTACTCACCACATTAACACTAGAGGAAAGGTTTTTGTTTTCTTAAGAATGAAGCTATGCTTTCCAGTGTCCACTCAGTTAAATGCAACTTAATGGCTTTTCAGTCTGTTGAACATAAATATTACACTATAACATACCTCTAAAGAATATACTATTAAACAAGGAATAAAAATACACAAATAATGACATGTTTCTTTCTTAAAAAACATCAAATGTCATCATACAGGTATTTTATATAGTGTAATATTTATATTGAATTTGTGTGTTCAACGGACTGAAAATCCTTTTAGTTACATCTAGATGAGTAGAAAACATAATTTCACTGAAATGTGGAAATAACGATTACTCCAAGAAACAGTTTAAAAATGGCATATTTTTCTAAAAACAGGATACATAGTTTACAAATAGAAATTCGGTTTTAATATTATACAAAACAGGCAATAAAGAAATACTGATTATCTGTATACTGTACAACACTTCTAAAACTTTGTCCATTGATGACACAATGAGTGAATGTGAACTGGTATTAGTAATTAACAGAATCTCTACATCCCACAAAAGACTCTTTGAATGAGTGTATGTTATATACCTGATATCAGATGTTGTTCCAATTAAGACTGAAAATACAATGTGAAAACATTTCAAATTGTTAAATTTCCTGAAGGAAACCGTAACTCATTTTAACATATTTTCTTAGATATAAAAGCCAAGGAAGGCATTTATAACAAGTGGAGTTTCATTCTCCACCTGGTGGACTATCACTGCATGTACTTCAGATGAGGCTTAGTGGTGTCTCACAGGCGCGCGAGCCACCAACATCTTGGACAAGCATGGCACTCCAACTGGTGAGCCCCCTGCCACATTAAGGCAAAACGCTGGTAATTTAAAGACTGAAAACGCCTAAAAAGCTTAAAATACTTGTATAACAAGTGGTGAATCAAGTATTGGTGAACTTGTGAGAAGAAGGATTCGAAACTCACGTCAGCCATTATCACAATTAATGGATCTGTAATGGTATCTTTATTATTACCAATGGATTTGACTTTCTAATTAATTTATACGTAAATTTGTCGCTTCTGCACGGTGGATAAGGCTACAAGGATGAGAGAGGCTTATCACATGGAGTAACTTACACAGTTGTATCTCCATGACACGGGAAACTGAAGTCGAAATTTTGGAGTACACAGAGTAATAATAAATGAAGACCCCACGGAAAAACATAAAGTGTCATTTTCCGTTGTTTTCTTTTTTCAGAAGAAAAATTCGAAGTTAGAAACGTTTTCAAATAAACTAGTATAAGCCAATCTGTTGTCTACTTTTGTTTCGTGGTTATTATGTGTTGTTGCAGTACTTAAGTTATTTTCTTGGTCACACTATAAGCTATACTTTCATTTTTCTGGAACATACTGTACTTATCAGCTTCCTCCCAAGTAAAATATTATTTTCTTGATCTTTTCTTTTTTTGCTAGGGGCTTTACGTCGCACCGACACAGATAGGTCTTATGGCGACGATGGGACAGGAAAGGCCTAGGAGTTGGAAGGAAGCGACCGTGGCCTTATTTAAGGTACACTCCCAGCATTTGCCTGGTGTGAAAATGGGAAACCACGGAAAACGATTTTCAGGGCTGCCGATTGTGGGATTCGAACCTACTATCTCCCGGATGCAAGCTCACAGCCGCGTGCCTCTACGCGCACGGCCAACTCGCCCGGTCTTGATCTCTTAACATTCAGCACGTCTTATAACGTAACTTAATTTAACACGTTTTCGATAAAACTCTATATAATTACAGTATTATCAAAAAGAACTTTCCGACATAATTTATTTCTGATGTTCGACTCGTTGGCTGAACGGTCAGCGTACTGGCCTTCGGTTCAGAGGGTCCCGGGTTCGATTCCCGGCCGGGTCGGGGATTTTAACCTTAATTGGTTAATTCCAATGGTCACGGAGGCTGGTCGTATGTGTTGTCTTCATCATCATTCCTCATCACGACGCGCAGGTCGCCTACGGGAGTCAAATAGAAAAGACCTGCACCTGGCGAGCCGAACCCGTCCTGGGATATCGCGGCACTAAAAGCCATACGAAATTTCATTTCTGATTTGTGCAGTGGAATATTTGTCTACTGGTACTCTCAAAAATCATTTAAAATCATTATTTAGGTCTGTAAAGTACTGCAAATAAATGAAGTCGGCCAATATTTGAGTTTAAGCAAAAGGCAAGAATGAATTTTATACAAGATTATTATTTTCAGACATCACTAAGCAAAATAGTTTTGTTCTGGGCTACGAAACACTCTCAGAGCCTGTAAATCTTTAAACTTCTCCCTGAATTCGTCAGTGGGCCACTTGAGACAAGCAGAGGAAAGAGAGGCATAACATTTCTTTTCTGATATAAGATGCTTGCCTATTTTATACTTCCTAGAGAACATGTACTAATTTAATGATATTATTGCAAACACTTTTTCAGTTAAAACATCCCGTGTTTCGTATTGTCTGAATGTATAAAAATTCTTATTTCCATACATATACAGCCAGCCTACATGAAAATCAAGCACCTTTCGTGTACTCATCAACGTCTTGTTCTATTTCATTTGGATTTGTCAAGTTATTCCTTTTTTACAGTCATAGTTCACAACTTTTTATCACCGAACTTGTCAATGATTTCCTCTGTTCAATAACATTACCTAAAAGCCTCACTTCTTTTTTGTTATAATTTGTTTTACGTCACACTGACAAAGGTAGGTATTTTGGCAACGATGGGGTAGGAAAGGCTTAGGAATGGGAAGGAAGCAGCCGTGCCCTTAATTAAGGTGCATCCCCAGCATTTACCTGGTGTGAAAATGCGAAACCACGGAAAAACATCTTCATTGTTGCCGACAGTGGGGTTTGAACCCATTATCTTACTGATGCAAACTCACAGCTGCGCGTCCCTAACCGCAAGGCCAACTCGCCCGGTAAACCTTACATTCAACCACCAGAATTGACGTATCTTGTTTTCCCCTGTGGTCTTCGAATATTCTATGCACTACTAATACCAATCCATTCACATTCGGTAATTAACATCCTTTATGCAAATTATATATGAAGTGCTGACAATACAAAGGGAAAACTCCACAAATGTATGATTTTAAAGAATAAAAACATTCGAAATTGCTTCCTTTGGGTGAACACAACAGAAGAGGCTTACAAATTATATGGACTTTCTTGGGATAAGAGCATTTATTTAGAAAAAGAACTACCAAATTATTTTCTGTATTCTACATTTTCTAATACTTTCTCAGTTTGAATCTCTACTGAGCAAATTAGAAACTTGCTAGACAGGTTTCATATGACCAAACATTCGTCTAATATAGAACTTGCTTTATGTTTTATCCTTTAGTTTCACAGGAGGTAAGTTGATTGAACAGTCCTACAACCTTTCACTTGCAAGACAAAAAATTTTCAGGCTCTAAATTTTTTACCTTTCCGTTCTGAATTTACCTGAACAAGGAGGAGAGCTGTTGAGTTCGCCCACCATACTCCCAGCCACATCACTCAAAATGTTTCCTGGGGTCTGTTCAGTGCTTATAATCACTTGGAAAGAGGCGTGAATTCAATAACGTTGACTCGCATAACTGTTCTCTGTGGTTCATAATTTTAAAAAAATTAAATAAGAATTTTCGCTCCATGTTGAGTTTGCCCTTTATCTTCACTTCATATATTGTTACTTGATTACCTTAACATCAGTTTTAATAGCAGCTAAAATTATGGTCGTAAGACATTATCACTTTTGAGTATAGTCACTTAAATAGTCAATTAAATATAACATAAATATAGTTAACAAAATTACACTCAAAAATATTTAAAATTCTTCGATAAAGGCACATCAGCTCCAGTCACTACTGTAAATCAATCACAAACATACGGCTGTATATTCTCCCGACTGACAAAAGCACGTGACAAATCAGAAGAATTACTCTTTCCTTGCAATAATATTACATACGCTACGCTCACTCTAAGACGTAAGAGAATACAGGAGCTTCCATACAAATCCGCTGAGCATACTCGCTAGTATAATAATTGTAAGGAAAGAGGCCGGTTTCTGAGTTATCTTTGGCTAGCACCTAGGCAGTCTTAAAACATCTCTTGATCAAGAAAGGACGAGAATATTATAAACAACAGACTTCATATTTCTTTGCAAGAAACATCTTTAAAATGTTTAGGATGAAGTTCAAAGGTGTATTTATTACAAAAGTTGTCGTGGAGATATAGGAAGATTTCACGAGACGGAGATTTCATGAAGTTCAGCCAAGAACATACGAGAATGCCTCCGATCAATATTACAGAATATTGGTCATTTCTGTAGTTTAGTAAGTAAGCCAGGTGGGCTGTTCTAACTCATCTAACACAGCCACCGTTATCGTCGCTCAGCACGCCGTGGTGGAGGCTCTCAGGAGGCCTAGAAAGCGCTCAGACTAGGTACGACCATCCATGCCGCCGGACTTGAGCTACTCTATCTCAAATGATCTTCCCATTACAGTTGCAGGTGGCTTTGCAGAACTTCCGCCGTTCCTTGCCCTCTCGGTTGTGCGACTTGCACAGCCAGTCGTGCCAGGTAGCGTTCAACTCTCGACAATTTGCCCACATGTCGGCGGCAGGACACGAGTTAGTGCACAGCTTGCCAAGTTTACAGTGACCGTGGCAACTTGAACACGGCGTTCCAGCTTCGTACGGTCTCCCCAGTCTCTCCATGTAGTTCCCTCTGAAACAGAAAATAGGAAATCAGCTTCATTGTCCTTTAACTTAACCCTCTCGTGCACGCATTTTCATTTGGAAGCGAGAGGAGAATTTACTCATTAAAAGCTAAAAGAATACAAACACATTTACTTAAAAACCGTTTCATTTTCCTTGAAAATCATGAAGACTTCTAACCAAACCTCGACGTAATAATGGTAATATATGATATGGGTAATACAAACATCATTAGGAAAACGGGTGTCTACAATACAAAATATTTTACTTGTTGTTTAGTGTTACTTAATAAGAACATATTAACTTCTAAAAATTGGCATTAGAAACACGCGTAAAAAAATAAAATAATTAAAGAACAACAGTTCGTGAGGCCGCTGTAATGTTTCCCGCTTGCTTCTCTTGGATTTAAATGGAAATAGTAATGGTCTTCACATCAAGTGTAGGAGTGATTATTTTGCATGAAGACGTTTTGAGTAAGACACACAGAAGTGGCCTGGTGTGAGGTTTATGTGCTCGAGAGGGAATAGAAACCAGAACTTCCTGAGCCGTACACCGGTACACTGACAATTCAGCAAAGGAGCCGCACCTTCGTGACATTTAACAAGGAAAAGGAATATTTACATTATTACCCATTGTCCACCGGTGTTGAGCTTATATTTGAAGAGTGTCTGTTCAAAACGTGCTATTTTCATCTCAATAAAGTTGTGAGAATAGCACAAGAAACGTAAAATAAAAGGCATATAAAACGAACCCTTGATCTGGTTTGGAACAACTTTTTTTTTGCTAGGGGCTTTACGTCGCACCGACACAGATAGGTCTTATGGCGACGATGGGATAGGAAAGGCCTAGGAGTTGGAAGGAAGAGGCCGTGGCCTTAATTAAGGTACAGCCCCAGCATTAGCCTGGTGTGAAAATGGGAAACCACGGAAAACCATTTTCAGGGCTGCCGATAGTGGGATTCGAACCTACTATCTCCCGGATGCAAGCTCACAGCCGCGCGCCTCTACGCGCACGACCAACTCGCCCGGTGGAACAACTTTTAATGATTTACATCTTTCTGGTCTGGATTCCTCATGCAGTCGATAATATTCCACTCTAATGCATGTTGACGAAATACGAAATAGTGGAAATAGCCTCTTTTCAATCAATCAATCAATATCAATCAATACTGATCTGCATTTAGGGCAGTCGCCCAGGTGGCAAATTCCCTATCTGTTGCTTTCCTAGCCTTTCCCGAAATGATTTCAAAGAAATTGGAAATTTATTGAACATCTCCCTTGGTAAGTTATTCCAATCCCTAACTCCCCTTCCTATAAATGAATATTTGCTCCAGTTTGTCCTCTTGAATTCCAACTTTATCTTCATATCGTGATCTTTCCTACTTTTATAAACGCCATTCAGACCTATTCGTCTACTAATGTCATTCCACGCCATCTCTCCGCTGACAGCTCGGAACATACCACTTAGTCGAGCAGCTCTTCTTCTTTCTCTCAATTCTTCCCAACCCAAACATTGCAACATTTTTGTAACGCTACTCTTTTGTCGGAAATCACCCAGAACAAATCGAGCTGCTTTTCTTTGGATTTTTTCCAGTTCTTGAATCAGGTAATCCTGGTGAGGGTCCCATACACTGGAACCATACTCTAGTTGGGGTCTTACCAGAGACTTATATGCACTCTCCTTTACATCCTTACTACAACCCCTAGACACCCTCATAACCATGTATAGAGATCGGTACCCTTTATTTACAATCCCATTTATGTGATTACCTCAGTGAAGATCTTTCCTTATATTAACACCTAGATACTTACAATGATCCCCAAAAGGAACTTTCACCCCATCAACGCAGTAATTAAAACTGAGAGGACTTTTCCTATTTGTGAAACTCACAACCTGCTGTCCATCTCACAACATTTTCGAGGTCACGTTGCAGTTGCTCACAATCTTGTAACTTATTTATCACTCTATAGAGAATAACATCATCCGCAAAAAGCCTTTTGAACAGACACTCCTTATTTGTCGGTGTACCTAACCTACAATCTCGTACTGGCCCACTGGTTCACCTTTAACGATGCTCTCCCATATAACGAGTAGGAAGTGAAGCCTGAGAGCTAATATCGTTCTCACCACTGAAAATTAAATATGTCAGGCTGCCATACACTCTGAACTTCATTAGCCCTTTACTCACTTCTATGTACATCTATAGCATCCCTGACTATTGCCCGTAAATTTATCCAACAAATCGGCATGATCAAGATTAAACTTCGAGTTTTATGGGGGAAATATTCAACATCAGCAACCAACGATACTCACTTATTATTATCATTATTATTATTATTATTATTATTATTATTATTATTATGATTATTATTATTATTATATCATTCTCAATTTTACAACTGGGTTTATGTACTTCTTCGGTACAATGTACACGGAAGAAGTACTATTCAGTACATACGCACATATATTCTCAATACATATATACATACAATATTGAAAAATAAACTTGACATATATTTACACACATTAGAGTATTTACAACACATAAATAGACGAAATTATTAGTAGATGATTTCCATTAGTCTTCTGTATATGGTGGATTGTTCATGCCAACAATCTAGTGGCTAGCATTGCTACATTTTGTAACTCTCTGTAAGTGAGAGGGTGATGATTAAGTGCTTCAGTGCTCGTGTGTGGTGTCTTTGGTATAATACCATTACATCCAATCACTACTGGAATTATGATAACACTACCAAATATAGCAGTGCTTCGATTCGGCGTTATCGAAGTAAATTACTGTATATGCAGTGAATAGGATTTTTTAAATTGCTTGTCCTTTAGCGTTATCCGAGGAACAGCATGGGGAGGTCCCCATACGCTGTTTCTAATGTAAAGTGTTAATTGCGGAGTTGTGATGATAATGGCAGGCTCACTTGCCTACTGGCACTAACAGTCGAGTTGGGAAGTTTTCATTAAAATAGAAGGCCCCCTTGTCTGCTATGCGGTCACAATCGATTTGGGGAGTTTTCGTTACAATGGCAGACCCCCTTTCCTACTTCCAGACATAATCGGGTAGGGGAGTTTTCAAGAAAATTGCATGCTCCCTTTCCATCTGCCAGTCAAATCGAGAAAGGAATTATTCACTTCAATGGTAGGCCCTCCTTAGAAATTCCAGTTACAGAGGAGTTGAAGAAGGACCCCATTCCTGCTGCCAGCCAAAGTCGATGTGGGGAGTGTTGATTACAATTGCAGACGTCCTCCTCCTGACGGTCACTATCAATTTGTAAAGTATCAATTATAAAGGTAGACACACGCTTTCAAGATCGCTACAAATCGACTTCAATGAATATTTATAGACCGACATACGAAAGCATATGCTTGTTAACAACATTGCAGACCTTCATTTACAGATTAACTGCTACTAAACGGTACGTCATACCGTCAAACGGATTGCACATAAGACGCCTCATTTAGCGGTCTAAGTGGTTGATCCTATCACGTTTTCTCATATCTCGTCTATCTATGGGTTAGATTGATTTAGAAACGTTGAATAGGGCGAAATTTGGGTAAGGTTTTCAAACAGTGCATTACTTTTCGGATACTTGTGTAACGGCTAGAAACATAGAATTTAGCTCACATATGGCTACAGGGTGGGCCAAATTTCGTGCCTAATTTGGTGATTCTGTCTTTCTAATAAGTGTGTCAAACTATGAATTATACGTGTAAAAACTGCAATATTTACGTACAATCGAGGAAAAACAGTCAAATCTAACGCATAAGCGATAGAATTTTGCCATCCATTTTGTGATACGACTTACCTTTTAGCAACTAAATACTTCGACACAAAGGTATGCACCGTCATTAAAACTGCCTCCATATTTCGATATTTTCCGGGGGGGAAAAGTGAAAAATGTAAACATCTTGGAATTTTTCCGTCGGTTACAGGCTAAAACCTATAATTTGACCAAATTTCAATTTTCTAACTCGTCTTGCAGATTGTGCCGCCATCTTGATTTGGGGGAGGGGGTTAAAAATTAGGACTTTAAGGAAACTATAGGTTATCGTTTTGGATAAATATATCCGACTACGTTCTTACGCTGAGCCCCAAATTGAAGACTCCCAGCGAGGCCTCTCAGGGTGTTTTGAATATTTTCGATTTTTCTAGGGATCCTGAAATCATTAGCTTCTCTGGTACTAAGTTTTAAGTTTCAAGGATACCTGTAAGTGCCTCATTAATTCATGTCTATTTTAATTTATATACCTTAATTTATATATACAGTGCAGTATATATAGATCGCTCCAAACTGGCTTCCATTTGTTAATATATAGATTATATTTCACCCCCTTCCTAGGGGTTCTAGGGGCGTTTTGCCCCCAGAGTATATTTTCCAGATAGTAGGTAATATTTGTACGCCTCTCACCCCAAAGCGGGCCGAACTTGTACTTTAAAAATATCCGGAGTGACACTATTCATCTCAGCAACCCCTAAAAGTATGGATTCGACACTATTTTCGATTATTTTCATATCTCACTCCCCCTCGGCCCCCCGCCTTACAAAGGCAGCTGAAGTTGGACTTTTAAAAAATCAGGAGTGTTACTATTCATCTCAGCGACCCCGAAATCAATGGATACGACGCAATTTTCGATTATTTTGATATATCACTCCCCTCTCGCCCCCATCACGAAGTGGGCTGACATGGACTTTTAAAAAAATTCCGGCATGTCACTATTCATGTCAGCGAACCCGAAAATTATGTATTCGACAATATTTTCTATTTCTTATTCCCACAGTGCTCGTCTCCAGATAGTAAGTTATGAGTGTACCAAGTTTCTTTGATTTTGCTCTAGTGGTTTAGAAGGAGATGTGTCATTTACATACATACATACATACATACATACATACATACATACATACATACATACATACATACATACATACATACATACATACATACATACATACATACATACATACATCCTGTACAAACACATATTTTTAGAAATATAGATAAGTACCATCATAAAAATACTTCAACCCCTACATCACTTCATTTCAAGCGTCCCTTAAGTGGATTTTCCGTAAACAAAAGTACGTGTTTTTTATTTTAATGAAGATTCCAAATACCAATTTTTACGTCTGTAAAGTTAAGTTTTTGAGATATAGGCTAGATGTACTCATATAAACAGTTCAACCGCGTAGCGACGGAATATCCAAATATCGTCCGTTAGTGAGCACCTACACTGTAAAATAAATGTGTATCCCCAAAATGTCAATTTCTTTATGTCACGTAGTTTTGGCTGGGTGTTGATAAAAAACAGTCGGACTTAACCTTCTATATGTAGAGTATTGTTGAGTTTCCACATAGCTTTTATTTATTATTATTATTATTATTATTATTATTATTATTATTATTATTATTATTATTATTATTATTATTATTATTATTATTATTATTATTATTATTATTATTATTATTATTTCTACGTCGCGTCGATACAGATAGGTCTTATGGCGACTATGAGATATGACGGGACTTGATTGGGAACGAAACAACAGTGGCCTTAATTACGGTACATTCCCATCATTTGTCTGAAACCACAGAAGATCATCTTCAGGAGTGCTGATGGTGGGGTTCGAACCAGATATTCTTTCAGTACGCACCGTACGTGTTACAGTGAGAGTAGAAAGCAACAAAACATCATTCGCGTGCATGTGACAAGAAGATGACCAGAAGGAAGCGTTCCACCATTTGCAATCCGCGACTCAGTAGGAAAATAAAACTGACAGCTCTAAAGAATTGCGACATTCGATGCTATTAATTGACTGATATCACAAATGAGGTCACGGGACTGAAGCCTAGGACTGGAGTTTATGATGCTTATCGCCACTAGGCTGTTGTAAATCTACGCACAACTCAAAAGGGAGGATCCCAGTAATTATGCTTGTACGAAACTAATTTATATACACTGAGCGAGCTAGCTACGCGGTTCGCATCGTGTAGCTGTTAGCTTGCATTCAGGATATGGTGTGGTTCGAATCCCATTGTCGGAAGCTCTGAAGATGATTTTCCATAGTTTCCCATTTTCACACCAGGCAAATCCGGGGCTGTACCTTCATTAAGGCCACGGTCGCTTTCTTACCAGTCCTAACTATGTCCTATACCATCATCGCCACAAGATCTGTCTTGAGTCAGAGTAACGTAAAAATCAATAGCAAGAAAAATAAATGATACAATATCAACCAACGGTCCATTAAAACTTTTTTATGTTTCCTGCAGCTGTTGCGCCATGGGATTGGGTTTGGTTTGGTTTGGTTTGGTTTGGTTTGGTTTGGTTTGGTTTGGTTTGGTTTGGTTTGGTTTGGTTTGGTTTGGTTTGGTTTGGTTTGGTTTGGTTTGTGAGACAATTTCGACGTTCAATTTTAATCTATCAGAGAACAAAGGAACTGAAAGTCGGCGAACTATGACTGAGTTTTATTAATTTTATCGGGTAAACACCAGGTGTGTCCCCAGAGATCTTTTAATAATGGTATTCTTTATTACGTCCCACTAACTACTTTGACGGTTTTCGGAGACTCCGAGGTGCCAGAATTTTGTCCCGCAGGAGTTCTATTACGTGCTAGTCATCTACCGACACGAGGCTGACGCATTTGAGCTCCTTCAAATAGCACCGGACTGAGCCAGGATCGAAGCTGCCAAGTTAGCGCCTCAACCGTTTGAAACACTCAGCCCGGCAGAGATATTTTAAATGCCGACATAGTACGGCATGGAGTGCCGAATGGACGTTTTTCCACCCCTCAAAAATTAGTTTATCTTTGCAGGGCTTGAATGCACGATCGTAGGATCCGAGGCCGACACTCGGTCATACACAATGCTTACTGTGATATCTGTAATATTACTTGTAATGAAAATTATTTTACCGAGCTCGATAGCTGCAGTCGCTTAAGTGCGGCCAGTATCCAGAAATCGGGAGATAGTGGGTTCGAGCCCCCCTGTCGGCAGCCCTGAAGATGGTTTTCCGTGGTTTCCTATTTTCACACCAGGCAAATGCCGGGGCTGTACCTTAATTAAGGCCACGGCCGCTTCCTTCCAATTCCTAGGCCTTTCCTATCCTATCGTCGCCGTAAGGCATATCTGTGTCGGTGCGACGTAAAGCAAATAGCAATTTATATATATATATTGATAAAGCATGCCCCAGTCATGAGGTTCAGTAATCCGCATGTACTCCACTGGAGTGAGATTCAAGTTAGAGTGGGGCGGAGGGATTTAGTATTGTTCTGATGTACGGCCACACCCTTACAAGTAGCCTGGCAGTAAAGTGTCGATCAGTGGTAGTTTGTCCACCTCCGGACCCCAAGATCGCTGTTTGAAACAAGACAGGAAATGAAAATCCTCAGCCTGTTTCCAGTCATTCGACAGGATCAGGAAATGAATCAATGAATGAAGCCCCTTCTAGTGGCGAGGACAGGAATTGTGCCGGCTGCCGAAACCTGTCGCATTCCTCTGGGGCAATGATTAATGACTGACAAATGAAATTATATTGGAGAGTGTTGCTGGAATGAAAGATGACAGGAAAAACAGGAGTACCTGGAGAAAAACCTGTCCCGCCTCCGCCTTGTCCAGCACAACTCTCACATGGAGTGAGCGGGATTCGAACCACGGAACCCAGCGATGAAAGTCCGGCGCGCTGCCACCTGAGCCACGGAGGCTCCTAAAAACCTGACAGAGTAGTCAAATTTTTGAAGGGCAGGAGGAGGCTATTCGACACTCCATTTCATACGATGTCGGCATGTATTAGACCTCTGGCGACACTCTTGGTGCTTACCAGACGAGGTGTTATTTTTTTTTTTTTTTTTGCTAGTTGCTTTACATTGCACCGACACAGATAGGTCTTATGGCGACGATGGGACAGGAAATGGCTGGGAGTGGGAAGGAAGCGACCGTGGCCTTAATTAAGGTACAGCCCCAGCATTTGCCTGGTGTGGAAATAGGAAACCACGGAAAACCATCTTCAGGCCTGCCGACAGTGGGGTTCGAACCTACTATCTCCCGAATACTGGATACTCTTACCAGACGAAACTTCATAAAATTTGGTATTCGATCGCTTAATAGGGATTTAGAATAAATATTCTGCCATCTGATAGAGTAAAATAGAACATCGATGCGCAGGCAGTTAAATGGTGTCGATTTACAATTCTAGCACAGCCTAGCTGAGAACATACGATTATTATTATTATTATTATTATTATTATTATTATTATTATTATTATTATTATTATTATTATTATTATTATTATTATTATACTCACATGGGACAGTAGTTGCAGACGTAGCTGTAGTACGACTCGTGGCGCCCTCCGCCGTCACACTTGGTGAAGCCGCAGCCCACCTTGTGTGTAGCATCCCACACCATCTGTGAGTAGTGGCCGATCACGTACAGGTCGTTGTGGTGAGAGCCGTACGTGAAGTTGTTTTTCTCCTCGTTCCACATCCGGATGGCGAAGAACCTGAAAAAATAATCTTTGCTATATGATCCTTTCCTCCAAACATTTAAATAAAATCATAATATTGTCTGTACATTTCAAAGTTTTGTCTAATACATAATTGTTGATATAAATATGTCATATCGCTGGCGGACATCTCAAATTGGCGAAACAAAATGTGTTACGCGATGTTACCTAGCAACCGTGCAGACTGTGATGTGAAATATTGATGGATGGCCATGACAGAGATACATAAATGGCTCTTTCACCATCAACATACTCTAGTCGAGTCCAACTCCCATACAGATTGTCTCTCGAAAATGTTTCGTTAGATGCAAATAAATCAATCCTTATCGAAATCCCGATTTTCTCATCCCCCCACAAGGCCCCTGTTCAGCATAGCAGGTGTGGCCGCCTGGATGAGGTACTGGTTCTCCTTTCCAGTTGTATCCTCGACCCAAAGTCTCACGCTGCAGGATACTGTCCTTGAGGCGGTAGATGAGGGATTCTTCGCCGAGTCCGAGGGATGAACTAACCCTGAAGGGTAAAAGGATTAAGAAGAAGAAACATTCTGATTTTTATTTTATTTTTTGCTGGTAGTTTAACGTTACACTAACACACTAAAAGCTTTCGGCGACACAAGTAAGGGGAAAGGGCTAGGTTCGGGAAAGTATCGTCCGTGGGCATAATTAAGACACAGCCCTAGTATTTGCCTGGTGAAAAATACATTACCGAGGGAGTTGGCCATGCGTTTTGGAGCGCACAGGTATGAGCTTGAAATCGGTAGGTGGTGGGTTCGAACCCCACTGTCGGCAGCCTTGAAGATGGTTTTCCGTGGTTTCTCATCTTCACACCAGGCAAATGCTCGGGCTGTACCGTAATTAAGGTCACGGCCGCTCCCTTCCCACTCCTAGCCCTTTCCTATCCCATCGTCGCCATAAAATCTATCTGTTTCGGTACGACGTTAAGTCAATAGTAAAAAAAACATTCTAAAGCACTGAAAATAAACACTAGGCCATGTTCAACAAAATCAAACGAAATTGCATACCCAAGCACAGTGAGAAATTCACAACATACAATCTATACAAATAAAATACGGTACAACTTACAGCCTTAACAAATTAAAATCACTCCGCACAGTGGAGAATGCACTGAGCACACTCTGGACCGATCTTCTGGGCATGTTCAAGAAACATTGGAAGATCCGCAAGTGTAATTTGTGGCCCGGTTTTCTGAACGACCGCATTTTTAACATCTCTTCCTCTTGGACAGGCTTCTGACGTCATTTCTTGCTCTAGTCTATAGTATTCATACACAGACTTTAAAAATGAGAAAATTACGGTTTAGCGAGATGCCATGCAATCTGAGACGTTCTGAAGAATAAATGTTGTAATAATTTTGAAGATAATACTTCAGAACGGGAATATAAATTGCAGCGGTGAAGTTCGCGTGGCGTCTATGAGACGCCGTTGACACTCGTGTAACAACGACTCACCACCAGACGGTCTGGCACCATTGCTAAATGGTTAGCGTCCTGTCGTTTGGTCCAGCAGTCCCGGGTTCGATTCCCAGCCGGGTTAGAGATTTTTAACCTTCATTGGTTAATTCCGATGGCTCGGGGGCTAGGTATGTGTATCATTTTTATCATTAGAATTCATAACAGACAGGACCCCATCCTCATAGACGAGCAGGTCACCTGTATGGCGTGAACTCAAAGGACCTGCACCAGGCCTCTTCGGAGGCTGCACGCCATTATTATTATTACCATCACACGAGTTAGAATAACACTGGCGCGCTGATGCATTATGATGTTGGTTGTGAGTAGTTACTTGAAAGGTAGATGGCGTTTCCGGTCAGTGGCCTTGGATGTTTCCTTGCGAGGACAAAAATAAACTGGTGTGGCGTCTCTCAGACTCCGCGCGACCAGTCCAGGGTTGACGTCCCATCAAACTCAATTGCTATTGCAACATGATGGGTTGTCAGCATACGAGTTGTGGATCCAAAACCAAGCCAATTAGAACAGGTAACAAACGAGGATCAGGACCGAGGAAGTCAAAATAGAATGTGACTGTTTAGAATGGAAGCTCTAAAATCACAACAAAGGAGAAAAACCGCTCAATACAGAAGTTCAATTTTAATCATCTCAGCTACCTGTTGTAGGCAATATAGTTATACTGATGGCGCCAAAACTTCGCATGGTGTAGGGTGCGCTTTTTATTATCTATCTGCAGGAGCTATGGACCAATGTTCTTTACCGTTACCGACATGATTCTACACAGCGTAAATACTATCAATACAATACAACGTTTAGAAAAAAACAGTATGGAACACGCAGTCGTATAAATACATATTTCAATTACTTGAACCAATGAGGAATACAAGACTTAGAAAAATCAACATACTCTTGCTACGGATATGCGAGAATAAGGCACAACGAAAATGAAGATTTTCTCGAAAACCAAAGTATAAGTGACGCTAACTTCGACACCATTCGTTTTCCTTGAGCTTACGACTAATGGACAAGGGAATGGTCTATAACTGAACTACGTAAAGAATGATACTATCCAACCTACTGCACCATTCCCATTGAACGGCTCAGCATGATCAGTCTTAGAAGGCTACATGTTACGAGTGTAACACGGAAGATACTTCGGCACGGGTTTTACTCCGGTCACCTCCACCCAATTTACGGGTTGGAAAACGCGCAAGTACGACCATTCATGTGTTGAGGGCTTAAAACCTTCTGAACCTTGGTCTGATACAACGTATTTACATCGTTTCAGCATAGTTCATACAAGACATTTTCCGTTGTGCATATTGACTGCAGTTAACGCCGTAAGTATCCGTACGCCTGTGCTGACGAACGGTGTGCAGCATTCAGTCAGCTGCTATACGATACTTGTTGGGGCTAGAGTAATAGGACTGATTGTATTACCCTCATACAGCTAAGATTTGAAAAAAATGTGCATGCAATCTCTAGTATTAAAGGCATAATGTCAAGAAACACAAACAGCTATCGCGTAAAAAGTATTCGTACAGACATGAAAGCATTCTGTAAACAGGGTTGTAGGCGCAGTTCCCATAAGACGGGAACCCATCCGACAAGCAGTTGTTCAGTCCCAGGTAGACTGCAGTTGTGTTTGTATGTGTGATTGTAAAGTGGTGTCAGTATAAGACGTAACGGAAAAGAAACCAGCCAAGCGGAGCGTAAGCTTGTTATTAGACTCCACAATAAGTGTAAATCTTTACTGGAGACCTCATCGCCTGTCGCGAGGCCCCGATCGATAGTATAGTATAGTCTATAACAGATCGGCATTGTGCTACTAATTCTGTGCAAAACATGCCAAGAAGTGGACGTCCAGACAAACTGACTCTCAGAGACAAGCGTAAAGTGGTGCGTCTGATTAAAACAGATCCAAAATTAAGTGCTCCAAAGATAGTGGCAGAACTATCAAATCAAGGTATTGCAGTATCTGAAAGCACAGTGCGCCATGCTTTTAAACACGAAGGGTACAATGGTAGAGTCGCTCGCCAGAAATTGTATGTTTCTGAAGCGAATCGGAAAAACCGCCTTTCTTTCGCAAAAGAATACGTCGACGCACCATTCGTGGAATTATTTTCTCATCTGGGTCTGATGGACTACAAATGGTATGGCGGAAAAAGAATACGGAGCTAGCGCCGAAAAACCCGTGTTCAACAGTGAAACACGGAGGTGGAAATGTGCTGGTTTGGGGATGCATGCGTGCTTCCAGAGTACAGTATTGAGCTTCATATTATAACGTTATAAATGTATATTGACATTTTGAAAACAAGTCTGGCTGCCAGTGCCGAACAAATGAACGTCCAAAACGACTTCGTGTTCAACAAGACAATGGTCCCAAACATGCCGCCTATAATACAAGACTGTGGCTGTTGTATAATGTTCCAAAATAGCTTCATATCCCTCCTCAATCCCCGGATATTAATCCAGTTGAGCAGTTATGGAGCATTTTGGAGACCAGGATATGGAAAAGGCAAATCACGAGCGAGGCTACCATGGTTAACGGCTTTGCAGGAAGAATAGGTCTCTATTTCCAATGAGATAACGAAAAAATTCGTCCGACTCGTTGGCTGAAGGGTTACCTACAAATGGCAGATGCCGCCCACCCTCATCGGAGGGTCTACCTTACAAGGGCTGCACCCGGCTAGTAATAGCCACACAATTTATTTATTATAACGAAAAAACTCGTCTAATCAATCAATGTCACGGCGTCTTTAAGCTGTCATTAACGTGAAGGGGAACCCAACAAGGCGTTCAAACCCTGGAGAGAGACTGCATTCAGTTCGTTCACTACAAATATAGTACGTGTACGAATACTTTTTACAATATGGCTTTTTGTGTTTCTTGACATTATTTCTTTACTTGAAATTATGTGCACGTTTTGTTAAAATCTTAGATGTATACAAGTAAAGGAATATATTGTTGTTTTTTTTTTGTGTTTTTTTTTGTTTTGCTAGTTGCTTTACGTCGCACCGACACAGATAGGTCTTACTACTACGATGGGACAAGGAAGGGCTAGGAGTGGGAAGGAAGCGGCCGTGGCCTTAATTAAGGTACAGCCCCAGTATTTGCCTGGTGTGAAAATGGGAAACCACGGAAAACCATATTCAGGGCTGCCGACAGTGGGATTCGAACCTACTATCTCCCGAATACTGGATACTGGCCGCACTTAAGCGACTGCAGCTATCGAGCTCGGTAATATATTGTTTTGTAATACCATCAGTCCTATTACTCTAGCCCCAATAAGTATCGTACAGCAGCTGACTCAATGCTATACGCCGTTCGTCAGCACAGGTGTACGAATACTTACGGTGGTATCTGTATATAGTTTGCGAAAAATGCAAAATAAGTGACAGTGATCCTAAGTTTTGGTTGAAAGGACTAATAACTAATAATTTTTGACTCTGTATAACAAGCTACTTAGTGTGTATTATATGTAATCAGCTCACTTTTCTGTAATAAAGCTGGCCAAATGCCCATTAATATAAATATAAAGAAACTACCTATTGTCTAAACCATGATAGGAAGTCTTTAAGAACCCTGGATGAGTGGAACGTAAAGACGTCCATATCCATATTCCTAACAAGTGAGATACTAGAATGATTCCCTCTTTGCCCATCAGGAAATAACCTGCAAGCCTGCATGTCATTAGCATACTTACCAAAAATAGCAAGTATGAGAGAGCTTTGACACTTCGTGATGAAACGCTGTATGGTGAGGTCATCGTCCATGCATATCGTATTCTGTACTTAGAGTACGTAAGCGCCGCCTGCAGGAAATCCGATCGTTCTATTTAAAGAGAACTGCTCATCCCCCCCTATAAAACAAAATTAGTTCTTGCTGTGATTTTTAAAGGCTTATTCTCCTCATTCTATATGTATTATAGTGCTGGTACCCAACTTTCGTTATGTCGGTGTTATCCTAAGTAGAATATCAGAAAAAAATGGAACAACCTTCTTATCTTTCTGTCAGGAACTTTCCCAATTTGTTGGGGTATATTTTACGGCCGATGCACTTCCTGGCGCCAATCCTATGTGGAGGGATGTATTTACTATTGCATGTTTCTGTGATGGTCGGAATTCTTGGATGTTGTATGCAAATGAAGAGAAGTGTGTTAAGACGAACACAAACACTTAGTCCCCAAGCCAGAGTAATTAAAAGCACATAGTTAAAATCCCTGACCCAGTCATGAGTCAATGCGGGATCCTCTGCAGCTGGCTAATTATTATTATTATTATTATTATTTAAAGGGGCCTAACAGTGGATCCGACCCGCAATACTCTATGAAAATGAAAACCTACAACCTGTTTTCCAGTCATTGACCGGGTCAGGGATGTAATGAATGAAGCAGATAAAGGCTGTTAGTTCGATGGGGTCGCCACTCCCAAAGTGATTTATTAATGAATGATAGATGCTATGAAATGAGAATGGAGAGTGTTGCTGGAATGAAAGATGACAGGGAAAACCGGAGTACCCGGAGAAAAACCTGTCCCGCCCCCGCTTTGTCCAGCACAAATCTCACATGGTGTGACCGGGATTTGAACCACGGTACCCAGCGATGAGAGGCCGACGCGCTGCCGTCTGAGCCACGGAGGCTCCGCAATACTCTATATTCCCAGAAAATATCGTAAAGCAATAGTACTGCTGACCAAGGGGCTGCTTCTAAAGCACAATCCTGAATCGATGATGCTTGTTGTCTGAAGGGGTCCAAAATTCAGGTCTTCGGCCCTTCATGATGGTACTTATCGCTAGTAAAGTAGAACCATGGTATTACTCATGCAGTGGTACTAATCAGAAGTAGCGCAGATTCGCGCCATTCCACACAATATGGTACTACTCACAGGTAATGTAATACGCACATGTAACGCGGATCTATGGTATTTCTTACATTGCGGCGCCACCTACAGGTAACGCAAACCTATGGTGTTCCTCACGTAGTGAGTACTAATCATAGGCAACGTAAACCCACGGTGGCCCTCATATAGTGGTACTAATCACAGGCAACGTCCAGACCCGTGGTGTTTCTCACATAATGGTACCAATTACAGGCACCGTAAGCCCGTGGTGTTCCAGATGTGGTGGTACTAACCATGAGTATCGTAAAGCCCATCCTGATTCACACTCTGTTGCTCCTAACCACAAACCTATTGTGTAACTAACGTATGGTGGTACTGCTCGCAAGTAAAGGCACCCATGGTGTTCTCCGCGTGATGGTACTAATTACAAGTAGTCCCATGATTCTAATTCGACCATCCCTTGGCCACCCTTTTAGTCGCCTCTTATGACAGACAAAAGATACCATGGGTGTATTCTTCGTCTGCGTCCCCCACCCACAGGGGGGTTGTATGTTTGATCCGCGAGAGCTATTTTATTTCGCTCAAGTCCGCCGGCAAGCCGGTTAAGACCCTCCTATCCACCACCTGGGACGCGCCACGTGGGAGTATCACCACTCCCCCTGCTACGCCAGCGTAGTAGGTTCGTGGGCAGTGAAGGCTAGTATGCTGGCCATTCAGCCAGGAAATCTTAGCAGAGGGCTCGTCTTTTGAAACGCCACGCTTCACCAAGACGGTGGTGGCTTTCAGGCTACTGGGGTACCATTCCAAGCCTTCTTTGAAGTAGATGCAGTGCCACATAATGGCACTGGGAGGGAACTCCGGTTTTGATATAAAAGTCGAAGACAGACATTTATAACAAGTGGAGGTATGTATTTCCCGCTGGCTGAAAAAATGTATACTGTATTGTTTCTGAGCCCCAATTTCAAACCTCTCCAGCTCAACCTCGGGGAGTTTTGGGACCTTCCTATGGAACTTAGGAATGTCAAGTTCTCTGGTACCAAGTCTTTCCAGTTTCTAGGATGCTTGTTAGTCTTCATGTCTTTTCATACTTTTACATCACTACATTTGTATTTATTAGTATACAGTAGATGAAGCGAGTAACATGGTGCTACTTAAATAACATTTAGTACTCTCGTCGTGCGAGTAAACAAGTGCTCGGGAGTATCATGGTGTATCTTAAATGTCATTTAGTACTCTCGTCGTGCGAGTAAACAAGTGCTCGAGAGCACCATGGTGTATCTTAAATAACATTTAGTACTCTCGTCGAGCGAGTAAACAAGTGCTCGAGAGTACCATGGTGTATCTTAAATAACATTTAGTACTCTCGTCGAGCGAGTAAACAAGTGCTCGACAGTAACATGGTGTATCTTAAATAACATTTAGTACTCTCGTCGAGCGAGTAAACAAGTGCTCGAGAGTACCATGGTGTATCTTAAATAACATTTAGTACTCTCGTCGAGCAAGTAAACAAGTGCTCGAGAGTACCATGGTGTATCTTAAATAACATTTAGTACTCTCGTCGAGCGAGTAAACAAGTGCTCGAGAGTACCATGGTGTATCTTAAATAACATTTAGTACTCTCGTCGAGCGAGTAAACAAGTGCTCGAGAGTACCATGGTGTATCTTAAATAACATTTAGTACTCTCGTCGAGCAAGTAAACAAGTGCTCGAGAGTACCATGGTGTATCTTAAATAACATTTAGTACTCTCGTCGTGCGAGTAAACAAGTGCTCGACAGTAACATGGTGTATCTTAAATAACATTTAGTACTCTCGTCGAGCGAGTAAACAAGTGCTCGAGAGCACCATGGTGTATCTTAAATAACATTTAGCACTCTCGTCGAGCAAGTAAACAAGTGCTCGAGAGTACCATGGTGTATCTTAAATAACATTTAGTACTCTCGTCGAGCAAGTAAACAAGTGCTCGAGAGTACCATGGTGTATCTTAAATAACATTTAGTACTCTCGTCGAGCGAGTAAACAAGTGCTCGACAGTAACATGGTGTATCTTAAATAACATTTAGTACTCTCGTCGAGCGAGTAAACAAGTGCTCGAGAGCACCATGGTGTATCTTAAATAACATTTAGTACTCTCGTCGAGCAAGTAAACAAGTGCTCGAGAGTACCATGGTGTATCTTAAATAACATTTAGTACTCTCGTCGAGCGAGTAAACAAGTGCTCGACAGTAACATGGTGTATCTTAAATAACATTTAGTACTCTCGTCGAGCAAGTAAACAAGTGCTCGAGAGTACCATGGTGTATCTTAAATAACATTTAGTACTCTCGTCGAGCAAGTAAACAAGTGCTCGAGAGTACCATGGTGTATCTTAAATAACATTTAGTACTCTCGTCGAGCGAGTAAACAAGTGCTCGACAGTAACATGGTGTATCTTAAATAACATTTAGTACTCTCGTCGAGCGAGTAAACAAGTGCTCGAGAGTACCATGGTGTATCTTAAATAACATTTAGTACTCTCGTCGAGCAAATAAACAAGTGCTCGAGAGTACCATGGTGTATCTTAAATAACATTTAGTACTCTCGTCGAGCGAGTAAACAAGTGCTCGACAGTAACATGGTGTATCTTAAATAACATTTAGTACTCTCGTCGAGCGAGTAAACAAGTGCTCGAGAGTACCATGGTGTATCTTAAATAACATTTAGTACTCTCGTCGAGCAAGTAAACAAGTGCTCGAGAGTACCATGGTGTATCTTAAATAACATTTAGTACTCTCGTCGAGCGAGTAAACAAGTGCTCGACAGTAACATGGTGTATCTTAAATAACATTTAGTACTCTCGTCGAGCGAGTAAACAAGTGCTCGAGAGCACCATGGTGTATCTTAAATAACATTTAGTACTCTCGTCGAGCAAGTAAACAAGTGCTCGATAGTACCATGGTGTATCTTAAATAACATTTAGTACTCTCGTCGAGCGAGTAAACAAGTGGTCGAAAGTAACATGGTGTATCTTAAATAACATTTAGTACTCTCGTCGAGCGAGTAAACAAGTGCTCGAGAGTACCATGGTGTATCTTAAATCACATTTAGTACTCTCGTCGTGCGCGTAAACAATTGCTCGGCAGTACCATGGTGTATCTTAAATGACATTTAGTACTCTCGTCGAGCGAGTAAACAAGTGCTCGAGAGTACCATGGTGTATCTTAAATGACATTTAGCACTCTCGTCGTGCGAGTAAACAAGTGCTTGAGAGTACCATGGTGCATCTTAAAGGGTATTTAGTACTGTCATTGTGCCAGTGAACGAATGCTCGAGAGAACCACAGTGCTAGTCTACTCCGGGTCTTCTATTTCGTCCGGTTTATGGCATCAGCAGGTCGTACGCCCACATGCAGCTTATTCTCATGTACACAGTTCGGTCAGAGTTTTCTTGACCGTCCTCTCGGTCTCCATCCGCAGGTTTAAGTGCGAAAGCTGGCTGCGCAATGTATGTTGGATCATCTCTGGCCATGTTTCCATATACCAACGAAGCCTTGTCTCTCGCTTTTTGTCCCGTATCGAGGCCACTTTGAAAGATGTCGGGATGACTTCACTCTTGATATGCTCGAGTCCCGTGACTGCCAGTAACTATCTTAGAATCTTCATTTCCATAGTTTGAAGCATTTGGCCGTATCTTGTAACTGAAGGCCAACACTCTGCCAACACACTAGTGGCGGACAAAGTTAGCATACATTCATTAAAAGAAAAGAAAATTGCTGTTGGATTGTGAATCCCCTTACAAATTCCTTTTTGATTTTCTGTACCGCCTGTTCTAAATAACCACTGGAAAGGAGGGAAGACAAACTGCAGCCTTGTCCCACTCCTTTCTGTATTGCTGCTTTTTTCGTAGTCTTAGATTCTTATCCCTGCAGACTTATTTTTGTACAGATTATACTGTAGATAATCCTTCGTTTTCGGTATCTGATCCGGATTACCTTCAGAATCTCAAGAATGAGGGAACAATATTCTTTGAAAATAATTAGGAAAGACAATTTACTGTGTGATCTGTTTTCTGTGCCATGTTGTTTATCAGGGTTCAGAAAAGCAAATTACTGCACAGATAGTGCGTTTTCCCAGGACTCCCCGGCGTAAGCCGCAGGAGACAGGCTGAAATCGCAGATCTCTGAATCTTTAATAAAGTTTGAACACCCTTGGTATAACTAAAATCTTTGTTGGTAAATTCTCCCCCAATCGTCGGTCAGTCTTGAGAAAAAGCAGTGCTCACTTTGTAGATATTTACCACAAAGGCCACATGTGGTTCATTCTACAGTTCGTTAACCCATCATTACTTCTTTAAAAAAACGGGAGTTGTTTAACTGCTACTACCAGTACCTGGTTGTACTCTAGTACTGGATCTACTACTGAAAAACTCTTACTATGATTGTAAACCAAATTTTAAGAACGAGAACTTGTTCCCGAATGCTATCGGAATGTGGTGCAGTTTGACCTCCAAGACGTTCGCAATTAATTACAACTTTACAAAAAACTTAAAAGTCACTACGAAAAATAAAACCTGTCTTATAAACTTGTTGATATCACGCACGTAAATAACCACTTCACTTGCGATAGCTATGAGCTTCATGTACGGAAGGCGAAGAAATACTGTATTCTGCAAATCTTGAAACCATGTAATCATCAAATTCGTGATATTACTAAATGAGTAAAACCTGTTTTGTAATGTACCATTGCGGACAAAAGAAAATCTTGCACACCTTTCCGCAGTATAAGGATTTCTGATCCTTTAACATGAACTTTCCATTATCTCCTCTCGTTCGATTTCCAGAAATTTGGACCAATACAGAAATTCCATACTGAAATGTCCAAACACATTTTGTTCATTTCATATGGTCAAGAGAGAAAATTTCCTATTTATAAAAATGTCCAAAACAAATTTTCGTGTGCTTTAAATTGTCCAATATATTGTAAAGTCCACTGAAAAATGTCCAAAATTTATCTCAATGTATCCAGTCAGTGTTAAGGTCCAATTAAAGTTGGCAAAGATGCAAATCACTATTAACATTGTCAGAGTTTTCTTTTTTTAATTGTATTTTATTTAGACAAACATGTGACCTGACGTCTTCAATAATATAACACAGAAAAATAAAAGTATATTATAGCGAAGAAATTTACGTAATTATAATTCGAACAATGCTTGTTCAACACCCATATCGTCGGCTTAGTTCCAAAAACCTCGTAAGTCTGATTTTGATCATTTTTTTGATATTGATGCTAATAGCAGTAAAATGTAAAACATAAAATCTCGTATGTCAATCTCCATTGGAGTTTCTTTTTTTCTTTTTTTGATCATTTAGAAAAATTAAACTCCGTATGTCTTCGAGGATCACAATATTATCGCAAAACCTTTTAATTCTGCTTTACCTTCCAACATAGACATACCTGTACATGTTTTTACACAATAATCAATACTATTTAAAACCTCGTAAGTGTGGAAAAGTTAGTGGAATGACGACACACGATGCTCTGTGCAGTTGTGCGTAAAGTCTGGAATCTCTCTGTCATGTCCTGAAATTAATGTGTGTTGTTGTTACTGCTTGCTCATATTGCGTAATATAATTGATTGGATGGGTCCAGCTCCTTGGGTGAATGGATAGCACACTGACCTTGAGTTCCGAGGGCCCCAGGTCCGATTCTCGCCGAGCCTGGGAATATTTAATTCCATTGGGGTAGGGACTGGGCGTTTGTGCTCGTCTTAATACATACAACACATCACTACCAATTACCAAGTAGTAAATACATTCTCTACATAGAGTTGGCGTCAGGAAGAGCATGCAGCGGTAAAACCGGACTAAATCCACATCCATTTCTGACCAAATCAATTTGGGAAAAGGTCAAAAATGATTATTATTACTATTATTATTATTATTATTATTATTATTATTATTATTATTATTATTATTATTATTATTATTATTATTATTATTATTATTATTATTATTATTATTATTGTGCAAATCCCTTGACTAGAGCCCAGTGATTATGAGGCAAGAATCTCGGAGCCCCTCGAGCGGAATATGCTCTAGTGATTACGGACAGTATTTCGACAAGATCAAAGCAATAATTTTCGATGCTAGTTTATATTAAACTAGCGGAATGTGCCCATTGTTGAAGGGCCTATATTTGGTGATGCCACTGGCATCTGTTTGTACCCATCATTCACGTGTAAGTTGTCCTTTTTAAACAGCACCCTCCGTAAACTCTGGGGTCCATTTTATGATCTACCACGAACTGGCCAAATACCCAGCCGAACAGTGCTCGGCCGGCGAGTGTGTTTTAATTCCTGGCAATCACAGTACATCTGGTAATCACCAGATTCCTACGCGCGGTGATCATTGCGGGGTGGGCCCACTATTATTGTCGTGATTAGCCTCGCGACAACAGGCTCCACGGGCAGTGATCACTGCGTGGGGGGTGGGGAGAGGGCAGGGGCGCACTATACTTGCCATAGCTTGTTAATTACTAATAACTGTAGATTATATTTATTCACAGGGCTAACGGCTCTCCGAAAGTGAGTTGACCGTGGGCCATTTGTTTCCAATTACTAATCGAATTATTATTTTGCCATTGTGCTTAATCAGGAGAGTTTATACATTCTGTACTTGCTTAGACTATTATGGATCTGAACACTGAACTGGACGAAGGCCTGTAAGGTTCAATAAATCCTGTAGTATTAATCACGCCATGTGCTTTAACACGTAAAAGCGTTAAGTCCTAGGGAACAATTAGAGTGATAATAATGTTATTGGCTTTACGTCCCACTAACTATTTTCTTAGCGAGTTTTGGAAAAGCCGAGGTGCCGGAATTTAGTCCCGCAGGAATTCTTTTACGTGTCAATAAATCTGCCGACACGAGGCTGATGTATTTGAGCACCTTCAAATACCATCGGACTGAGCCACTAAGCCCCGGCAAAGAAAATGTATATGTTCTTTCTGTAAGAAACTGAATTTTAAGGACACGCGCTGAGCTTCATCTTGTGAAAGGACTAACTATTTACTCATTATTTTGGATTGTAGCGAATAAAACATGTCGACGCTTCAGAATAATAGTATCGTAATTGGTGTTGTTCACATCTTAC
Source organism: Anabrus simplex (assembly GCF_040414725.1). Lineage (NCBI taxonomy): Eukaryota > Metazoa > Arthropoda > Insecta > Orthoptera > Tettigoniidae > Anabrus > Anabrus simplex. Next base: position 172,934,923 of record NC_090271.1, read on the forward strand.
ATTAAAGCAAATTAAAAGTTCCCGTGTATGCCAGAAATCACCACGGAGACTTGAGGCTGTCAGTATTACCTAGAACGCTAGCAACCATACGTCTTATGACAAATCACTCCACTAATTCGTTCTATTATTCGCAAAATTAGTGGCCGTAATTTTGAACCGTACTCTTTCCCTGATATAAAATCGGTAGACGACGAGTTCCACCAAGGAAATACCTTCACGTCCTACCAAGAATAAAATGTTCAAGGTGCAGCGGCACGCCCTAAATACTAATTCTGTATAATGCTGTATCGGAGAAGGACTTGAAAAATTCTTTCAAACCCAAAATGGGAAAGTAAATGAACTGTAGAGAATGTTTTTTGTTACAAAGTAGTAAAACGCTAGGAAAGTTTATGGATGCAACTAACATAACGTACCAGTTATGCGGATTGCAGCATTTCAGGAACTAAGCAGAGCTTTAACCCTTGACAGGCTTTGACAGATCATAATAATCCCTTTGTCAGATACAAACATTGGGAATTTTCAGTATTGGCTCTACTACACGGGATAACACAATTTCCAAACTTTGAGATTAAAATATTTCGCCTCGTCAACCGGTACTAAATGACAGTGCCATCCTCCTTCCTTTCTTATAAGCATTAAAGACAGGTTAAGTTGTTATATGAAAAGTTCATAAAATTGTTTAATATTATTTGTAAGTGGAAGACATTCAACATGTGTACATGTAAAATAAATCGTGGGAAACTTTTACCCCTTGAGTGCCCTGCCTTCTCCAGGACTCGGGAATAGGAACAGAAGCGCTGACAGCAACTTTCACTTTCTTAGAAACGCAACGGTCACGCAGGGAGAGAGGTGCCATATACCGCGAGGACAGTACCGCATAATAAATATTATCTAGCCAGTATGGGTTTGATAATTTATCACTGATATTTTATTTCTTAATTCTACGTTCGTGATACCTGTATTTTCAGCATCAGTAGCGTGATCATTATCCACATCTGTGAGTTCACCACTGAGCCAGTAAATGTGATCGTCAGGAACTTACTAGTGTGGAACTCGCGTCACGACACTCGGCTGCCTCAACTTTGAGCCTTTCAGCGCACAGCATTCTGGGCGTTTTTGAATTCCCACAAGCCGCTCTATCTTGAATGAATTTTCGATCATTTTGAAGCCATTTACTGTTCACATGAATTCGCAAAATTTTGCGAAAGAAATTTTTCGCCTGTTTTAGTACCAAACTTGCTCAAATGTTCACTATTTGATTTTTTTCACCGTACAATTGTAAAACTCCTCTCTAAAGAACCAGAGAAACAAGGAAAAGCCATTTGGTCCTTGTTTCAATGACGGTGAAATCCTCTCCCCGCGGTAGAGAGGGGGCAACGACTGCATATAAAAATTATACTTTATATGCAGGCGGCTAACGAATAAAGGGACCGATTATCTCCCGGTATAAGGAGATCCCCTATACCAAGTGCCAACAGTCTCTTTGAGAGTGGATGAGCGGGTCTGGGTAAGGGCACTCTATTGTCCTGGGACAAGAAATTGTTCCCAAAGGCGGAGGAACCAGTTTGGTCAACGGCATTAGGATGCAGAAGGAAACGGGAAACCACTGCATTAAAGATCCTGAGAGATATTCCAATAAATTCACATGGCATGGCTGCAACGCCAGGATCAGAGCTGGCCGTGTGGATCGTCTACCACCGTTTGGAGACTACGTCTCAAGAAGAAGAAGAATTGTAAAACTCACTGAAAGGAATCAACGAATTCTCACATGTCGTGTTACCATGCCAGAGTCCAGAACTATACTGCCGCGCGGAACGGTGATTTTATTACCTCAAGATGGTGGGTCTGTTGCATAATATGGTGACGTCATGATTGATGCTAGGTACATTAGTCCCTCCTCTTTGCAATGAGATATTGAACACTGGCATTGCACATGTTATCTAGAACTTATTTCGGTTTTTAAACTTTAGTGTGTGTAGCAATCACCGGCCCGACTAAAGTTCCGAAACCATAGACGTGTTCTACCTCAAAATTCCTAGTTTGCACACATGAGATTCAGACAACCGTGCCCCCACTTCACACTTTTAAGCGGATACTTGAGAGTCTTCAATATAAGCGAAATTTTCCAAAATCATAAATGAAGTCGCTGTGAACGTATTAAAGAAGAAGAAGAAGAAGAAGAAGAAGAAGAAGAAGCAATCAGTGCATAATTTGTGCAAAGTATAAAACTGGAGTTTATTATACTTAAAGCTACGTCAAATTACCGGATATCACTGAGCCGAAGACGTAAATGAAAATCCACAGCCCATTTTCAGTCATTCGACCGGGTCAGAGATGTAATTAATGAATCCCCATCTAGCGGCGAGGATAGGAATTGTGCCGCCTGCCGAAGCCTATCGCACTCCTCTGGAGTAATGATTAATTCTGACAGAGGAAATTATATGATATTGGAGAGTGTTGCTGGAATTAATGATGACAAGGAAACTCGGAGTACCCGGAGGAAACCTGCCCCGCCTCCACTTTGTCCAGCACAAATCTCACATGGAGTGATCGGGATTTGAACCACGGAACCCAGTGGTGAGAGGCCAGCGTGCTGCCACCTGAGCCACGGAGGCTCTCCGAGGACGTAAATGTTCCGCACAGTCACTCAGATTGGAGGAACTGCGAGAGGTTGGTGGATCGTTTTGGAACGTTTGAGTGCAGTACCAGCGACAGATACACACAGAAGGTACACATAATTTCTGCTTTCGTTCTAGACAACAGGGAATGCATGAAGATCGAGATATCGATCATCGCAAAGCGCAAGGTAAGACTTTCAAATATCCAACACTGTCGTACCAGACAGCTCAGATGATAGAGCGCTGTTTTTTTAGCCTAATTTGGTTCGATCCCCTTGCAGTCCGGTATTATTTAACTGTATTCATATACACCAGCCGCATGTCGGTAGATTTATCGGCTCGTAAAAGAACTTCCGTGGAAGAATATTCCGGCATCTCAGTGGTTATGACATTTTTTTAAAAGTATTTATCGGAATGTGAAACCATTATTATTATTATTATTATTATTATTATTATTATTATTATTATTATTATTATTATTATTATTATTATTATTATTATTATTATTATTATTATTATTATTTGACGGCAAGAGCCTCCGTGTCTCAAGTGGCAGCGCGCCGGCCTCTCAGCGCTGGGTTCCGTGGTTCAAATCCCGGTCACTCCATGTGAGATTTGTTCTGGACAAAGTGGACTCCGGTTTTCCCTGTGATATTTCATTCCAGCAGTACTCTCCAGTATCATTTCATTTCATCTGTCAGTCATTAATCATTGCCCTAGAGGAGTGCGACAGGCTTCGGCAACGGGACAATTCCTATCCTCGCCGCTAGATGAGGCTTCATTCATTCCATTCCTGACCTGGTCAAATGACTGGAAACAGGCTGTGGATTTTCATTACCGGGCAAGTTGGCCCTGCGGTTAGGAGCTCGCAGCTGTGAGCTTACATCCGGGAGATAGTGGGTTCGAATTCCACTATCGGCAGCCCTGAATATGGTTTTCCGCGGTTTCCCATTTTCACACCAGGCACCTTAGTGAAGGCCATGGCCGCTTCCTTCCAACACCTAGCCCTTTCCTATCCCATCATCGTCATAAGACCTAATTGTGTCGGTGCGACGTAAAACCACTAGCAAGGAAAAAGGATTTTCATTTTCATTAGAGGAAGAGGAATTAGACGGGCTACTTGGCCGAATATTCAGCGTCGTGTCCTTAGGTTCAAAGTGTCCCAGATTCGATTTCTGCCGGGAAGGCAACTTCATTCGTGTAGGGTCAATTCATATAGCTCCGAGACTGAGTATGTGTTTCTCTGAGTACCCACATTTTATATACAACACACCACACTATCAATCACCACGCGAACAAACAATAGTGGATGATACATCCTGCCATATACGGTTGGCATCTGGAAAGGGCATCCGGTCGAGAAACACGGCAAGTATACAAATAGGATGCACGTCACACCCGCGACTGTACCAGAATGTGATAAAAGAATAAATTAAACAGATTCCCATGAATTTATAGGTGGAAATGAGTTCTGTCTTTGAGTTATTCATGTTCATTCCTGGGATGAAAGGGCAATGTGCTTTTTAGACCCCACACTTCGTGCCTTTGCTTTTTATCTCTGGTACGTTGTTTACGTACAGCATTCTAGTGTAGCGAGTATAGCAGACTGCGATTAAATTTATGTATCTGTAATCCTGATGTGTCTGCCATATGTCTTAATAGCGAAGTCAGTCAGGCTTAATGAATACAATCATATAGACATTAAGCACAATGAGATTAACACTCAACGTGTGATATTGCCAAGCACTGTCGCTGACATCTCTTGTTGAGTCGTGACGTCACGTTCCTGTTGACCCTAGCTCAATTCAGCCAATAGAGCGCGAATTTTCTTTACGATGATGTATAATGTCGCCAGACCGGAGGCGCCAATCTAGAGTTCCACGTGAGGCTAAAAATAACACGAAGTCCATGAGGGCATGCGTCCTCCCAGCTGTCATTGGCTGTTCTGCCCACCAATCGTAAGTCGACAGTATTTTGCATGAGTCACACAAGTTTACAGACAAATTGCAATTTCGAAATAATACCCGTTGAACTAATGACGTACCTCCCGTTAGTTGTGATTGATTGAGGACAGAATTGCCGTCAACTACGGTTAAAAGCTAGTACTAACATACTAGTCCACCTCTGGGGTGTAGTGGTTAGTGTGAGTAGTTGTCACCCCCGAAGGCCCGGGTTCGATTCCCGGCTCTGCCACGAAATTTGCAAAGTAGTACGAGGGCGGGAACGGGGTCCACTCAGCCTCAGGAGGTCAACTGAGTAGAGGTGGTTTCGATTCTCACCTCAGCCATCCTGGAAGTGGTTTTCCGTGGTTTCACACTTCTCATCCAGGCAAATGTCGGGATGGTACCTAACTTAAGGCCACGGCCGTTTCCTTCCCTCTTCCTTGTCTCTCCCTTCCAATCTTCCCATCCCCCACCAAGGCCCTTGTTCAGCATAGCAGGTGAGGCCGCCTGGACGCGGTACTGGTCATACTCCCCAGTTGTATGCCTCGACCCAGAGCCTGAAGCTCCAGGACACTGCCCTTGAGGCGGTAGAGGTGGGATCCCTCGCTGAGTCCGAGGGAAAAACCAACCCTGGAGGGTAAACAGATTAGGAAAGACTAACATACTAATCACACTCGTATTTAGGAGTAGGTTGACGTGATTATCACATAAAAAGAGAAAAATCTGTCTGGAAAAAATCAGGGTTTCAAAAATGTTTTGCATAAATAGGCAATAATAATAATAATAATAATAATAATAATAATAATAATAATAATAATAAGCCCGCAGCCGTGAGCAGGCACTGTTTTTAATTTGACACCATCTGGCTGCCTGCTTTTCAGTTTTGACGTTTCATTTTACTCTACACCCACAATATGGCAGAGTAAACCGAATCTTTCTTGGGTGTCTATGACTGAGTTTTGATTAATTGTATCTGGTAAATACCAGTTGTGTCACCAGAGATATTTCAAATACCGACATCGTACGACATGGAACGTCGAATGGACTTTTTGCCACCCTTCAAAAATCCGACTACTTCTGCCGGATTTGAACCCGCTATCTTGGGATCCGAAGGCTGACACTCTGCCACTGATGTACAGAGGCAGTTATACATAGATATCATTACTTTTAAAATCACCGAGCTCGATAGCTGCAGTCGCTTAAGTGCGGCCAGTATCCAGTATTCGGGAGATAGTAGGTTCGAACCCCACTATCGGCAGCCCTGAGGATGGTTTTCCGTGGTTTCCCATTTTCACACCAGGCACCTTAATTAAGGCCATGGCCGCTTCCTTCCCACTCCTAGCCCTTTCCTGTCCCATCGTCGCCATAAGATCTATCTGTGTCGGTGCGACGAAAAGCAACTAGCAAAAAAAAACTTTTAAAATCCTTTTGACCGTAATCACACCTGCAGCCATAGTCGTCCCAGTTGACGGTATTTATTCTGTCGAACTGAATTCGTAAATACAAATGTGTGGTGTCTGTATCGAAGCCATGGCTGCAGGTCTTCGTCATGTGGGTTTTGGGTTTGTGATTTAATAATAATTTCGTGTGGCTATTTATAGCCTGGTGCAGCCCTTATAAGGCAGACCCTCCGATGAGGGTGGGTTGTATCTGCCATGTGTAGGTAACTGCGTGTTGTTGTGTTGGAGGATAGTGTTATGTGTAGTGTGTGAGTTGCAGGGATGTTGGGGACAGCACAAACACCCAGCCCCAGAGCCGCTGGAATTAACCAATGAAGGTTAAAATCTCAGACTCGGCCGGGGACTCGAACCCGAGACCCTCTGAACCGAAGGCCAGTATACTGACCATTCAGCCAACGAGTCGGACGGGTTTGTGATAGAAATTAGTGAGTGTGTAGAATAAAGGTTTGGAGAGGGCTCTCCTGTTGAGACTGTTAAAAAATCACGCTATTTTCAATCTCCATTAATTTAATCACATCTTCTGGGTGTTTATAATATGCCGACCATTCAGCCAAGGAGGCGGACAAAATGAACCTCTCAAGGCAGCGATTTTTGTACTTTTTAAAGAAAAATATGTTTCTTTCAACCAAGTGATTGTGTCGTCTTCGCTCCATCAGTTGGCATGACTTCGAACTACATCAATCCCTGATTTTGTTTTCTCGCTTCCACAGCGATACAAAGACATTATATAAGTATAATTTACTACTATACAGTACTCGTAAATCATTCCAGGATGTATATTTAATGATTAATCAAACTTAGACTTCGTAAGGCATACACTTGCCATTACCTAAGTCACAGAATTTAGGGTACTTTATCATTAATATCCTTACCCTTACTACTAGCTTCAGGCATCATCTCTGTTTTAACCTACCTATGATTTCTTTCTTATATTTCTATGATAATATGATAGAGATACGTTCTTATCTCGTATGACTCCCATTCATTGCTTAGTAAACTAAAGACGTGTACAATTCAAATATATTTCCCTTCCTATGTATTTTTCATCCGTATACAGTGACTCACATAATTATTCGGACACGTTAGTAATTATAGTCTTTGCTACACACTGGCCCTATATTTCAGAGAAAATATCGTACACGCAAACTAGTTTCTGATAGAACCCAGTTTGACAGATTCAGCACGACGTTCAGATGTGTACTTTTAGAAAACAGGAGAGAATCAGTGATCACGGAACCTCAGAACGCAGTTAACGTGCTTCAACAAAATTATTCGGACAAAAGTCAGTTGCCGTGCAGAGGTCGTATGTAAAAGAGCCACGGGCAGTATGAACGTAAACATTCAGTGTGTTAGAGTGCTGTGTACAACGTAGGTGAAAATGGGCCGCAGAGGAAGAGAGAGCACAATCGAACAGCTAGTAATTTTTCACCATGCTAAAGGTAAAAGTTGTCGTAAAATTGCTGAAATGTAACAAATGAAGAAAAGTACAATCTCTGATATTGTCACAAGATTCCGGGAGGAAGATAGGATTGACATCTACCGCATACGGGACGTCCAAGAACTTTTTTCTGTGAGGGAAGAGTGTTATATCATCAGAAAAATGAAAAAGGCACCCAAGTTAAGTGCTCCAAAACTCGCTACGGAGATTGCCGCAGACACCGGAAACAAAGTGCATCCCTAAACAATACGTAGAGTGCTCAGAAGAGGTAACTTTCACGGCCGTACTGCAAGAAGGAAGCCCTTCATAAATCAAGTAAATCGAAGAAAGAGAATGCTGTTTGCCAAAGAGCATGTTAAAGAAGACAGTAAGTGGTGGAAAGACGTTATATTTGTTGACGAGAGTAAATTTAACATATTTCAGTCTGATGGGAGGTTAACAGTTTGGCGGTGTCCTAATATTGAGCTTCAAGAGAAAAATCTGAAAACAACTGTGGAGCATGGTGGTTGACATGTAATGGTGTGGGGGTGCATGTCGGCGAATGGAGTTGGTGAATTGGTTTTTATTGAGAGTAAAATGGACCACTTTCAATACCTTAAAATACTGAGGGACAATATGAAAAATAGTGCCGAAAAGATGGGGACTGGTGAACATTTTAAGTTTTATCAAGATAACCAACCACCCAAAGCATATGGCCTGGAATGTAAGGATGTGGTTATTGTTTTATTGCGCAAAGGTGCTTCATCCTCCCCCTCAATCACCAGACTTGAATGGGATTGACAATCTTTGAGACAAACTGGATAAAGAAATAAGTAAAACAACAATCACATCTAGAGAATAATTGAAAACTAGACTTAAGAAGAGTGGCAGAAGATATCTCCCGATTACATCCGGAAATTAGTGGAGAGCATGCCAAGTCGACTCACGGAAGTAATTATAATGAAAGGAAAGCCCGCCAGATACTGAACCCTTAGGACCATATGTAAACAGGCAAGTGTCAGAATAATTTTGTACAATATTGGTTTTGATTTTGATTTTGTTTTTAATTATTATATTTTCATTGAACGTGTTCATTAGAAGAATGATGGATGTTTAGCTTTATTATTCCATACAGAAACTTGTATCTAATTTATATGAGTGCTTTATTATTACTGAAACCACTAATACAAAGGAAACTATAATAAATCATGTCTGTCCGAATAATTATGCGAGTCACTGTATATATTTTTGTAGTCTTCTAGTAGGTGTGCAACTATCTTTAACACATTAAATATGTCGATTAGGGGCCGATGACCTTCGATTTTAGGCCCCTTAAAACAACAAGCATAATCACCATCATCATCATCAAATACATCGATTTTCCTTCATTGTATTGTGACGTGTCTTATATACCTTTACTGAACCTGAAATTTCCCTCTTAGCCACATTTTACTTACTTTACATAACTCTTCTAGCTTCCATTCGATGTTGTATTCTGTCCTTATTGTTTGTTTTTGTATATAACTCTTTGGACCACCTCCTTACACGTCATCTTCTTCCGTAGATAAATCGTTTTTGCAATAGAGTAGTACTTCGTTCCTATATCATCTAGAAATGTCCACACCCCATGCACCTAGTAACGCTTAAATATTTACAATCCTAAAAAAAGCTGATGTCGTTTTAGTCTATTCGTGTAATAATAACGACTCATGTAACAGTGACAATCATTCTCTTCATATTTATCCTTCCAAAGTTTTTATCAGACTGTATCCCCGACATTAAATAAGGAAGGGCATCAAGAAACAGGCGAGAAGTGACTAGTTCACAGTTGTCCTTTAGTGGGGATAGAACCGTACTTACCAAGGTACTTGCTGAGTAGAGATGAAGATATTCTGGCCGCACGAACCAAAGTTGTTGACCCAGCGACCCTCTGCACCGTCGTGTGTCAACCGCAGACACCTCTCAGCCCAGCTCTGCGCCGCCCTTGCAGCACCCTTGTGCCAAGACTACAAAAACAAAAATATATTTAACGAACTCTATTTCTCTCTTCATGTTATTAGTATAGTTTGGATATTTACACTCTCGATGGTGAACATAATCGACATATTATGGTAAAAACCACCTTTCAAATAATAATAATAATAATAATAATAATAATAATAATAATAATGTTAACAAAGAAAATAACTCAGTGATATATACAGCTATTAAGAGTCTTGGCCTGTTAAGACGACTGCTGGCCAGTCAGATAGCCAGCAGCTATTAGATCATCACGTGGTCAGCGTAATGCTTGGCACATACTCAAAATCTGATCTGATCATGACAGCCCCTTTGTGGTCTGAAACCACAATGGTTTTCATACAACTTTCAATCACTTACCACACCCTTCCTTCCAAAATTCCAGTGAACACTTTGCCTGGTATACTGATTAATGAGATACCTCGATAATTGCTATCCTTCCTGGTCCCTTGTCTAGAGATAGGCGTTATTACCACTTTTGTCCAATCACAAGGTACCTTACTAACACTCTATGTTAATCTTATTACTCTATGAAGATATTTCATCCCTGCCTTCCCACCACTTCAGGTCTGTTTTCAGCTAATCCTGCTGCTTTATGACAATGGAGTTTATTTACCATACTTTCTATTTCATCAAGCATGATTACACCAAAATCATTACCCCCTCTAAATGAGATCGGTTGTTCATGACATCACCAAGAAGATTTCCCTTTACGTTGAGAAGATTTTCAAAATATTCCTTCCACCTGTCCAGTGATTCCCTGGGATCTATTATGAGTTCACCTGAACTACCCAAAAAACTATTCATTTCCTTTTTCCCTCCCTTCCTAAGATTCTGTATTATGGTCCAGAAAGGCTTACCAATATCTTCCCAGGACTTCTTTTTGGATCCAACAAGTATTTGTTTCGCTCTGTTTCTTCCATCTACCTACATTCTCTGTCTGCATCAGTTCTTGTATGTAGCCATTTCTGATACGCCTTCGCTTTGCGTTTACAAGCTGCTCTGACTTCATCATTCAACCATGATGTTCGCTTTTTCCCATCCTTATCCCACACAGTTGATCCTAGGCATGCCCTTGCTGTTTCTACTACAGCATCCCTGTATGCCACCCATTCACTTTTTTGTATCCTGAACCTACTTACTGTCCACTGGTTAAATCTTTTCACTAATCATGTTCATGTACTGTATGTACTTCTGTCTAATTTCGTCGTCCTGGAGATTTTCTACCCTTATTCATCTGTAGACAGATTTCACTTTCTGTATCCTAAGCCTAGAAATACTTAGTTCACTACAGGTCAGACAGTGATCCGTATGATCTAAAAACCCGCGGAAAGCCCGCATACTCCTAAGAGATTTCCTGAATTCCAAGTCAGTTATGATATAGTCTACTATGGATATGGTGCCAATACCCTCCCATGTGTAGCAGTGAATACCTTTATGCTTGAAGAATGTATTCGTAACTGCTAATCCCATACTAGCAGAAAAGTCCAGCAAACGCTTCCCATTTCCTATTAGTTTCCATATCTTCCCTATATTTACTAATAACCTGTTCGTATCCTTCAGTTCTATTTCCAACTCTTGCACTGAAATCGCCCATTAGCACTATCCTATCCTTGCTGTTGACCCTGACTATAATGTCACTCAATGCTTCATAAAACTTGCTAACTTCATCCTCATCTGCACCTTCACATGGTGAATACACTGAGACAATACTAGCCCTGACTCCTCCAAATGCCAAATCTACCTACACATCATTCGCTTATTATTACGGGCCTAACAGGAACTATGTTGCATCCAATGGTATTCTTGATGAGCAGTACTAGCCCACACTCTGCCCTTGCATTTAACTCCTATCTGTTCCTCGTTATCTCCCATTACCCGAGTATCATAAAATCCTAACAGATCGAGATGCATCCTCTTTGCTAACTCAGCCAGTTCTACTTTCTTTGTTTTATAAGCCCTATTAATATTGATAGCGCACCATGGAATTACATTTTGTTGGCCGAGTTGTTTCCAAGGAGTCTTTCGCCAATCAAATGGGAGTGGGACTCCGTTACGGCCATAGGTCCAAGGCTTGCTTAAAACGTTTTGAGCGTGCTCGGTGAAAAATCTGTGAAGCAGCATGCTACCCTTACTTACACATAGCCCAAGTGGATCTCTCCTCTAACGGGTTAGGAACCGCTGGTGGATTGTATAGTCCTGGCCGACTGAGCACAAGGATGGGCATGACTCAGAATGTGTTCGAGATGCCCACTCCCATTCCATAGCAACTGGTATCCCGACTCTCAGGACCACTTACTAGGCCACTCAGCCGTGGGCCGTAGTTCACGAACTAGTACGTGACTACAGTAACCCACAGCACGAACTATGTCATAACAAACAAACAAAAATTTAACTGAACCTGCTTCTTACTTATATATGCCTAATCATATAAGTCGCCGAAAACCGTAAAAAAAAGTAGTTAGTTGGGCGTAAAGCAAATAACATTATTATTGATCTATATCAACGAAAATCCGAGATATGAACGAAGTATGAGACGATCATTTGAAGTGTATAGAAAAAATATCATTTTATTTATATAAATACAGCAATATGACCGGAGAGTCCGACTCGTTGGCTGAATGGTCAGCGTACTGGCCTTCGGTTCAGAGGGTCTCGGGTTCGATTCCCGGCCGGGTCGGGAATTTTAATCGCTTCTGATTAATTCTTCTGGCTCGGGGACTGGGTAAATGTGTCCATCCCAACACACTCCTTATCATATTCAGACAACATACCACACTACTAACTACCACAGAAACACGCAATAGTGATTACATCCCTCCATACAGGGTTGGCGTCAGGAAGAGCATCCGGCCGTAAAACAGGGCCAAATCCACATGTACGACGCTGTTCGTACCCGCGACCCCACAGGTGTGGGAAAAAGCGGTAGCAAAAGAAGAATATGAGCGGAGAGCCCCCGGGTCTGGTTTCCGGCGGGTGGGGAATTTTAACTTCTAGGTAATTCTAGGTAATTCCTCTAGCTCGGAGGCTGAGTGTTTTTGTTCCTCTTAATACACATCTATATTTACATATAATACATCACATAATAGACCAACACAGAAACGCGTGACAGTGAATACGTCTTTCCGCATCCGGCCGTAAAACTAGGTCAAACTTGTACTAAGTGCCGACGTACGCAATTGAGAAAGGAAGAAGAAGATTAGCAAGATGACCAATGTCCCTACAACCAGCAACGTGAACGTGATTCTTGTTAGAGCTGCACAGTAGCGGTGAGCGCATCCAGGAAGTAGTTCACAACAGCCAAGGTTAAGGACCACACAGCTGACTCATAAGACTATCGCGCGACACACATCGCCATTCACGTTACGACGTGACATAAACAACAAGGGACGGAATAACCAAAGCCCAGCGCTTATATACCCATGAGTTCTAATTTTATTTCAGGGCTAGGTACATCCTCATCTCCGATAGGATATATAAGATACGTATACATCACTTAATCTTCATCAAGGAATGGATCAAACGCACTCTCTTTCTGTTGGGATGCACTCGTCGCAAGCGTACAGCCTTATGTACGCAGTAATACTACTAAACCAAACCCCAGGGCGCAACAGCCCCGAAGGGCCTTGGCCTACCATGCGAACGCTGCTCAGCCTGACGGTCTACAGATTACGAGGCGTCATGTGGTCAGCACGACAGATCCCCAAGGCCGTTATTCTTGGCTTTCTAGACCGGGGCCGCTAACTCAACGTCAGATAGGTCCTCAATTGTAATCTCGTAGGCTGAGTGGACCTCGAATCAGCCCTCAGATGCAGATAAAAATCCCTGACCTGGCCGGGAATCGAACCCGGGGTCTACGGGTAAGAGGCAGGCATGCTACCCCTACATCGCAGGGCCGGCTACTACTACTACTACTACTACTATAATAATAATAATAATAATAATAATAATAATAATAATAATAATAATATAGCTTTTACGTCCCATTTACTGCTTTTTAGAATCTTACAGAGCAGAAGTGTGAGCGAAGTACCCCTAATGCTTTATTAAATGGGAAGTTTATATTTCAGTAACTAAATACTGTATGCTACTTCACAACAAGTTTCATCATCATCATCATCATCATCTGTTTACCCTCCAGGTTCGGCTTTTCCCTCGGACTCAGCGAGGGATCCCACCTCTACCGCCCCAAGGGCAGTGTCCTGGAGCTTCAGACTCTTGGTCGGGGGATACAACTGGGGAGAATGACCAGTACCTCGCCCAGGCGGCCTCACCTGCTAAGCTGAACAGGGGCCTTGTGGAGGGATGGGAAGATTGGAAGGGATAGGCAAGGAGGAGGGAAGAAAGCGGCCGTGGCCTTAAGTTAGGTACCATCCCGGCATTCGCCTGGAGAAGTGGGAAACCACGGAAAACCACTTCCAGGATGGCTGAGGTGGGAATCGAACCCACCTCTACTCAGTTGACCTCACGAGGCTGAGTGGACCCCGTTCCAGCCCTCGTACCACTTTTCAAATTTCGTGGCAGAGCCGGGAATCGAACCCGGACCTCCGGGGGTGGCAGCTAATCACGCTAACCACTACACCACAGAGGCGGACAACAAGTTTCATGCTTAGAAAAATTCATTACCATTAATGAAATAAAATTCATATATTTTAACAATTAATCACCTGGATTTAAAAATCAAATTACCTTGTAAATTTTGAAGCTAAATGGGATTTGTCCTATAAAAACTACTACTACAATAATAATAATAATAATAATAATAATAATAATAATAATAATAATACTTTTAGTCCATGATAAACTGGTTTAGACTCGGTTGAAGTTCGACCGGCTAGCGAAACATAACGTGACTATTGTGCTTGGCCTAACATTTCAATAGCTGACCGTATACCATCACTTAACCGTGGGTCAAATTCCGGTCACTCCATGCGAGATTTGCGCTGGTCAAAGCAGAGGTAGGGCAGGTTTTTCTCCGGGTACTCCAGTTTCTCCTGTCATCTTTCATTCCAGCAACACTCTCCATTAACATTTCATCTGTCAATCATTTATCATTGCCCCAGAAGAATGCGACAGGCTTCGGCAGCCGGCACATTTCCTATCCTCGCCGCTAGATGCGGGCTTCCTTCATTCCATTCCTGACCCAGTCGAATGACTGGAAACAACACCACGTAGCTAAGAAAATATAGCCAAATGCGTGCGACACATTGTTCATACATGTTAATGTTGGCCTGAGTGGCTCAGACGGTCGAGGCGTTGGCGGTCTGACCCCAACTTGGCAGGTTAAATGCTGTCTCCGTCCGGTGGTATTTGGAGATGCTCAAATACGTCAGTGTCGATAGATTTACTGGCACGTGAAATAACTCCTACGGGACTAAATTCCGGCACCTCAGCCTCTCCGAATACCATTAATAAAAATAGTGACTGGGACGTAAAACTAATAACATTATTAACATTAACATGTTATTGGATTGCTGCAAAGATACAGAAATGAAGTTATCTCTGGGAATATTTGTAGGAGGGTCATCTGCCTCGAAAACTGTTTCTTTAGACAGGCCCCATACGTAGGTACGGGGAGCAGGAAGGGTACGTGAATGGCGTTCCATGAGAAATAGGCGATCTCCATTCTGTTATTACCGAAGAGTAAATAAAGTGAAATAAGGAATTTACAAAAGATGTTAATTGTTAACTGCGCCAAAAAGAAGTGAAATGAAGTGAGGTGAAGTGATATGAAGTGAAGTGAAATAAGGAACGAAAGTGCATATTTGTGTACTTTTATCTTGATCGTGCATGTTTCGTAGTTTGCAGATTTCGGGATTCTACAGTGCATAAATGTCTTTTCTTTAGTCATTACTAGGGCTCAGAATTTGAGGAAAATTCCTTTCTTTCTCGAGTGTCCGAAGACGAGGCCCAATATAATACTTGTTCATCCTGCGTCATTGTTGGCCTGAAAATGAAAATGGAAACATGAAAATCTCAAGCCTGACAGATGAAATGTTAATGGAGAGTGTTGCGGGAATGAAAGATGACAGAAAAAACTGGAGTACCCGGAGAAAAACCTGTCCCGCCTCCGCTTTGTACAGCACAAATCTCACATGAGTGACCGGGATTTGAACCACGGAACCCAACGGTGAGAGGCCGCCGTGCTTCCTCCTGAGCCACGGAGCCTCTAGGCATCAAAAATGGTGTGTTTTATTTGTCTTCTGCCTTTTTCGGCGTTTTCCGATTATAGGCACTTTTCTATGTCTGAACGACTTTTTTTAGGTCTGAACGACTTTTTTTCAACTTCACCTTCTTTCGACTACATTTGTATTTCCCGTTCTCAATTCGAATCGTCATTAGTTGATCCATTACCTCTCAAGCATCTTTTCTGTAGTAAGAGAGAAAAGAGATATACAAATGAAATGAAACAAAAGGAAAAATGAAACTATTGCTTGAAAAAGCCAGGGGTATCAAATTATGTGCAAAATAAGTGAAATATTGAAAGGTGAAGATTTCGATGCGAGTGTTTTTGAAGAGGGAGATCTGGAACCTTTGTGTTGTTGTGTTGTTTGAGTCATCAGTCCATAGACTGGTTTGATGCAGCTCTCCATGCCACCCTATCCTGTGCTAACCTTTTCATTTCTACGTAACTATTGCATCCTACATCTGCTCTAATCTGTTTGTCATATTCATACCTTGGTCTACCCCTACCGTTCTTGCCACCTACACTTCCTTCAAAAACCAACTGAACTAGTCCTGGGTGTCTTAAGATGTGTCCTATCATTCTATCTCTTCTTCTCGTCAAATTTAGCCAAATCGATCTCCTCTCACCAATTCGATTCAGTACCTCTTCATTCGTGATTCGATCTATCCATCTCACCTTCAGCATTCTTCTATAACACCACATTTCAAAAGCTTCTATTCTCTTTCTTTCTGAGCTAGTTATCGTCCATGTTTCACTTCCATACAATGCCACGCTCCACACAAAAGTCTTCAAAAACATCTTTCTAATTCCGATATCAATGTTTGAAGTGAGCAAATTTCTTTTCTTAAGAAAGCTCTTCCTTGCTTGTGCTAGTCTGCATTTTATGTCCTCCTTACTTCTGCCATCGTTGGTTATTTTACTACCCAAGTAACAATATTCATCTACTTCCTTTAAGACTTCGTTTCCTAATCTAATATTTCCTGTATCACCTGCCTTCGTTCGACTGCACTCCATTACTTTTGTTTTGGACTTATTTATTTTCATCTTGTACTCCTTACCTAAGACTTCATCCATACCATTCAGCAACTTCTCGAGATCTTCTGCAGTCTCAGATAAAATAACAATATCATCGGCAAATCTCAAGGTTTTGATTTCCTCTCCTTGGACTGTGATTCCCTTTCCAAATTTCTCTTTGATTTCCTTTACTGCCTGTTCTATGTAAACATTAAAAAGGAGAGGGGACAAACTGCAGCCTTGCCTCACTCCTTTCTGGATTGCTGCTTCTTTTTCAAAGCCCTCGATTCTTATCACTGCAGACTGATTTTTATACAGGTTGTAGATAATTCTTCGTTCTCGGTATCTGATCCCTATCATCTTCAGAATCATAAATAGCCTGGTCCAATCAACATTATCGAATGCCTTTTCTAGATCTACGAATGCCATGTACGTGGGCTTGTCCTTCTTGATTCGATCCTCTAAAATTAGACGTAAAGTCAGGATTGCTTCACGTGTTCCTACATTTCTTCTGAAGCCAAATTGATCTTCCCCCAACTCAGCTTCAACTTGTTTTTCCATTCTTCTGTAAATAATACGTGTTAAAATTTTGCAGGCATGAGATACTAAACTAATAGTGCGGTAGTTTTCACACCTGTCAGCACCGGCTTTCTTGGGAATAGGTATAACAACATTCTGCCGAAAATCGGATGGGACTTCTCCTGTCTCATACATCTTGCACACTAAATGAAATAACCTTACCATGCTGGTTTCTCCTAAGGCAGTCAGTAATTCAGAGGGAATATCATCAATTCCAGGTGCCTTGTTCCTATTTAGGTCACTCACAGCTCTGTCAAACTCTGACCTCAAAACTGGGTCTCCCATTTCATCAGCATCAACAGCCTCTTCATGTTCCCGAACGAAATTATCTACATCGTTACCTTGATACAACTGTTGGATATGCTCCTGCCATCTTTCTGCTTTGTCTTCTTTCCCTAGAAGTGGCTTTCCATCTGAGCTCTTAATATTCATGCACCTAGATTTCCTTTCTCCAAAGGTTTCCTTGATTTTCCTGTATGCAGCATCTACCTTTCCCAGGACCATACAGCCTTCGACATCCTTGCACTTCTCCTTCAGCCATTCTTCCTTAGCTACCTTGCACTTTCTATCCACTTGATTCTTTAATTGCCTGTATTCTTTTCTGCCCTCTTCATTTCTAGCATTCTTGTATTTTCGTCGTTCATCAATCAGGTCTAGTATCTCCTGAGTTATCCACTGATTCTTAGTTGATCTTTTCTTCCTTCCTAACATTTCTTCAGCAGCCCTACTGACTTCATTTTTCATGACTCTCCACTCTTCCTCTACTGTGTTTCTTTCGGCCTTTTCATTTAGTCCTTGTGCAACATGTTCCTTGAAACGATCCATCACACTATTTTCTTTCAACTTGTCTAGATCCCATCTTTTTGCATTCTTTCCTTTCTTCAATTTCTTCAACTTCAGATGGCATTTCATGACCAACAAGTTGTGGTCAGAGTCCACGTCTGCTCCTGGGAAAGTTTTGCAATCCAACACCTGGTTTCTGAATCTCTGCCTAATCATAATGAAGTCTATTTGATACCTTCCAGTGTCTCCAGGTCTCGTCCACGTATACAGCCGTCGTTTGTGGTGTTTGAACCAAGTATTGGCGAGGACTAAATTATGGTCAGTGCAGAATTCAACCAGCCGACTTCCTCTTTCGTTCCTTTGTCCCAATCCAAATTCTCCTACTGTGCTACCTTCTCTTCCTTGGCCTACCACTGCGTTCCAGTCTCCCATCACAATTAGATTCTCGTCACCTTTGACATATTGTATTAAATCTTCTATCTCCTCATATATTCTTTCAATTTCTTCATCATCCGCTGAACTAGTAGGCATATAGACCTGCACTATTGTGGTGGGCATTGGTTTGGTGTCTATCTTGGCGACAATAATTCTTTCACTATGCTGGTCGTAGTAGCTTATCCGCTGCCCTATTTTCTTATTCATTATTAAACCAACTCCTGCATTACCCCTGTTTGATTTCGTGTTGATAATTCGGTAGTCGTCTGACCAAAAATCCTGTTCTTCCTGCCAACGTACTTCACTTATACCAACTACATCTAACTTTAGCCTATCCATCTCCCTTTTCAGATTCTCTAACCTACCACAACGATTCAAACTCCTAACATTCCACGCTCCGACTCGCAGAATGTCAGTATCCATCTTCCTGATGATCGCCCCCTCTCGTGTAGTCCCCACCCGGAGATCCGAATGGGGGACTAGTTTACCTCCGGAATATTTTACCCGGGAGGAAGCCATCATCAGTACATCTTTCATACAGAGAGAGCTGCATGACCTCGGGAGGTGGTTACGGCTGTAGTTTCCCGTTGCTTTCAGCCGTGTAGCAGTATCAACACAGCTAAGCCATGTTGAGTATTATTACAAGGCCGTATCAGTCAATCATCTAGACTGCCGCCTTTGCAACAACCGAAAGGCTGCTACCCCCCTTTCGATGAACCATTCGTTAGTCTGGTCTCTCAACAGATACCCATCCGATATGGTTGCACCTGCGGCTCGGCTATCTGCATCATTGGGACACGCAAGCCTCCCCACCGCGGCAAGGTCACATGGTTCGCAGAGGAGGCTGGAACCTTTAACATCCTTTAATGCGGAAAGAAGTTTCTCGACGTTCTACAATATGCTGTCTGAAAACCGACGATCCTTTGTACATAAGAACCTGGAGATGACTATTGTGATATATCGCAAACCTAACTGAGGTAAGATATCCGAATTCCAAAATCTGTAACCCTACCGTGGTTAAGCCAAATATGATTCCAGTTATACTAATTTCAATTTCTTTCTACAAGATGTCCATTGCGGATTCGCTGAATTCACTCTAGGTGGAAAAAATATTTCATTCTAAATTCTGCAAGTACGTTTTTAACAAACACGGAATTCCTTTTTTTATTTTTAATCTAAAAATTGTCCGACTCGTTGGCTGAATGATCAGCGTACTGGCCTTCGGTACAGAGGGTCCCGCGTTCGATTCTCGGCCGGGTCGGGGATTTTAACCTTCATTGGTTAATTCCAATGGCCCGGGGCTGGGTGTTTGTACTGTCCCCAACATTTCTGCAACTCGCACACCACACCTAACACTATCCTCCACCACAATAACACGCAGTTACCTATACATGGCAGATGCCGCCCACCCTCATCGGAGGGTCTGCCTTACAAGGGCTGCACTCGGCTAGAAATAGCCACACGAAATTATAAATTATTATATCTAAAAATTTACAATGTCTGGAAGAAGAGGTATTTCACTCATATTTTTGTACTGTCTGCTGCATACCACCAGAATTTTGCACTTTTAAACACTGTATTCCTTCATTAAATATGTCATTAAAACTAAAATTATGAATGAATTTGGATCGCATTTTTGCGTCCTTTTTGCCAGATTTCAGGTGCTATTTTTTGGATACTTTAGATCTTTCTCCAGGTCTTTCCTACACAATTTATAGGTCTTCAACTTCCGAGCCATAGTCATTACTAAACACATCCTCGCCTTAGCAGCTTCTCTGGCCTGTGCCAAGAGATATCAAGAAACAGCAACGCTCATCAGACCGTATCTACACTGCCAATTAACAAAATGTGTGCACTATAACATATAAAACTTTGGCACTCTTTACTGAAATATTCGTCATATTGACTCCTAAAATATCGTACATTTTCCTTTTAAACTAGCACTGTTGAGATAGTGTTTAAATCTCACTCTCTGAGTTAGAAATGGAACTGGAGGCTACTACGGAATTGCACATAACGTTTTATTCCGCTCCCACATTCTAAGTATTAAAAAGTAATTTATATTTATTTTGTGTTATCTTAATTTTACACACGAGCTAACGTTCGTGAATCAGGATTGGAGCTCTAAAATCACCAAATTGCACGGCTGACCCTGGTGAAGTAACAGGCTTAAATCATCTACTATTTAATTGTAGATCACCCACCATTCGTCGAAATTTTATGAAATACTCCTCACCCATCCAGCAACCAGTGCAACAACTTCATTAACCGAATATACGAAGTGTTTCAGTAAAAGTGTAGAAAAAGTAAACAGGAAATGGAGGATGTCCTGAACATTGAGACAGTAATCCTGCAGTTTGAAATATGAGCTCAGAACATGTATGTCACTATTACTGCTTGCTGGATTATTTAAAGATAATTTATGCATGCATTTATTTATATTAATTGCAGTTATTATTTGAAAGGGCGTGGTAGAATATCGTACGCCAATGTCATGGTTACATGGAGCTTGGTGGCAACTGTTGTGAAGTACAAAATAGTACCTTAACTAAGGTTTGTCAAAGAAATGTTACTGTTCAGTAATAATAATAGGTCAAGTTTCATTATAAATCTATTTGTTGCTATGTGACTATTGAACAACACATCTGAAATTATTTTACAATTACTTTCGTATGGAAATAAGTTAACTTACTTCTCTAAACGCATCATTATAGTATACTTACAATAGCGGGGGTGTCGTGTAAACCATTCAAGTGCTAGCCATAAGGTTTACTCCCCCGTGAACCGTGTGACGTTGCCGCGGTGGGGAGACTTGCGCGACCCATCAAAGCAGATAACCGAACCGTAGGTGGAACCTGTGGTGGAACCATATCGGAGAGGTATCCGTCGAGAGACCAGACTAACGAATGGTTCATCGAAAGAAGGTTGCAGCCTTTCGGAAGTTGCAAGGGTGGCAGTCTGGATGATCGACTGATATGATCTTGTAATAATATTTAACATGGTTTAGCTGTGTTGATACTGCTACACGGCTGAAAACAACGGGAAACCTCAGCCGTAAATAACTCCCGAGGATATGCAACTCTCTCTGTATGAATGGATGATGTAGTAGTTACGTAGAAATTAAGAGGTTAGTACAGGATAGGGTGGTATGGAGAGCTGCATCAAACCAGTCCATGGACGGATGTCCCAAACAACAACAACAACAACAACAACAACAACAACAGGTATTCCTTAGCCGAATCTCATCTTTAGTCTGTATAGGATGTTTAGACATGATTTACACCATAGACACTGCATTTTTGTGTTTTTGCCGTGTTAAACAGACAAACTGCAGAGAACCTTTATATTTTGCGAAGACTTTGCTTCGTGTCCTCAGAAGAGAAATTCAACTGACTTGTTCAAATAATAAAATCAAGAGCACAATGAAGGAAGGTAAAGGATAAAAGGAATAGAATCGAGAAGGAGATCGTGAGAGAAGTAAGTCCAAAACGGGGTAGAGAGGATTTTTTATTTTATTTTTCATTTTCACTTCTCTCCATCTCTTTGATAGTCTGATTACCTTGTTATCATCTATTTTCTAATTGGCAGACAAGAAAACATCATCAGACATGGATCAAAAGTGGCATTTGTTCTCGGAATATACTGCAATAGCACAGTGAGTCATCTGGTGACAAAGGTTCGGTCAACTGATTTTGAACCCAAAATATATCCTGCCTGTTAACTGGGCCTGTGAACATATTTTATATCATATTCACGGTATACACACAACTCCACATAAGAGGCAAAGTTAAAGGGTTTGAACGCGAGGTATGGAGACTTTGGATGTGTAAATTATGTATGTTCTTCATTGGGATCTTACCAAGCCAGTCGCCCTACATGCTATACCGAGTGACAGTCATCCCTTCCTTCCACTACAAGCACTCCCTCAGTGTCCATGAGGCACGTGCGCTATCACATTAAAAGGCGCACCCATTTACCACGCGGGTGGTCGCGATGCCACAGTCCATAGAAGCGCATTCAAGAACTACTTTATCAATTGACCAGTCCCAGGCCATATATATGCCTTTTACTTTTACTACAAGCAGTCTTCAAACTTAGCAGTGGTAGACGCTCAATCATATATAAATTATTATTATTATTATTATTATTATTATTATTATTATTATTATTATTATTATTATTATTATTATTATTATTATTATTATTACATACACATCCTGTACATACATAGGCCTACATCTCCATTATAGACTGTTATGTCTTTCAACCCGCCTGTTGCCATTTCTTGATAGATGCAGTATTTTTGTATCCGTCTCTTGGCACAGGCCAGAGCAAAGTGTAGCTTCCACCGAAGTCCCAGTCTCATCCATGGCTGTGACAGTATAGAAGCTGCTGGGGTATGGGTGGTGCTGAGTAATGACATTTGGAGCACAACTAGTGTCTGAGTGTTATGAAAGGTGTTGCTCATAGGGTCAGTCGTGCTGCAGTGGCACCTTCTGGTCCAGTGAGGAAAGCAATGGCAAACTACCTCACTCCTCATCTTGCCTAGTACGTCTCATTTGGGCTCTGCCACTGGGTTTTGCAGTTTCCCTATAACTGCATAGCCTTTGGTGGTGCTATTTGAGGATCCAATCAGCCTCTGGGCTGACGACCTAACAGACAGACAGATGTCTTTCAATGTTCAGTCTGCAAGCCTCTGCGAAGTAAGTGAACGCCTTCGCAAAACTCTGTTTACAATGAGCTCTGTGGCCTCGTTGTTGTTGTTGTTACATGAAGCTTCCTATTCGAGGAGATAAAGGCCCGTTCGTTTCACCCCGAAGGACGTAGGTTCGATTTCCTGGAAATAAGTCGAATAGTTTAGGAATCAGGTATCCACCGGACACTGAACCTTGGGATTCGCTCAACTTACACAAAAGACGCGTAACAGATTAATTCTTGGGAGCAAAGACGGCCGGGCATAGAGCTAACCACTTTTACATTTCGCCTTCTTCTCCTCCACGGGCCTCAATGGCTAGTGAGAAGATACAGTTGTTGAAGTTGTTGGTATTGTTGTTGTTGTTGTTGTTGTTGTTGTTGTTGTTGTTGATGATGTTGATGTTTTAGTGGGAGATAAGAAATTTGTATTAAATTTCCTCCCATCGGAGTTTGACAAACCACGAAGTGTGGTAGTAGCATTTAATGAAGTAATATTATTAGGTATTAAAATAATGTCGATGTGATTGTGATGTTACAAACGAATCCTAATTAGGGATACTGAATGTTTCAAATTGGTTACCTGAAAAATAGAGGGAATCATTAAGTCAAAAATTGGCTTTAGATGCGATTCATTGAAAGATGTGATTTCTGCCTGTACGTTTTGAGTATTAGATAAGTTACTTGATATCTACCAATGCCAGGTCCATTTTAACTTCAGCTCTTTGTATGTTACAGTATGACGAGCTCCGGCTCCTTGGCAGAATGATTAGGGTAGTCGCCTTTGGTTCCGAGGGTCCCGGGTTAGATTCCCAGTCGGGTCGGAGATTTCAACTGTAAGTGGTTAACTCCCGTGACTCGGGGACTGGGCATTTGAACCGTTTCCAATATCCTTGCAACTCACACACCACACTTTCCTCCACTACAGTAACATGCAGTTTATAATACACGCCAGATGCCGCCCACGCTCGTCGGAGGGTCTGCCTCACAAGGGCTGTAGCAGACTAGCAATAGCCACACAGAATTATAGTATGGCAAGAAAATGGTTGGATGGATTTTAATGCAACTTGGTATTTAAATCAAGAGAAAGATGCTAATAATAATAATAATAATAATAATAATAATAATAATAATAATAATAATAATAATAATAATAATAATATCCGCCTCTGTGGCGTAGTGGTTGGCATGATTGGCTGCCACCCCCGGAGGCCCGGGTTCGATTCCTGGCTCTGCCACAAAATTTGAAATTGGTTCGTGGGCTGGAATGGGGTCCACTTAGCCTCGGGCGGTCATCTGAGTAGAGGGGTTCGATTCCCACCTCAGCCAACCCGGGAGTGGTTTTCCGTGATTTTCCACTTCCCCTCCAGGCAAGTACCGGGATGGTACCTAACTTAAGGCCACAGCCGCTTCCTTCCCTCTTCCTCGTCTATCCCTTCCAATCTTACCATTCCACTTATAAGGCCCCTGTTCAGCATAGCACGTGAGGCCGCCTGGGCGAGGTTCTGGTCCTCCTCCCCAGTTGTATCCCCGAACCAAAGTCTCACGCTCCAGGACACTGCCCTTGAGGCGGTAGAGGTGGGATCCCTCGCTGATTCCGAGGGAAAACCAACCCTGGATGGTAACAGATTAAAAAAATAATAATAATAATAATAATAATAATAATAATAATGGCTTTACGTCTCGCTAACTACTTTTATTGTTTTTGGAGACGCCGAGGTGTCGGAATTTAGTCCTGCATGAGTTCTTTTACGTACCAGTAAATCTACCGACAATAGACTGACCTATTTGAGCACCTTCAAATACCACCGGACTGAGCAAGGATCGAACCTGCCAAGTAGGGGTCAGAAGGCCAGCGCCTCAACCGTCTGAGCCTCTCAGCCCGGCTTAAGAGAAAGAGCGACTAGGATCTTAACAACTCACTTTGCAATTCAGAAATGAATGAGCACAAATTAGTCTAATCAAAATCATGTGTTGTACCCAGGCGATAGTAAGCGTTATTTCCTATCATCTGTCCGTGCATTTTATACGACAAATAACGAAACGAAATATCTTAGCACCGAGCTCGATAGCTGCAGTCGCTTAAGTGCGGCCAGTATCCAGTATTCGGGAGATAGTAGGTTCGAACCCGACTGTCGGCAGCCCTGAAAATGGTTTTCCGTGGTTTCCCATGTTCAAATCAGGCAAATGCTGGGGCTGTACCTTAATTAAGGCCACGGCCGATTCCTTCCCACTCCTAGCCCTTTCCTGTCCCATCGTCGCCATAAGACCTATCTGTGTCGGTGCGACGTAAAGCAACTAGCAGAAACTCGTCACCAACGAGTTCTAGAACTAGTCTAAATTATAAATGTGTCTGTACACTTCAATTTTCTGCCTTTCACTTCGTTCTTATTTCGAATTAGATACACAAAAGCCGAAAGTACGAGTACGTTTAGTTCGACGTTTGTCTGTCTGCTTTTTTTTTTTCTTTTTTTCTTTTTTTTCTTTTTTTTTTTTTTTTTTGGGGGGGTTACTACATCTTGGGAAAACTGCAAAACAGAATTTTTCAAAACTCGTTGCTTAAATTCAGGATCGGGGGGATACAGAGTGGGTCTCGGTCCACAAGTGACTATGGCTGGCCCTTGGCCAGACAGCACTGCACTCTGACCGGCCAACCGAGCAGTGGAGGCATGGCTACGGCTTTATCGTGGCTCTACGCCTCCATATTCGCGAGACGGAGAAACGTTGGTCCCCACCGCCTGCTGTCCTGAGAATGGTTTTCCATGCTTTTCCATTCTCCTGCACTAAGGCGAATGTCGGGACAGTTCCTAGTATAGGCCACGGCCGCAAATCCTCTCACCTTCTCCGCACGTCTCCTTCTCCGATACAGATTTCCTGGCCTGAGAGACGGCGTCACCGTCTAGGAGGCCCGCCTCCCCCTTCAGGGGAGGAATGAAAACATTTCGTATAGTAGTAGTTAAATTCAGAGATAGCCTGGTTTTGTTCTAAGCTATAGCTTCATTAATACACCGTGGCATAGCAATATCAAGAGGGCAAGAGCAGGGAATGACATTTCTCCGTCAATATTAGCCGTTTTGAAATACTGTACACAATAACATTTGTGATATAATTTCTAATATGTTTCATGCGTTGTACGAGGAATTCTGTAATAAGTAATAACGGATATATTTTTGTGATTATTACATTTCTCACAAACTTCCAAATACCTTCGAAACTATTTGTTCTATCTCAAAAGTGTATATAACAAGAAATATAGTAGCCTACATTTAATTTCCAGTCTTTTATATTTGATACGAGCCCTTGCTGGCGAGATGTAGTGTTTAGAGTGCACTATGTCTTCTGGTATGGGCTAGAGCAATTTGTTACTTTCATTGACCTGTCTCTGTCTTATCCTTGGCTTCGACAATATGAAAGTGACCGAGGTATGAGCGATGCTAGTAATACCATTCCTTATGCAGCCAGTCCCTGTTATGATTGGTGTGAAAATATAGGGTCGGTTGGTGCATGCATTTCAGTGGGCTTGGCAGACTGATATGCAATAGCAACTGCTGGCTCGGTGAGGAAAGCAACGGGAAACTACCTCACTCCTCATTTCCCTAGTATGCCTCTTCGGTGACGCCTAGGCTGTCTGTGATAGCCTTTGGTTGAACTGTGGAGGATCAGACCAGCCTTCGGGCTGAATACCCAACATACATATATTTGATACATTTCAGCGTACGGACTACAATAACGTAGATTTTGTGTTAAATCCATCAGCAGTGCCAACGGCCGTAGCTGTGTTGAAACACCGGATCCCGTGAGATCTCGGAAGTTAAGCAACATTGGACGTGGTCGAGATTTGGATGGGTTGCACGCGTTGTTGGTGGGGGCTAAGGGAATGGAGGGGGAATGGAGAAGCGGAAAGGAACTGGCCAGCCTACCGTACGTAAACTCCGGCTCAGGCACACCATTGCGGAGGTTCGGACCTGCCTTTTGGCATTACCATCAGCAGTGATTGCTGACATAGAAATAGATGGCATTATGATGAAAGTTTTATGAAGATACGCTTTGTACGAAAACTGGTCCATAAACGAGGACTACGACAGCTAATAAGTTAGTGATGTTGAGTGTAAATTAAGCACATGATTTTTCATCAATTAAATCCTAACAATATTTGTCGAATAAAGGCGGTTAGTGTGATGAAAGTTTGTGATGTTGAAGCACGTACACTTGTCACGTGATAGCACTTAAGTACTAAGTTCTTGTCACACAGCCCGTGGGCTATGCTGATTTGTTATCTACTGCACGTATAAATGTAATTATCCAGGAATGAATACAGTAGAAGGACCGCTCCAAGCTATGTGAGTCACCACACCTAAAGAGAAAGTACGAATGATTTTCGCTTGTGAGAGCGAAGTTATCACAAGAGCTTGGGCCAATGTCTGACAAAAATTTGTATACAACGTATTCTTTAAGGAATAGATTTGTGTAAAATGTGTCATAAAATACTAATAAAATACTAATAAAATGAATGTGAAGCACAGTTGTATTTAAAGGTAGATATAAAAATGAATAAACATGAATTGATTACACACACCCAGGCATCCTAGAAACTTAGAACTTGGTATTAGAGAACCGAGCATGTGACGTTTGGGACGGTCGTGTGTTTATTTACCGGTAAGCTGAATAACAGAGGTCGTGGGATGATCACTTTCATAAAAAATGTTATCAGCTTTACGCCCCACTAACTAATCTTTTTTACGGTTCTCGAAGACGCCGAGGTGCCAGAATTTTGTCACGCACGAATTCTTTTACGTGTCACTAGATCTACCGACACGAGGCTGACGTTTTTGAGCACCTTCAAATACCACCGGACTGAGTCAGGATCGAACCTACTAGGTTGGGATCAGAAGACCAGGGCCACTCAGCCCGGTGGACAGTCAGTTTAAACGATCATGTGATGATTTACCTGAATAACCGATGTGGTTTCGAACAGTCAGTTTAAATAACCGCGTGTAGGTTTACCTGAATAACAGAGGTCGTTTGAGACACTCAGTTTAAAAGGATCGTGTGTTTGTTTACCTGTATAACAGAGGTCGTTTGGGACACTCAGTTTAAAGGATCGTGTATTGGTTTACCTGAATAACAGAGGACGTTTGGGACACTCAGTTTAAAAGGATCGTGTGTTGGTTTACCTGAATAACAGAGGTCGTTTCGGGAGGTCAGTTTAAAGGATCGTGTGTTGGTTTACATGAATAACAGAGGTCGTTTCGGACGGTAAGCTTACAGGTTCGTGTGTTGGTTTACCTGAATAACAGAGGACGTTTGGGACGGTCACTTTAAAGGATCGTGTGTTGGTGTGCCTGAAGAGCAGAGATCGTTTGGGACGGTCAGTTTGAAGAATATAACAATGCGGAATTATCTCAGATAAAAAATGCTAGTAGCAGTCAGTTTGTGAGGTGACAGCCTGACTGTGAAATAGAGGCTCCTGCTATAGAAATATGGAGCACAAAAATGGGCAATGTTTGTATTGGGGCTAACAATTTCAAACTACTTTTGCTAGCCTATTTGTTTTACGTCACACCTACTCAGATAGGTCTTCTCCGACTCGTTGGCTGAATGGTCAGCGTACTGGCCTTCGGTTCAGATGGTCCAGGATTCGATTCCCGGCCGGGTCGTGGATTTTAACCTTCATTGGTTAATTCCAGTGGCCTGGGGGCTGGGAGTTAGTGCTGTCTCCAACATCCCTGCAACTTACACACCACACATAACACTATCATCCACAACAATAACACGCAGTTACTTACAAATGGCCGATGCCGCCCACCCTCATCGTAGGGTCTGCCTTATAAGGGCTGCACTCGGCTAGTAATAGCCGCACGAAATTAAAAGGTAGGTCTTATGGACAGGACAGGTGAGGACTAGGAAAGAAACGACCGTGGCTTTAATAAAAGGTACATCCCCAGTATTTGCCTGACTTGAAAATGGGAAACGACGAAAAACCATCTACAGGGCTGCCGGCAGTCTCCCGAATACTGGATACTGGCCGCACTTAAGTGACTGCAGCTATCGAGCTCGGGGCTAATATGTGTTCATGGCATACATATTATCAGTGCCAGAATTATACAGCAAAATCGTTGATGTTGAAAATTACTTGGAATCAGGCTCTAAGTACCCACGTGAACTCAAAATCAATCAATCAATCAATCAATATCCGACTCGTTGGCTGAACGGTCAGCGTACTGGCCTTCGGTTCAGAGGGTCCCGGGTTCGATTCCCAGCCGGGTCAGGGATTTTAACCTTAATTGGTTAATTCCAATGGCACGGGGGCTGGGTGTATGTGTTGTCTTCATCATCATTTCATCCTCATCACGACGCGCAGGTCGCCTACGGGCGTCGAATAGAAAGACCTGCACCTGGCGAGCCGAACCCTTCCTGGGATATCCCGGCACTAAAAGCCATACGACATTTCATTTTTTCATTTCAATCAATCAATCGTCTTTGATCTGCATTTAGAGCTGCATTTAGACAGGGTGTCTCCACTGACACCCGACAATTACTAGGATAAGCTTGTGTTTCCTACATACATTATTAATCTTAACCTCTCAATGCATATAAAATATGCTCTCTCTGCTCAGCATTACATCACAGAAGTTCAGCTTACGTAATACGACCCACGTGTACAAAAGAGACAATCGAAATAGAAACTCTTCATAAACAAATGGTTGATCTGGGATCAAGGATCATGGCGGCATTAAGTGGTACCCACAGCGGATTAAACTCCAGCCATCAAAGAGGACCCCTCTCAAAAAACATCTGGAGAGTTGTATCTTTACTGAGCAATGCTCAAAGGCAGCTCTACGATTTAGGATTGCCCTTTGTTCCAGGTTGTATGAAATGTCTCATGTATGAAGCGAGAAAAGCTTGTTCCGTTCTGAAGACATAAGGTACACCATTGCAGTAAAATATGACAATTACCTATCGTCTTTTTACTATACAGTGTACAGTCAAAGGAAAATCTAGATGCCCTACTATCAGGGGTGGCAAACCTTTTCCAACTAGTGTGCCATTTTCTGTCTGGTTTATTTTTCTCATCTGTATATTGTGCCACTTGTTATTTTCCTTTGGAATGGCTACAACCCCCCAACCCCCTCCAAGCCACCCCAACTTCCATCCCTAATTCCAAATTATGTTTCATAATATGTTATTACTTATTACATATACACCGTAAAATAATACGTTTTATTGCTTGTTCCGTGGTCGTATTTTGCCAATACCACAAAAATACATTTTTAATACGTAAGTTTTAAGAATACCTAACATTATTTTTCTTTAAATATAATAAGTGCCCATTGTAGCACACTTCGTCATTGAGTATTATTGGATATAGAAATCAAAAATGCTAATATTGCCGAAGGACTTTAAGTGAAATGTCGTTCTCAACTTTAGTGTGAAACTTGTTGCTGAATCTTAGTAGCCATGATATTTATGTTCGATTCTTAACTTGTTGTCTTCGATAACACACAAGAAGCAC
This sequence comes from Anabrus simplex, assembly GCF_040414725.1. Taxonomy (NCBI): domain Eukaryota; kingdom Metazoa; phylum Arthropoda; class Insecta; order Orthoptera; family Tettigoniidae; genus Anabrus; species Anabrus simplex. The sequence continues at coordinate 172,965,583 of NC_090271.1, forward strand.
TTAGGTCTGAATTAAGACGGTTCCTAACAGTCGACTTCACAACGTTCATTGCATAAAATAGCTGTTCACAGGCACATGATGTCCCAAACAAAGTAACTAACGCTGTAGCAAGTTTGTTCATGGCTGAAAATATTTGTGGGAGGCTGTTCCGCTGTTCAAGTATTCTTCTGGAAATAAAATTCACCATCAACAGCACACTCGATTTTCACCCATTCTTCATCAAGTTGTAGGAATTAGTTCACCGATGTACTGCTGTCTTGAAATTCAGTAAAGTGGGCCAATGATCTTCGATGTTAGGCCCCTTTAAACAACAAGCATCATCATCAAATTCAGTAACTCCATTTCTAAACTGCCAATACTTAACCACTCAAAAAATTGGCCTTAATATCACTCATTTGTGCAATAGGAGACTTTGAAATAAAGTGCGATAGTTTCTCCAAATCTGGAAGTTGGCAACTATTTGCGTTACAAACTTCGAAACAATAAACAGTTACACACTAAAAATAAAACGCGATGCTGGCAACCACACAAGCCACACTTCGCTAATTGATTGATGTGGGTGAGCGAATGGTTCGCGGACGCATCTGACATTTGTCTCACTTGACCTCCGGACCTACCAATGTTGAAGTGTTGCTATAATGCACGTCCGAATGGAAATAGAATTTAAATTTTCGGTATTTATTTCTTAAACCTGAAACACTATAACTATACCATGCATGAGATATGCATAGTATATAGTACAAGACGTACATAAAAACGTTAATATGTGCATGTGATGTGCCACCGAAATCGTGTTCGCGTGTCACCTAGTGACACGCGTGGCATAGGTTCGCCATCCCTGCGCCTACTTAATATAGCACTAACATATGAACGCACGCATAAAAAAATCGAACATACGAACGTATCATTAACTTATACAGGGGTTAACTAGATGGATGATAAAATGGCCATTGATTTACCCTCGCGTAATAAGGTCTTAATCCCCATTAAGAAGACAATAATACTTATTTTTAACGTACTTATTTAACTGCAAGATATATCTTGGTGATGGAGATTGTGCCAACATCTTATGGAACTGTATGTATTCAGGTCGATAAAAGACAACCTCTAGCTCATTGAAAAGCTACTGTTAGTTGCTGGGATCTTTGGCCGTGTGGAAATGTAAACCCAAATGGTGAACATTGCCGAGTGTTTAACAAACAACAGATCGAACACTTGACCATACTTCAACACGATATCTTCCGAACTGCTCGTATAGTCACGCTGACACAATCAAGTCGACTGTCCTCTCCCCGCAGGAGATGGGGAGACCCCTTTAGCACGGCCACAGAAGCCAGCATCACACAACTGACAGTACTGATCTACTTTGACCAGGCTCAAATAAGCTCGGTGGTGGCTATGATCATTGCCTTAAGAGAAAGTGCAGCTGGACGACCATCCCCTCCAACACTAATCAGAACTGACTCTTCGAATACTGGAGATGTGTGTGTATCTAACCCTCAACCCGTAGCTCTACGGAGTCGGGTATAAAGTGAGGTGAATCTTCGTAGCAAGGCGGCAACCTCATCAAAAGAGTCAATAATACGAGTATGAAATGAATGACGTGATGTATGATACTGCAGTAGGAAGCGCTAGGGTAAAACCCGGTGCCGACACACAGACTACTCCTGTCGAATAGCACAAAGGAGGGCGTGCTTAAGGCTTAATGTCTCCATCAGGCGGACGAATCACCATCATCAACGTCATTTGCCATCACTCCATATGAACACTTGCAATCCAGTGATTAGAAATTGTATACCACCAATTGCTGACCAATATTATAATGGTGATTCTTTTTTTCGACCAGCGGGACTCGAACCGGCTAACCACGGTGTCTGACGCCTTAACGACCATGGCCACCAAGCGGGTTCTTTGAAGAATAAAGGTATGGCTCAAAGAAAAGGACCAAGAAGGGCTTCCTAGGCCTCGTAAATCCAATACCGTCGGGGTCGGAAAGGAGTAAGAGTTGACGAAGGGAGGTTGGAGGGAAAGATGAAAAAGAGAAGCCGTGCACAAGTAAGTGGAAGTAATGCCAGACTCAGCTTGGGAACCCGTCATCACCACCCACACTCCTGAGAGTCCCTGGAAATTGCACCCTTAGTTACCTCTTATGTAATCGGTTATGCACTCACTTCAAATAGGGAGACCTCCCCTTCGAGTCGCGAGGTTGATACTCATTCCGATGCCATCGTACGAGCTCAGGATAAGTTACTTTGTAACAATGTGTACTTACCATACGCAGCATGTTGGCTGCAGGAGGAGACACCTGAGTCCGGAAGAAGTTGTGGTAGGTGACGATCTTCCTCTGGACCTCACGGGATGACGTCACCAGCTTGTTGCGAGGGATCCTGTCGCCGAACAGCCGCGGCCCTGGTAACACACATCAACACTCCTGAGATCTCCAGTTCGTCTGTAAACATTGATATTTGAACCAAGACAAAGTCCTGACACTTGGTAGGGAAAAATATTCAATTTCATAGTGAAATAAGTAGGTTTGATTTTAGGTCTACTCTGTGTAAATATACATATTTTCAATGAATATTGAATTTTCACGACCGCATTGTAATCGAAACCAACTTTCAACCTATTAGGTCGTGTTACGTACATTTAGTACGTGTTGAAGAAATGTTAAGTACAGAACAAAAATGGCCAACCGGACACCAGTGGGAGGTTGTGGGTTCGGGCGTTAGAGGCCACGTTAGGTAACAGTTACATGTTTCTGGAAGCCTTCTGCACAGCCCAAAACTTTAGCATCCTTTCTCTGGCAGCTTGTCTTCTTTCTTCCGTCCACCCACGGTTAAGTTTTGGTTCGTCATGGAATCCCTGGAATTTGTCGATCACTGACCTAAACTTTGTTCGGTTTGAGATGTCTTCTGAATTTAGCTCCACCTGTTTCAGATTCTTTCTCACCTCCCTGAACCATTTGTCCGACACTTTAGGTCTGCTGTTTAGTATTGTGAAAATCCTTTTCGTTAGTCTCTTCTCATCCGTTCTGAATAAATGCCCATAGAATTTAAGTCTACGTTTTCTCATGAACTCAATTAGCCTTTCATTGTCACGGTAAAGTTCTTCCTCTTACTCGAAACCTATATTGTCCATCCACAATCTTTGGACCCATTATTTTGCGAAGGATCTTTCTTTCGAATTTCTCAGCTTTTCTCAGTCCCTCTTTCCCTGTCATTTGGAGGCGTTCACTAGCGTACAGACATTCCTTTTTAATCACTGTATTGTAGTGCCTTAGTTTGGCTCGCCTGGAGATGGTTTTCTTGTTGTATACAGGATAATATGTCCTACGAAAAGCCTCAGCCATCTTCTCCCGGCTGGTGTTGTTTGCTTCTCTTTCATTAGTTTTCAATTGCACTATTTCACCCAAGTGCTTAAAGCTATCATCTCTTTCTTCTTTACTGTGTTCTGTCTTCAGGCACTATACCAGTAAAAGAGCCCGACTTTAAGATTTTAATTTTAACGTAAGCATGAAATAGTTCTCAGGGCGAAACTGGATGAACACTAGCTAGGGCTTAGTACAGGAGGCAGGGTCCTATCTACAAGAAAAATTTTAATCAGATTGAACAAGAGTTTATTCATGAAATGCATATCAAATTGCACATCACCTCATTGTAGATAGGGGTTGTCTTCAACATCGTCCTTTTAATGGTCCGGGTCTCCAGCACACCGGGCCGAACAGGCTGGAACATGTTCCGGAAGATGTCAAATACTCCATTAAGATGAGGTCGGAACACCCAGGTTGGTCGTGTATGAGTAAGTCTCGAACTTCCGATGTTCTGGATGATCTCCGATGGTCTCTGACGATGTTGCAGGTAATCACTCATTACCTAAGTCCAATGTGGCTGATAGACTCAATGTCCACAAAGACTTCTTCGTCACTCGCAGAATTTACAAGTTAAAGTTCATAAAGACCTTGAATAAGTGGTTTCTCACCACTGGCAAAATCACAAGTCACTGTCCATAAAGACTTTAAAGAATTCGTTCCTTAACACTCGCGAAAATGACAAGTCCATGTTCATAAAGACTTTGAATAATTTTATAGAGTTCATCACTGGCAAAAATTACAAGTCAATGTCTGTAAAGACTTTGAATGATTTTAGAGTTCATCACTGGCAAAAATTACAAGTCAATGTTCATAAAGACTTTGAATAATTTTAGAGTTCATCACTGGCGAAAATCACAAGTCACTGTTTATAAAGACTTAGAATATCCGACTCATTGGCTGAACGGTCAGCGTACTGGCCTTCGGTTCAGAGGGTCCCGGGTTCGATTCCCGGCCGGGTCGGGGATTTTAACCTTAATTGGTTAATTCCAATGGCACGGGGGCTGGGTGTATGTGTTGTCTTCATCATCATTTCATCGTAAACACGACGCGCAGGTCACCTACGGGTGTAAAATAGAAAGACCTGCACCTGGCGAGCCGAACCCTTCCTGGGATATCCCGGCACTAAAAGCCATACGACAGTTCACATTTCAAGACTTAGAATAATTTGTTCCTTAACACTCACAGATATTACAAGTCCATGTTCAGAAATACTTTGAATAATTTTAGAGTTCACGCGCGCACAATTGATAAGTCCCATATGGCCGTGATGGTTTAAGTTCCGCATGAAGACTGTCACTACTCGAAGATAGCTTCTGACGACTACGGCAGCGTGTAGAGCCAGGCTGAATACTCAGCTGTGACTGACTGATCAGGCTAAAGTGAGCCCTCCTTATATTCGGTTTGGGGGCTTCTACGTCATCATATTGCGTTATCCCTTGAAGCTGGTTATCTCATGAATCCCTCGACGGATTTACTTGAGATTCACGCTTTGCGACGTTTATGCGATTCCCTTTAAAATGACATGTCGCCCAAGTCGCTACCATAATTATTAGAGGAGTTTTAAAATTTTCTTAATCGAATGTTCGTGAAGGTATGACGCATGAATCCAGAACATACCAGGTCAAGCCAGCTACACTTGGTGTGTCAGGCGGGTGATCTCTCATGCCCCTGCAGCTACGTCACACACACAGCTGTCCTCGACTCGCTCGCTCGTTCCACCGAATGTAGACAAACCAGGCTTGCTCGGAGTATTACGCGTGATGATTAAATGCAATTAACTATCAAAAAATACGCATGTACAGGTCGTAACCGGTACAGCACCAAGGGGCTATTTTGATGTTTATTATATATTTAGTTTTTTCGAAAGAAATCGGTAGTCTTGCTTTTCCTGCTTGTAGTTTTAGTACATTCAGCTGTTCTATTGGTGTGTCAGTATTCCTAGACAGCAGCACGAGGTTATCAGCAAAGGCAAGGCAATTAATCATGACACCACTTTTTAATCCTCCAATGTATATTTAGTTAAGTAGTCCTTTTCTGTACAGTTATTTTTCCCATTCCCGGATGATCTTCTCCAACACACAGTTGAAAAGAATTGGTGACAGTCCATCATCCTGTCTGACTCCTGTTTTAATTTCGAACTGCTTGGAGATCTCTCCCATAAACTTAACTTTCGAATGTGTCCCTGTGTACATAATAATAATAATAATAATAATAATAATAATAATAATAATAATAATAATATGCAGATCGTCATACGTGCATATACATAACTGATTTTGTCCTAATATGCAATATATATATTCAATTCTCGAACACAGTGGCAGATAAATAACATACACTCTCTGACGCTATGCTCGACTGTCTTTGCCTCCAGTATAATGGTGATAATTCTGGTGCAGGCTGCGTGAATCCCATGGCCAATTGACTCTCCAGAAGTAGAAGTCTTGTTTCTAAATCTCCCGACTTTCTGTCAAGGAATCGAGCTCACATCCTTGCAGCTGTGCAGAGTACACCCTTACTACCTCAGCTAGGCAGTCTCCGTTCAACTTCTCGCACCTAAACTGGTTTCTTTTCTTGGAGCTACAGTAGAAGTCAAACTCGACCTAAAGAATAGGAGGCTAACCTGGCAGCCCCTTGTCCATGGCAACAGTTTAGTTGGAAAATATCAAGAGTTTACCTAGCGTTGTTCGACAGGTAAGGTGACAAAGCTACCATACACAAACAGGAGAAAACAATGGCAAACATACGTCTCAAGTTAAGAGTCGCGGAGGGGAAAACCTACCTAGTTATAATTAAAATGCAGACGTACCATACTAAGGTATGAGGTATGTTATGAGGGTATTTAGGGGTTGTAGTAAGGATGTAAAGGAGAGGACATATAAGTCTCTGGTAAGACCCCGATTACAGTATAGTTCAAGTGTACGGGACCCTCACCAGTATTACTTGATTCAAGAGCTGGAAAAAATCCAAAGAAAAGCAGCTCGATTTGTTATGGATGATTTCCGACAAAAGAGTAGCGTTACAAAAATGTTGCAAAGTTTTGGCTGGGAAGACTTGGCAGAAAGGAGACGAGCTGCTCGACTAAGTGGTATGTTCCGAGGTGTCGGTGGAGAGATGGAGTGGAGTGACATTAGTAGACGGATACGTTTGAGTGGTGTCTTTAAAATTAGAAAAGCTCACAATATGAAGATAAAGTTAGAATTCAAGAGGACAAATTGGAGCAAATATTCATTTATAGGAAAGGGAGTTAGGGATTGGAATAACCAAGGGAGATGGTCAATAAATTTCCAATTTCTATGCAATGATTTAAGAAAAGGCTAGGAAAACAACAGATATGGTATCTGCCACCTGGGCGACTGCCCTAAATGCAAACCAGTAGTGAGTGACAGTGATTGTTTGAGAAATTCTGAAATATCCACAAGAAAAGAACACACCCTAAACTGATCTCTGTCTATAAATGAAAACTGTCTGCATAAATAATAGCCGAGACTATTTCAGCGTGACTTCTTCAACAAATAAAGTTAGGGGATGAAGTAACACGTTGTCACTAATATTATAAAACAGCCTATAACCCCTCACTGGATAAATACTATCTTTATTTATTTTCTTTCTCTTCCTTTGCTGGTGCTTTAACGTCGTTCCCACTCAGGTAAGTTAAGAAAAGAGCTATGATGCGAAAGGAGCGACGATGGCCTTAATTAAAATGCATCCGTCGAAGACTGTGGAGAAGGAGAAAAGAAGGAAGTCTGATCCCTAGAATAGTGAATTTTCAATTGATAAAAACAGTTTGAAGCACGAGTACGAAGGACATTACATAGGTTTTTAAAAAGTTGCCCAAGGGAGCTTGAACTGAAAATATGAAAAGAGATGGTACCGATACGTGGAGGAGGAGGAGGAGGAGGAGGAAGAAGAATAAGAAGAAGAAATGGTCTGAGCAGGTTGGCTATGCGTTTCGGTTTACGCAGCTGTGAGGTGGAGGTGGCGATTTGTTTTAAGAGGAAATACAACGAGTTAACGATCCTCACACATAGCTGTGAACTATCGTTCAGGAGATGAGTTCGAATCCCACTTCCCTGAAGATGATTGTCGAAGGTTTCCCATTTCCACACCTAACTATACCTACCGTAATTAAGGCCACGGTCACTTCTTTCCCAGTCCTAGCCCTGTCCTATCTCCTCGTCGTCATAAGACTTGTCTGTGTCTGCGTGACGTAAAAAGCAAAAAATAAGGAGTATTGAGACGTTCAAGTTGGAGTCGCCTGTTCGACAAGAAATATTATCACTAGTTTTAAGGCCTAGTGAGCCACAGTGAATACAGAGAGAACACACGAAGAATGTCTATATTCAAAACTAAGACAAGGAAGGAGCATCAAGTCGCTGAACTCATATCGAGGCCAGAGGTTGCTGTTCGCTTCAGCGGACGGATGCGGAAGTCATTTGGCAGCAAACACTTGCTGAACGATAGCTTTCCAGATGTGTGTTGTATAAACCAGTCGACAAGAAGAGTAGCCCAGTCTGGAGCAAAGAAGGGAGACGGATTCTAGATTCTACCGGGAAAATGCAGGAGTTTCAAAAGTTGTTTCTTTACTGGAGAAATCAATCTAATAATAGAATGTCAATGTCTTTCGAACACAGTTTATATGCATTTAAAAATACGAAACAGAGACGTTATAACACACAGAATGACAAATTTAGTCCAATCAAGTGGACGTTTCCAGGTTATTCAAATCAGTAGTGGCGATTGAGAATTAGAAGTGGGGGAAGGGAAAAAAATGATAGACAAAAAATGTCCCCGGGTCCAAGGGATATCGCGTGGGGGTGGGGAGTAGACATCAACATTGAAATACATTGCTATGAAATGGTAAGTTGTTGATGTTTTTAATAATACAATATACAATGAAACTTTCACTAAAGGAACAACCATTTCACATGTATTACAATTAAATAGAAGTATGGCGCGATTATATAGTTTAGAAGTAATTTAACACTAATAAAGTAGCAGACGCTAGATAGAACTGAACAGACACATTGACGGAGTGTGACTGCCTGACACCCTTCGTCGCAGAAGATGCTAAACATTGTTCTGCGAGTCTCCACTACTTGCTGTGGCGCCGCACAATTCGGTTAGCCGCGACGAACGACATTTCGTGCGTATTTCCGCTAAGTATTACTCTTAATAATAAATAAATTAGAGGGAATAATCAGCTCAAAAGACAACAGGGTTTGTACAAATTGCCTTTTTTTTAAATAATACATAGTTTCAGGCGGTTAAAATGAAATCATTTTTTTCTCCACAAACTGGGGGGCAACTGCCCCCCGTCGCATCCCCCCCCCCTAATCGCCGGTACTGCTTCAAATACGCCAAAATACAGGCTACAAGCACTAATACAGATCTGTTTAAAAATTGTAAACTTGTTGCTGTGCTGGAAAAGAAAAGTAGGTCATAAACTAATCAATTTACAGTAAAGGGTGATGCACTTTTTCCGTTATGCACGATTCCCACCAACAATTTATATACAGTACATATAAAATAACTTGTCGTTACTGACTGACTGACTGACTGACTGACTGACTGACTGACTGACTGACTGACTGACTGACTGACTGATTCATCATCGCTGAGCCAAAACTACTGGACATAGAGAAATGAAATTTTGCGAATACATTTATATTAGAGTGTAGATACTCACTAAGAGAGGAGTTTTGATATTCCGTCGCTAAGGGGGTGAAAATGGGGATGAATTTTTCAAATGAGCATATCTATATCTCAAAAAATTAAACTTTACATACATAAAAATTGATATTTAGAATCTCCTGTAAAAATAAAGAAACACGTTTTTTTTTTTCGAAAATTTCCCTTAAGAGGGGTGAAAAAAGGTGATGATTCCTATATGTCAAAAAATTTTGTTACAGACATGAAAATTGGTATTTGGAATATCCTTTAAAAATAAACACGTATTTTTGTATTAGGAAAATCCAATTAATGTGGGAGAATGAACAGGAATGACAAAAGGGATGAATTAAAAAAAGGAACATATCTACAGTATATCTCAGAAACACAAATTGTTACAGACGTGAATGATAGGTATTTGGAAACTCTTGTAAAAGTAAAGAAATACAGATATTTTCGGAAAGTCCACTTAAGGGGAACTGAAATAGGGGTTGAATTTTTTTAAATGCGAATATCTACGGAACATCTCATAAACTAAACATGTAACAGACGTGAATATTGATGTTTGGAGTCTTCTTTAAAGATAAAGAAATGCCTATTTCTTTGGTTTTGGAAAATCCACTTAAGGGGGTAAAAGATTTGAAAAATTAGTTGAATTCTTTGTTTGAGGTTATTTATATCTCAAAAACTAAAGATGTTGCAGATGTGATAATTGGTATTTGGAATCTCCTTTAAAAATAGAGAAACATGTATTCTTTGGTTTCAAAAAATCCACTTAAAGGGGTGAAAGAATTGAAAAATGATTTGAATTATTTGTATGAGGATACTTATATCTTAAAAAACTAAGGATGTTACAGACTTGAAAATTGTTGTCTGGAATCTCCTTTAAAAATAAACACGCTTTTTTTGTGGGGGATTCAAACTGCGGGGGGTTAAAAAGGAGTTGAATCCGTTTTATGAGGATACATATATCTCAAACACTGAATATGTTACAGTCATGATAATTGGTATTTGGAAGCTCCTTTGTAAATAAACACGTATTTTTTGTTTTAGGAAAATTCACTTCAGTGGGAGGGTGAAAGGAAGTGAAAAAATTGAATTATTTTATGGTGATACTTATATCCCGAAAACTGAAGATGTTGCAGACGTGAAAATTGATATTTGGAACCTCCTTTAAAAATAAAGAAACGTGCATTGGGGTGGGGAGGGGAATCAACTTTGGGGGGAGGGGTGAAAAAGGCGTTGAATTCTTTTTATGGGAATACATGTCTCAAAAACTGAAGATGTTACAGACATGAACATTTGCATTTGGAATCTTCTTTCAAAGTAAAGAGGTATTCTTTTGTTTTTAGAAAAACCACTTAGGAGGCTTAATAAATTGAAAAATTAGTTGAATTCCTTGTATGAAGGTACTTACATCTCTAAAACTAAATGTTTTATGAATGTGAAAAATGGTATTTTCTCCTTTAAAAATAAAGACACACGTATTTTCGGCGGGTGGATCAACTAGGGGTGGAGCCGGAAAAGGAGTTTAATTCTTATGTATGAGGATACATATATCTCAAAAACTGAAGATGTTACTGTCGTGATAATTTATATTTGAAAGCCCCTTTATATATAAATTAAGATAAATGTACTTTTTGTTTTCGGTAAATTCACTTAGGGAGGGAGAGTGACACGAAGTTAAGCAATTGAATTCTTTTATGGGAATACTTATATCTCAAACCCTGAAGGTTACAGACGTGAAAATTGGTATTTGGAATCTAACTTAAAAACAAATAAACACATTTTGTGGGGGGGGGGGGGTGAAATTAACTTAAGGGGTGAGAGTGAAAAATAGTTGAATTGTTTTTATGAGTATACTTATAGTTCAAACACTGAAGATGTTACTGACATGAAAATTTGTATGTGAAAGAAGATTCCAAATAAAGAAACACGCATTCTTTTCTTTTCGGAAAATCCACTTAAGGGAATGCACGAATAGAAAAATTAGTTGAATTCTTTGTATGAGGGTACTTATATTTCAAAAACTAAATATGTTACAGACGTAAAAATGGTATTTATAATCTCCTTTAAAATAAAGAAACACATACTGTTTTGTTTTCGGAAAATTACTTAAGGCGGGGGAGCGGGAGGGGGACGCGAAAAATTAGTTGGATTATTTGTATGAAGATACTTATAACTTTAAAAAAATTAAAGATGTTGCAGACGTGAAAATTGGTATTTGGAATCTCCTTTAAAAATAAACATGTACTTTTTGTTTTCGGAAAATCGACTTAATGGGGGGGGGGAGGGGTGAAAGTAAGTAAAGGTGTTGAAATGAAATGAAATGAAATGAAATGAAATGGCGTAAGTACGAGGACATGTTCGGCTCGCCAGGTGCAGGTCTTTTGATTTGACTCCCGTAGGCGACCTACGCGTCGTGATGAGGATGAAATGATGATGAGGACGACACATGCACCCAGTCCCTGTGCCAGAGAAATTAACCAATTAAAGTTAAAATTCCCGACCCTGCCGGGAATCGAACCCGGGACCCCTGTGACCAAAGGCCAGCACGCTAACCATTTAGCCATGGAGCCGGACAGTAAAGGTGTTGAATTCTACTTATGATGATACTTATATCTCAGAAGCTGAAGATGTTACAGACGTGAAAGTTGGTATTTTGAATCTCCTTTATTAATAAAGAAACATGTATTTATTGTTTTCGGAAGTCCACTTAAGAGGTGAGAGGGGTGGAAAGAAGTGAAGAAGAAGTTGAATGCTTTTTATGAGAATACTACCTTATAAATCCCAAAACTGAAGATGTTAAAGACGTGAAAACTGGTATTTGGAATCTCTTTTTAAAGAAACTTCCTTTTTGTTTTCCGAAAATCCATTTTAGGAGGTAAAAATAATTGAAAAAACGGGTGAATTTTTAAATTGAGTACCGATATATCTACAGTATATGTCAAAAACTTAACATGTTACTGTACAGGCGTGAAACTTGGTGTTTGGAAAGTCCTTTAAAAATACAGGGACATTTTTATTTTTATTTTCGGAAAGGCACTTAACGGGGGTGGAAATATTTCTTGGTATACCAACGATGTATTTAATGAACAGTTGCTTAGCTTGTACGAGGCCTGTTCAAAAAATAACCAAACTTTCAAAATTCCGCGCAAATGCGAAGTCTTAGTGGTTTCCGGTAATTAGCACGATAGGCCTATACAGTAATGGAATCCTTCTTAAGTGAGTAGCCATTCGTAGCACATTTCTGAAACAGTTACCACTCAGGAGCTGTTGGTTTGCGAGTGTGTACAGTATGTGTTGTGATTGTCGGCATGTCTGCATATTTCAATATTCACTTCTGCTTCAAGCTAGGGAAAACGTTTATGGAGGCACACAGTGCAGTTAAAAAAAGAAGGTGATGTGATCGCAGAACGCGTGCGAGGTCAGGTTGAACGTAAAAGTGTTGTTGACGGTCATTTTATTTCTAAATCACGGGTCAAATGGTAAACCGCTGTTGAGAAAAAAATCTAAGGAGAAATATATCAGACTTGCAGAGGAACGACTCATGGAGTCTCCACCATGACCATGGGTGTCTTTACTTTAACCAGGGGGCCCGTGGCGGGGTTGTCATGTGGGACATGTCATTTCAGCCACTCATTCAAGCATTCTTTTTCCCAGGCCAATAGTGCTCATTTTCGTCAGCAGTCTCCCATGATCTATTTCATAAAAAGTCTTAGATAGATAGATAGACAGACATGATTTATTTTAACTGGCAAAGTTAGGGACACGTGTCCCTGTCTTACACTTAACCAGTGAAATACATAATTAACATAAAAATATATAACATACTGAATAAATGAAAAAAGAGACTGAAACAAATTACTACGGTACTATGCTATCCTGCTGTACATAAAAATAACTATTATAATACACAAATATAAATCAACATGTTGCTTCCTGCGAAGAAATTAACATACAACAAAGAACGAATTACAATTTCAATACTAATAATAATAATAATAATAATAATAATAATAATAATAATAATAATAATAATGTAGATAAACCTACTAATATTTACAATTAATTTGTCCAATTCCAGAAGTATATCACATTGACGAATGTTCAGTTTTCATGTGTTTACTGTGGGTGAAAAACATTGCAAAATGGGGATAGGGATAAGGATAACTATGCAGGAAAACCACAGCTGAGTACTTTCTAACACTACTGATGAATAATAATAATAATAATCAATAATGATAATAAGAAGAGGAAGAAGAAGAAGGACCATGGGGAGAAGAAGAAGAAGAAGAAGAAGAAGAATGACCATTAGAAGAAGAGGAAGAAGAAGACTGTCGCACTACGAGCTCGTTTCATAGAGATATTTTGAACACATTCTTTTAAATCTTCCGTGGTTTGATATCCCTTTGACCTTCTGCGGAAGGAAGTTCCATTCACGGCTGGCCACAACAGTGAAGGAATTGTTGTAGGTTGAGGATTTATGCTTAGGAATAGCGAGCAGTGTCGAGCTCGGCGCTCTGGTGTTTTTATCATGGTGTTCAGAAAGGCTATGAAATCGTTCATACAGGTAAGATGGGGATTGTAACGTAAGGATTCGGTGCAATGAAGTCAGGGTATGCAGCTTGCGTCTGTCTTCAAGGCGTAGCCATCCGAGGTCGACGTAAGACTGGGTAACATGATCTGAAAATTTCAGATTACATATAAATCTTACACAGGCATTCTGTGCACGTTGTAGTTTATCTCGAAGCTCGGTTTTCACATCTTTGTAAACTACGTCACAATAATCGAATATTGGAAGAACGAGGGTTTCAACTAGTTTCTTCTTTAAACTGAACGGAAAAGTAAATTTGAAATTGTTTAATGTGTGCAACGTAGCAAAAACTCGTCTACTCACAGATATTACCTGATCCGTCCACGAGAGGTGCTGGTCAATGGTTACTCCGAGATTTTTTACGCTCTTGCAAAAGGGCAAAACTTGATTTTGAAGTTGTACGTTAGCGACACAGCTCATTCGACCTCCTAAATCTATAGCATATAGCATCTATAGCATATATATCTTGCTGAAATCCTACAAGTTCAGCCTCACTGGAATAACCTTTCCAAAACCTGAGTTGCCTTCTATCAATTTTGAAAACGGGTCTGATATAATCAGAAGGAAAGCCTTCCCAGAACTTACAAACAACGCTTGCCAATAATTATATGCTTTATGTTTATCACCCTTTCCTTTGAACACTGCAGCTATGTTTCCCCAGAGGTTTCACCATGAAGTGAATTACTATCTTATTCCAAGTCAAGGACTGTCGGATTAAATAACCTCATAAACGAAATATTCAGTAGGTTTACCTCTATCCTTACGAAAATACTCTAAGTCTAGAAGGCGCAGGAAAACGCAGTTTTGTATGCTGGTAGATCATAAACTCCAAGGGTACAGGAGTCTTCTTCATCATCATCTTCATATTCGTTGCCTATTCCCAATTACCTAGACTCGGCTCTTTATATGGAAATAAGCCCAGTTTTACGGCCGAATGCCTTTCCTGGCGCACACTATATACATTTACTGAACAGTCAGCGTGCTGGTCTTTGGTTCACGGCCCCGTGCTTGATTCCAGGCCGGACCGAGAATTTTAACTGTGTGTGGTTTATTCCTCTGGTTCGGGACTGGATTGGCCTCAATACACCCATATTTACCACTTTCCTGTTTACTGTATAGGACGGCACTTCATTGTACTACAATAACATTGAAAATGTAATAAATGATGTTAATAGTTTTTACGGTGAGATTATTTAGAGTTATAACTTCGATTTTCTCCACTCTCCTAAAGGAAAAGTTGTGCGTATGTGGACTACTATTTCGGCTTGGAACTTCCACGAATATAAGCCGACGCTTTTGAAAAACCACAGCTGGGGTGATAGGGGTCTATTACCTTTTGGGTGTGACAAGGGAAAGGATCTCCGCTGTAATTTCAGTTTCTTTTTTCGGAAATATACCTGTACAATCATTTCTAGAATGTCTGGAAAACTCCAAGTTTCCATGCAAGTAGTCCATAATGTATAAAGATGTAAGAATACTTGGTGACCGAAAATTTCTGGAACCCAAGAAAGGAAGATTTTCGAAAAAACGGATAAACAACGGAGATCCTTTCCCCAAACGGCAATAGTTCTCCATCACACGAGTTTTCGATATTTAAAATAAACGTCGGCTTATATTCGTGGATAAACCAAGTCGAAATAGTAGTCCACATACGCACATCCTTCTGTGGCTAGATGTGGAGCGCTATTTTCGACTTTGCTTTTCCATGAGTACTAGCCGATATATATTTTTAAAATCAACGCAATGCTATTTCAGCAGAACAAATCAAAACTAACATCAAAACTGTGAACTGAGATCACAGCGACCGCCCTGGATTCACTGAGTCAGAAGTTACCCTGAATAAAACTTTGTAAACGCAACGAATTTATACCAAAATAACGGCGCCTCTCACTCCGTCCCGCGCGTTTCACAATCCCCTCTGGATGAAATGAACTCTCTCTTTTTTTTTTTTTTTTTACCATCATGAGATAAAATTTCATTTTCGATATGAACGATAGTTGTTGAACTGAGACATAAAAACGGTATCCCTTGATTTCGTTATCACATATTTTACATGTCCCCAGTATAGGAGAAAATTTAAATACGTATTCTCGTCAGATATAGAAAACCGAACGAGTTGGCCGTGAGGTTAGGGTCGCGTAGCTGTGAGCTTGCATTCGGGAGATGGTGGGTTCGAATCCCACCGTTGTCAGCCCTAAAATGGTTTTTGGGCCGATGACCTAGATGTTAGGCCCCTTTAAACAATACGCATCATCATAAAAAATGGTTTTCTGTGGTTTTCCATTTTCACACCAGGCAAATGCTGGGGCTGCACCTTAATTAAGACCACAGGCACTACCTTCCCAATCCTATCTCTTGCGCCGCCGGAAACCTTCGACGTGTTAGTGTGACGTAAAACCACTAGCAATAAGCAGATACAGAAGAAGTCTGAACCTTCGATGAAAGATAATTTCGGCAAAAAATAATAATAATAATAATAGAAAGGAAAGAAGAATGGAAAAGGAAAGACCCTCGAAGAGTATCAAAATAAAAGACACCTTAGGCCTTGCAAGCTTAAAACCACCGAAGTCGCAAGAGGAGTGCTGGCCAAGGGAGGTTGTATAGGAAAGTGGAAAGCGAAGAACCTGAGACAAGCAAGCGGATCTGTGATCGCCCACCCGTGCTCCGAAGCTGAGAGACCCTGGGGAGGTGCCACCAACCCGCTATCTTGCGGAGAGAACGAGAACAACTAACATCGCCACTGAGGTCAGCGGTACATTCTAACCCTAGAAACAAATACTTTTAGTAGAAAGTACATATACGAAGTGAAGTGACACCACAAAGAAGAGTTCCTTACTTACTGCGATCCGTCCTCCAGAAACTGTGGGAGTGGAAGAGCGTCACAAAGAGCAGACACCACAGCCATACACTGCCTCCCATGGTCCTAGAACACAAGCAGAACTACACTTAGCAAGAAATTAAATAAATAAATAAATAAATAAATAAATAAATAAATAATCCTGACACCTAAGAATGAAAACCTCGTTAGTCAGATTTTTCTGAAATTGAGATAATTGGACGAAGGGTTGAAAACTCCGTATGTCGAGCTGCTCAGTGACGAAAAATATAACAACTGCCCTCCAGTGATCAGTCTGTGAACCACGTGCTGTATATCTGAGAGGGCAGAATTCAATGTGAAATACTCGTTGGCCATTGAAAACGATGGAACATTTCAGGTTTAGTTGCATGTAATGAAGCTTCTTTAATAAAACAAAACAAGTAATGAAAGATCAAGTTGTCAAATTTCCTCCCTCATTCATAGAGATGACGAGCATTCAGTAGACATTGCCATCCGTTTTATGAAGAATGGTTATCTGTTTTATCGAGTTTAAAAGTTTATTTTCCATCTTATTGTTAACTGCATTTTAATCTATTAGATCTGTTTAGACTGTTTTTATGTATTTTAATACTTTTTAAACTTTTAATTCGAATGATATGCGTTATTCAATTCCATTTTAGTACATGTTAATCTAATTTTAAATCATTTTCTAAGAAAATAAGGCATTGCGAAACAGATCCACTGATAATTTTAAATTTGTAATAATTTTCTTCATCGTCTTTCAAAATTCTAGTCAGTGGACACATTTTACATTTTTATTTTATTACATTTTGTTTCATCTCGTACCATGACCTAGCATCATCTTCATCTTCAAATTACCTGTTACAGTCACTTATTTTTATTGCTTGATAAACAATATGCTTTCCCCATCCAGGGATTGCCATACTGAACAATATGAGTATATGTTTATAAACAAAGAGGATTTGAAAGATCTTAAAAATACGATTGTAATTTAAAATTTAAAATGAAACTAAAATTGAAATTATAATCACAGGAATAGAACCAGCTTTTGGGTGAAAGCCTTTTTTGATAAAATTGAAATTATTTCTACCTTTCATGGAATGTGAGACACTTAAGTCTCTGAAAGTGTACTGCAATATAATGAAAACTTCGTAACTCTTAACTTCGAAAGTGTGAAAAGTTCTTTTTCATGTTACTGACGGATTAAGTAAACATTATCTCACTACATACAAGTTTCTCAGACGTTATGGAACATAATTATGAACAAACGTATTGAGAGGGGCTTTGAAATCTAAAGAAAAACCATTTTGGTTTCAGTAAAATGAATTAAATCGGATATACGAGGTTTTCTTTCCTAGCTGTCGATACATTATGTAGCGTATGTATGTGTGTATGTTGCATACTCAGCCCGAAGGCTGGTTGGATCCTCAGCAGTTCCACCATTAGCTATTATAGATGGCCTAGACGTCACTGAAGAAGCGTACAAGGGAAATCAGGAGTGAGGTAGTTCCCCGTTGGTTTTCTCACCGAGCCAGAAGTTGCTATTACATATCAATCTGCCAAACTCACTGAAATTCACGCACCAACCGACTGTATGAGCGAAATTTTCTCACCATTCATAACAGGGACTGGCTGCATAAGGGATGACATTACTAGCATCGCTCATACCTCAGTCACTTTCATGCTGCCAAAGCCAAGGATAAGACAGACAGGAAAAGTAAAGCAATAAAATTTGTACTAGCCCAAGCCATTAAGACATAGTGCACTGTAAACACTAGGTCTAGTCAGAGAAATTATACTCTGAATTTCAGTAAGGCAAAATCTTCTATTAATATTATTTATTTAACGTTCGTTCTAACTTCTAATGCTCTTTATACATGAGCGTATGTTGATATTTTATCCTGCAAGTTTTGTTTGACGTACCGGAAGCAACTTCATATGAATGTCACATTTAAGGGGGCTGGTACCGAATATGTTACAATTTCCAAATATTGGTCATTTTAAACAATGTTTTATTCCAGCCCAAATAACGTCCCAATCAATGTCTGGATTGATAACTTGACAGACAGATTATTAGAAGTAAAGCAATACAATTTTCTAATTGAAAAATATTACATGTTTACAATAGAATCACATATTTCAGAACTGGCATAGAAGTTATCAAACTCACTATAGTTGGTCCCACGAGAGTTGGAGTCTGACACTTGAGCGGCGAAAGTAATAACTACGAAGTACACTGCGTCGTCATAGTTACCTCCATCTGCGGCATATCACTCTTTCATACAGGCTGAGTGTATAAGAAAATATACAGGCTCAATGCAATTCAATAAACTTTGAATCGTTCCTATGATCGGACTAATAATTCCAGCAGTTAAGACAGAATACGTCATTGCCGATAAATACGAGATTTCATAATCACCAACAAAATCATCAGTTTCTGACAATAACCTCAACAAATGCACATGTTCAATACAGAATAGAACTGTACAACTAGCCACTGATTCAATTACAAAAAAAAACCTAACAAAGAAAATGATATTCAGAATACAAACATGTAAATACACAAACACAAAGCAGCAACAGCTAACACAGTACCGCTCCGAATAATATCACAAAAGCGACAGGAGAGTAAACCAACCCACATTGCGATACCTTCCTTAAATGCAGCATCGCTGGTATCGTTGCCATAGCAACAGAGCAGCGTTAGTCAACCTTTTGTCGCCAGTGGCGCTAAACGTGAGACTCCAACTCCCGCGGGCCTTAGTGTAATTAATTGTTTAACATGGCGGATGTTTACGTGTCGATATTTAGCGCTTTCTTCATTGCTGGGCCATTAACATTTGCATTCTGTGTTTATGATTGTGCTGTGTAAAGTAATAGCTAAAAGTCTGACAACTTCGACAAGTTTCCTAAAGTGTATAATTTTAATTGTGTGTTACTTTGACGAGAAAATCTGCTGTTGCGGTTCTTTCGCATTTAACAATGCAAAATAACTCTGCTGGGATATGATGCCACGATACTGAGTATAGAATCCGATCTCCTAACGAACCATGTTTCAAGGCTGGTCAGACTGGTAGTCCACGTGCTTTAGAGCGACAGTGGGAAGAGCAGTAAAGGCAGACAGTATGGAATGCCAGTAGCTTTGGAGAGAAAAAGCAGTTAAATGTGAGACTCATACTCATAAGTAAGCATTAGGATTGGTCACCAGGGACCGAGATATCAAAGGAGTGCTCTTGACGATGGATGTTCGCCGGTAAGCTCCCATGTTTCGGCTCTCACTGTGGACATTAAATAAGGTTCTTTAGCAAAGACAGAACACAGCTGTGACCCTACTCTACTCAACAGGGGGATATGTATCATGGCAGGGACTTTAACACGTTTAGAGACTTACAGACAAGCAGAGAAATACGGTAGGTCAAATTACAGTCTTCTTGTCTCGTAAAGCTGGCTTTAAGACAGAAAAGTCTACAGATCTCCACTTGGAAAACATTCCCTCACCTTACGGTCACACTCTAACATGCCGCCTTTACAGACCCTTCCGCCACGTTTAAACTCTTCCTCAAATTTTGCCTTCCTCTAAATTATACTCCGATAATGTTTTTAAATGGAGTATTATATGTATATTTAAGCAGTTTCACGCTTTATTAGGGCTTTAAAATGTAGACACTTGCCTTGTTAACAATATACAATGGTTCAGACGATCGAGGCGCTGGCCTTCTGACCCCAAGTTGGCAGGTTCGATCCTGGCTCAGTCCGGTGGTATTTGAGGTGCTCAAATAAGTCAGCCTCGTGTTGGTAGATTTACTGGCACGTAAAAGAACTCCTGCGGGACAAAATTCCGGTACTTCGGCGTCGTCGAAAACCGTAAAAATGTAGTTAGCGGAACGTAAACCAAATAACGCTCTTATTCTTATTATTATCATTATACATGTATTACATATATTATTATAATAGACCGTTATTCCTTTCAGTGTTCAGTCTGCAAGCCTCTGTGAATTTACTAAACGTCGCCACAGTCCTCTTGTTTGCAACTAGTGCTGTGGCCTCATTTAGTTCTATACCTCTTACCTTTAAAATGTTAGAAACTGAGTCTAACCATCGTCGGTTTTGTCTCCCTCTACTTCTCTTACCCTCCATAACAGAGTCCATTATTCTCCTAGGTAACCTATCCTCCTCCTCCATTCGCCTATCATAACCCCACCACCGAAGCCGGTTTATGCGTACAGCTTCATCTATCGAGTAACTTAGCCTTTATCTCCTCATTCCGAGCACCCTCCTTCCATTGTTCCCATCTGTTTGTACCAACAACCATTCTCGATAACTTCATGTCTGTTACTTCTAACTCATGAAAAAGATATCCTGAGTCCACCCAGCTTTCGCTCCACTAAAGCAAAGTTGCTCTGAAAACAGACCGATGTAAAAACAGTTTCGTCCGGGAGCTGACTTCCTTCTTACAGAATACTGCTGATCGCAACTGAGAGCACTCTGCATTAGCTTTACTACACCTTGATTCAAACTCACCTCCTATATTACCATCCCGGGAGAACACACTCCCTAAATACTTGAAATTATCGACCTGTTACAGCTTTGTATCATCAATCTGACATTCAATTCTGTTGAATTTCTTATTTACTGACATCAATTTAGTATTCGAAAGGCTAATTTTCATACCATACTCATTGCACCTATTTTCAAGTTCCAAGACATTAGACTGCAGACTTTCGGTACAATTTGCCATTACGACCAAGTCGTCAGCATAGGCCAGACTGCTTACTATATTTCCACTTAACTGAATCCCTCTCTGCCACTTTATACCTTTCAGCAGATAACTTTATCAGAGGGCCAAAACCACATGGGGGATACAGTTCGTATCCATGACCCGACAAGACTGAGAAAAAAGGTAGAAGAAAAAAGAAAAACAGCGCTTTTCGAAAGCGTGGTCATTAGGAATTTATCGTAGAATGAAAATTACTATTCAAACCGTTCTTGATCTTTTATGCGTTGTTGCACCTTCGCTGACACTCCGTTATATTATTGTAGCATTACTACTGTACAGTCAAGAAAGTTGGTAGAAAACTCCAACATTCTCACTTGTTCGATGGTTTGGACAACACAATATGCAGTCTGTTTGCCATTTGTTCACTCTTCATGAAAAGAAATGAAAATTCACAGCCTGTTTCCAGTCATTCGACCGGGTCAGGAATGGAATGAACGAGACGCCATCTAGCGGCGAGGATAGGAATTGTGCCGGCTGCCGAAGCCTGTCGTACTCCTCTGGGGCAATGATTAATGAATTACAGATGAAATGAAATGGTATTGGAGAGTGTTGCTGGAATGAAAAATGACAGGGAAAACCGGAGTACCCGGAGAAAAAACATATTCCGCCTCCACCTTGTCCAGCACAAATCTCACATGGAGTGACCGGGATTTGAAGCTCGGAACCCAGTGGTGAGAGGCCGGCGCGCTGCTGCCTGAGCCACGTAGGCTCTGGTTCACTCTTCATGTACAATGTTAACTACTAGAACCACTTCAAGATATTACCTCCCTTCTCACAACACTTCCTTATGTTCATTTAAAAAGAAAAGAAGAGGTCTGATGAAGTCACAGCTAGAATCAGTAATGACGGGAATGTCTTTCCAAGTACGGTTTCTAATGTGGTGCTGGATTTTCCTCTAATTTCCTAGTTAATCAAAGCAAATTACACGAGCAGTCTTCTATCCTTTGTGAGTCAGCGCTTGAGTTTAAGGGTGTGATGATCATTTCAAGAAATTATTTCGTTTCTAGAATCGAGGAGAATGTGAGTGAAGTCATTTGTTTGTGGTTACAACTACTCATCAGATATGAGTCATTGAACCATGCATACTTCTCCTTAGCAACTCAGTTATTATTATTATTATTATTATTATTATTATTATTATTATTATTATTATTATTATTATTATTATTATTATTATCCGCCTCTGTGGTGTGTAGTGGTTAGCGTGATTAGCTGCCACCCCCGGAAGTCCGGGTTCGATTCCCGGCTCTGCTACGAAATTTGAAATGTGGTACGAGGTCTGGAACGGGGTCCACTCAGCCTCGGGAGGTCAACTGAGTAGAGGTGGGTTCGATTCCCACCTTAGCCATCCTGGAAGTGGTTTTCCGTGGTTTCCCACTTCTCCTCCAGGCAAATGCCGGGATGGTAACTAACTTAAGGCCACGGCCGCTTCCTTCCCTCTTTCTTGCCTGTCCCATCCAATCTTCCCATCCCTCCACAAGGCTCCTGTTCAGCATAGCAGGTGAGGCCGCCTGGGTGAGGTACTGGTCATCCTACCCAGTTGTATCCCTCGATCCAGAGTCTGAAGCTCCAGGACACTGCCCTTGAGGCGGTAGAGGTGGGATCCCTCGCTGAATCAGAGGAAAAACCGACCCTGGAGGGAAAACAGGTTAAGAAGAAGAAGATTATTATTATTATTATTATTATTATTATTATTATTATTATTATTATTATTATTATTATTATTATTATTATTATTATTATTATTATTATTATAACAGCCAGACTAGTAAGCAGCTATCCCGTTTCCAAATACGACAAAGCAATGCATGTATTATAGAACAAGGGGCTATTGTTTTTTTAGGTCACATGTATTCATAAACGACCCTAGAGATCATAAAACTTAAGATCCAGACAAAGTGATGGTTCGATTCTGGGCTGTAAATGCCATCTGACTATTTCAGTCAATCATTAATCCAGACACCGCTCCCAAGACTAGACTGCGGATATCACAATGAAACAATTCACTATGGAACTCCTATAGGATGCTCAACTGATAAACATGACACCCATAGCCTCTAAAATGTAAAAACAATAGACTATAAAGTTATTATTTGTGCGAACAAGTGTACTTTTTATCCATGATATGATCGGCCTCGGCCGAAACGGACCTGACACAAGAGTAGTATAATCATTGGCCTTTTTACAAAGGCGGTCGTGGTTCGTAACCCAGCGTGCGCACGTAATATTTTTGAAATGAAGAGTCGCGTCCTCACGATTCGATTTCACATAAAACAAGAAGTACCGTATAATATCGCGATATGAACAGTCACGTACAAGTATAAACATCATGTTCAGGTGATTGTTTCTATGTCCCTAGGTACAATAGGAATACATTATCTGTAGTAACGTAACGAGAGCTCCAGAATTTATCTGGACTTCGAGTTGTATTTATTTTGACTTGTTTAGTGAATAACTACACAATCAAAGAAGTATTGATAATAAAAGTGCATGAATACAAAATAAATACAAAATAAAGTGATGATGATACTTGTTGTTTAAAGGGGCGTAACATCCAGGTCATCGGCCCCTAATAGTACGAGATAAAACAAAATGTAATGATAATTAAAATTTTAAAATTTATCCTCTGACTAGAATATTTAAAATGATGACGAGGAATGAATATGAATTTAAAGTAATCAGTGGCTCTAATTCTTAATTTGAGCCCTTCGGTTCAGAGGGTCCCGGGTTCGATTTTCGGACAGGTCGGTGATTTTAATCACTTGTCATTAATTCTTCTGGTCTGGGGACTGGATATTTGTGTTTGTCCCAACAGTCTCCTCCTCATATACAGACGACACACAACACTACCAACCACCACAGAAACACGCAGTAGTGATTACATCCCTCCATATAGGGTTGGCGTCAGGAAGGGCATGCGACTGTAAAACAGGACCAAATCCACATGTGATCCCATGGTTTGGGAAAAGCTGTAGAAAAAGAAGAAGTGGCTTTAATTCGCAATGCCTTATTTCCTTACAAAATAATATAAAAAAGTAGATTGAAAGTGGATAAGGGATTGCCTCTGAAGTGGTATCATATATATCATACAAAATATAAAATAACACATTAAAATGCACGAAGGCTAACTAAAACAGAGCCAATAGAATACAGCCTAGTGAACAATAAAATTAAAATTAAAAACCAAACTGAAAATACACGTATATACAACATAAAACATGCCGCTATCACTCATAAAACGGACGGTAGGATGAGAGAGATGATACTTGGGAAGTTTTGGACTGCGGCACAGATCGGCCAGATCCACGCACTCCGTGAGTATGTGTACCATGATAAGATGACCGGCGCAAGTAGACACCGGGAGTAAGTAGTAGTGCGTTGCTGCTGTACCGTGGCCGATACAACTACCTCCCTCCGAGAAATCCGAAGGGAAGTCTTCCATATCTTCGTACATCCTTTTATCATTCTCAGCTTCTTTGGAAGAAGGAATAAATTAAGTGGATAGATACTCATAACCTATCCAGAGAACAAAACTTTCAGCACGGAAATGTACTGTTTTATTTTTGTATTTAAACTCCTTGGGCCTCAGTCTACAAATGCCGGTTGTCGGCTTCATCGGATCAACACAGTTACGTAAATGTTACTGAATACAACTGAAGCATGATTTTACAGCATAAATGCGCTGTTCTGATGGGTGTTCATACGAATAAACAAGGGCACGCAGGTGAGATAATTAGGAATAGATAATTATGTTGCGAAATACGGCTGTTGATAGATTGAAGTTCTTGTTATTCTTATATCAGATTGGTTATTAGATGCATGAGCTAAATAGTCATAGAAATGTCTAGGCTACTTAATACAGAGAGGTTTGTCTACAATTTACCAAAGAAAGGGTGCGTATTTGGACGTTTTGAACGAGTTTAATGATAACATTCATAACAGTTCCCAAATAATGCTTCCCACTTTCCCATCATAATGAAACTACATACGTCTATTGGTAAAGTCTGTATTGGAAAAATATATAGCAAATAATAATACAAAAAAATGTTGTTATAACGAAAGACGAAGGAAACACGTCTTTACACTGATTCTTCCATACGGTCTTCGGGTCAATGAATTTTGACGGCATAAATTATTACATCTTAACACACAAAGAATTAAAATTACTTCATGTCTGGAATCGTAGTATAGGTGGTTGAAAGACACAGTTTCTATGCGCTAGGTTTCGGGATCAAATCCGGGCGCGTTTAAGATAATATTAAATGTGAGAGACCCGTTCCAGCAGATTTATTGGAAATTTAAATAAATCAGTTTCAGAACGAAAATACAGCTATTCGGTCGGTTTTGGAATCTATAATAATTGAAGATTATTATTATTATTATTATTATTATTATTATTATTATTATTATTATTATTATTATTATTTGCTAGTTGCTTTACGTCGCACCGACACAGATATGTCTTATGGCGACGATGGGACAGGGAAGGGCTAGGAGTGGGAAGGAAGCGGCCGTGGCCTTATTTAAGGTACAGCCCCAGCATTTGCCTGGTGTGAAAATGGGAAACCACGGAAAACCATTTTTAGGGCTGCCGACAGTGGGGTTCGAACTTACTATCTCCCTAATACTGGATACTGGCCGCACTTAAGCGACGCGACTGCAGCTATCGAGTTCGGTATTATTATTATTATTATTATTATTATTATTATTATTATTATTATTATTATTATTATTATTATTATTATTATTATTATTTCGAATAATCCGTCTGGCTCCTTGGCTAAGTATTCAGCATAGAAGCTTTCGGATCATTGGAGCCTAGGTTCGACTCCTGGCAGGGCCTGGTATTTTAGGCGTATCTGTTTAATTCCCCTAGCAGGGGGCTGGGTGTTTGTGATAGTCTTAATATACACCTCCATTTACATACAATGCATCACACTACCAACCACCAAACAAATATGCAATAGTGAATACGGCGCATTCCTCTACGTATGGTTGGCAGATTAAATATTGTTATTTGTTCTTACGTCCTACTAACTACTTTTACGGTTTTCGGAGAGGCCGAAGTGCCGAAATTTAGTCCCGCAGGAGTTCTTTTAGGTGCCAGTAAATCAACCGACACGAGGCTGGAGTACAGTATTTGAGCACATTCAAATACCACCGGACTAAGCCAGGATCGAAGCTGCCAAGTTGGGGTCAGAAGACCAGGGCCTCAACCGTCTGATTGGCGGATTAAATCTCCCTCTTGGTGCACTATTTTTTATAATCAGCAGAAATACGTCATTTTCAGTCAATTAGTTAGTAAGCCACAGAAATCTAAACAACTCAACTTCGTGGAATATCCGTATTAAAGGGTTAACAAAACTCGTTTGTACATCTTACGCGTGTTACTTGCGGTACTTACCATGCTCTCTAAGGACAGCGCACGTTTTAAGGTAGGCGTAAATCAACTTCTGGGTAAACAGTTATTAGCACAAGCAGTCGCAAGGCTGCAGTGGAGTTCGCCGCACTCAGCCCACGTTAGCCGGCACACAAAGGCACTGCCAGCTTATGTAATAAGATTCACGATGGTAGGCGATAAGCCAGTCATGACGGCAACCCCTGGCTGAAGAGTCAAGGTCGTTGAACATCCATCATTGTTTATGGATCTAGCAGACTGTACTGTACTTGCTAAAAGACATTCATCTCAGCCAGGGTGTTCGTCCCAGCGTCTGTATTTCAAATTAATCGCTGTTTAACCTGTTGTTATTTCATTATGGATCCCGTATTTTCACGAGCGATACGTCTATTTACGTCAAATAGTTTCGGAAGAGTCGGGCTGAGTGGCTCAGACGGTTGAGGCACTGGCCTTCTGACCCCAAGTTGGCGGGTTTGATCCTGGCTCAGTCCGGCGGTATTTGAAGGTGCTCAAATACGCCAGCCTTATGTCCGTAGATTTACCGGCACGTAAAAAGAACTTCTGCGGGACTAAATTCCGGCACCTCGGCGTCTCCGAAAACTGTAAAAGTAGTTAGTGGGACGTAAAAACAAATAACTATTATTATTATTTTCGGAAGAGTGCTTGAACCGATGAATGTTACAAAATAACGAAAACGTTTAAATGTAAATAATTTCTAGGCGACCGCCTGTGTGGTTTATTGGTTAAAGTGTTTAGTTGCTACCCCGGGAGGCCTGGGTTCGATTCCCGGCTCTGCCACGAAATTTAAAAAGTGGTACGAGGGCTGGAACGGGATCCACTCAGCCTCGGGAGATCAACTGAGTAGAGGGGAAATCGATTCCCTCCTCAGCCATCCTCAAAGTGGTTTTCCGTGGTGTCCCACTTCTCCTCTAGGCAAATGCTAGTATGGTACCTAATTTAAGGCCACGGCCGCTTCCTTCCCTCTTCCTTATCTATCCCTTCCAGTCCTCCCATCCCCCTACAAGGCCCCT
Source organism: Anabrus simplex (assembly GCF_040414725.1). Taxonomy (NCBI): domain Eukaryota; kingdom Metazoa; phylum Arthropoda; class Insecta; order Orthoptera; family Tettigoniidae; genus Anabrus; species Anabrus simplex. The sequence continues at coordinate 172,993,265 of NC_090271.1, forward strand.
GTTCAGCATAGCAGGTGAGGCCGTCTGGGTGTGATACTGGTCTTCCTCCGCAGTTGTACCGCCCCGATCCGAAGTCTCACGCTCCAGGACACTGCCCTTGAGGCGGTAGAGGTGGGATCCCTCGCTGAGTCCAAGGAAAACCAACCCTGGAGGGTAAACGGATTAAGAAAGAAAGAAAGAAAGAAAGAAAGAAAGAAAGAAAGAAAGAAAGAAAGAAAGAAAGAAAGAAAATTTCTAGACAACGCCGTCACGACAGTGATCAATATCTCATTTTAAAGAAGAAGGACCTGAGGCTGACCTGGGTATGAGGTCATCGGGTGATGCAATATTGCTGCCATCTTTAGGTACTAAAATCGCCGTGCCACGCGGCTAACAGTGAATGTAGCTCTGGACTCCAGTGTGGTAGCACGTCGCGTCAGGTGTAGTTTCATTAGTCTCCGTGGGTCGTATGCATATAAGGCGCAAATAAAATCAAGTAGTGATCATTTGAAAACACTGTGATGCGAAGAAATGAGAAAAATGTCTTTCTTTCGCAAAATGTCGCGACATATGGACCATTAATGGCTTCAAGAGTATCGAAAATGCATTTAATAGAAGTCTCATTTAAACTACAGCTAGTAGGTAGTAATTTTTTTGCATTATCATATTGATCAGCTACTGTTGACGGACATTACTCCTCAAGAAGGGCTCACATGTGTCTCAGACAGCCTGTCCCGATATAGACTGAGGATCGAGCGGGGGGTTGAGTCTGTGTTTGTGTTCCTTTCTCTTTAGAGTTGTGGAGCAAAGGCTGTCAGCTGTTATGTCTTTCAATAAGGGTTTAGAGAAGTAAACACCAAAATATAATTAATAACTCGATATCCAGTTGCTTGGTTGACGGGGTGTTGAACTCCAGCGGCGGTATAGAAGTTTGGTAGATGGTTTAGTAACGATCTCGCTTCAGAAAGTGTTTGAGGTATCCTTGTCCATAATGCCGTCTATTTTTTTTACAATTTGCTTTATGTCGAACTTGCCACGCGCTGTTGGTGGGGGCTAAGGAAATGGAGGAGCGGAAAGGAACTGGCCACCCTACCGCACGTAAACTCCGGCTCAGGAGCACCTCTGTGGACGTTCGGACCTGCCTTCGGGCAGAATAACCCTTACCTTACCTTATGTCGAACCGACACAGATAGGTCTTATGGCGACAATGGGATAGGAAAGGGCTAGGAGTTGGAAGGAAGCGGCCGTGGCCTTAATTAAGGTACAGCCCCAGCATTTTCCTGGTGTGAAAATGGGAAATCACGGAAAACCATCTTCAGGGCTGCCAACAGTCGGATTCGAACCCACTATCTCCCGGATGCAAGCTCACTCGCCCGGTTTTATTATTGTTGTTACCGGGCGAGTTAGCCGTGCGGTTAGGGGCGCTCAGCCGTGAGCTCGCATGCGGGAGATAGTGGGTTCGAACTCCACTGTCGGTAGCCATGTAGATGGTTTTACGTAGTTTCCCATGTTCACACCGGGCAAACGCTGGGGCTGTACCTTAATCAAGGCCACGGCCGCTTCCTTCCCATTCCTAGGCCTTTCCTCTCCCGTCGTCGCTATAAGACCTATCTGTGTCGGTGTGGCGTACAGCAAATAGCAAAATAATAATACGTTTTATGCTGATTATTTAGCCGCGGGCTAATTGGATCCTCAACAGCTCCGTTATGAGCACCATAGATAGTCTAGGCGTCGGAGAGAATAGGCATACTAGGGAAATGAGCCTCACCGAGCCAAAAGGTGATATATCAGTCTGCCAAGCCCACTGAAATGCTTTTACCAATCGATCCTATGAGCGACACTTTCACACCATTCATACAAGCTCCTTGAAAACGTTTAATAAAAGGCTAGGTAAACAACTGACAGGGAATCTGCCACCTGGGCGACTGCCCTAAATGCAGATCAGGATTGATTGATTGATTGATTGATTGATTGATTGATTGATTGATTGATTGATTGATTGATTGATTGATTGATTGATTGATTGATTGATTGATTGATTGATTGATTGATTGATTGATTGATTGATTGATTGATTGATTGATTGATTGATTGATTGATTGATTGATTGATTGATTGATTGATTGATTGATTGATTGATTGATTGGATAGGGAATGGCTGCATAAGAAATGGCAGTTCTACCATCGCTCGTACCTTAGTCACTTTCAAGTTGTCAAAGATAAGGTGAGACAAGTCAATGAAAGTAACAAATTTATTCCAGCCCATGCCAGAAGACATAGTGCACTGTAAGCACTTTAAATAATAATAATAATAATAATAATAATAATAATAATAATAATAATAATAATAATGGGCTTCTAACCGTGGCTTTTGTAGTGGGAAGCTAGCGACAGCAGTGTCCTTCGACTACCATGCTTTCTTCCCATGTTTAAAAGGGAAGCATATTTCATGAAGGAGGTGATTGGTAAGAATAAGGTCTCCAGATAACCTTCTTATACGAAGTAATTAAATCGAATTTTAATTAAATGTAGGTCTCTTATTGCCCTGTGTCATTACAAGGATTTTTTCAAGTTATTGTGAGACGAAATTGAGTGTTAACCTTGGTTGCCAGCATGCACTCAACTGTAAATGCCATTGTCACATTCGTTGTTAACTTCTGGCTTTATTGAGTCGTCTTAGTATGAGCGGACAAGGCCAACCGCTGTTTTACATTCCATACCTCCTGATTACATCAAAACTATTTATATACTTCGTTAGATGCAGATGTAGGGGCAAGTTTTTGTAATTGTTCCATTACAACTCGTACTGAACATCGTGACCATTGATAATGTTATTCTCTTATGGTACTGACCCTTTATAGCACTAGCAAAATACAGTATGCGACTAAACAGTACGGGAGTTATAAACATGCTATGAACTTCAAGATACGTCATTATAACGCGCAAAGTGACGACAGCAATACATATCTAACTGTGTCGGTACAGCACGTGTTCAAAATGTGCGCCCTCACGTCTCACGCATTGTAGATTGTCGAAAACAGTCATGAACACAGGTTGTCGTAAGCACACAAATAATAACTACCTTCTCTCGTAATTCGTGAATATTCCTAGGTGGATCATCTCACCTGAAAACGGATTCTTTCAACATGTCTCATATGTAGGCATCTGGGGGCGTTAGATCCGGGGAGTGGGAATGGTACGGGAACATAAGCGATCTCCATACTGCTGTTGCAGAATCTCTATCCTAGGCTATATATAAGAATGAAATGACGTATGTCTGCCTTCGGGAAAGGTAGCACGTCTAAAACGATTTGCGAAATTTCATTAAATTTTGCGCAAACATTCTCAGAAGGACCTGCCTCATGACTATGTTCTATTTCAAAATATAGACCTAAAAGGCATTGAAAGAGATCTCCCTTTAAGAAAATCAAACGATCATAAATGATTTGTTTGTCCAGCCCTTGTCCCGTTTCTCTGCGGGGTCGGATGTGAGGTGAGATGAATCTGCCGTGGCGAGTTTTTATGACCGGATGCCCTTCCTGATGTCAACCTCATCAGAGGAGTTAATGAAATGAATGACTTCATGATAGTAGGATAGGATAGTAGGAAAGGAGAGGGTGAAATCCGATGCCGACACATAGCCTACTCTTGTCGAATAGCACAAAGGGGTCTGTTCAAGGCTTAACGTCTCCATCCAACGAACGAATCACCATCAACAGAGTCATATGCCCTCACTCCATATGAGCACTGCGGAGAAGTTTGGAATTTAGTCCAGGCTTTTGCCACGCAATCTAGTGGTTAGAAATTGTATACCACCACCTCCCCTAGCCTGCCGGCCAATATCCTGATGGCGAAAATTATTTCGACCAAAGGAACTCGAACAGGCTAAGCACGGTCAGACCGTTCAGACTTCAACGCCTTAACGACCATGGCCACGAGGCGGGCTGTCAAGTGATCACAAATATATCTATATAAATAAAGATGTACGGGTTCCGCTGTCTGTAATTTCGCTTGTTTTGCCAATTTTCCAGATATTTATCCGTTTTAGGTCAACTCAAGACCGTATCATTGGTTTTTATTTTTCGTGTCTCTTTGTCTGTTTGTTCCACCATCACGGCGAAACGGCTGGATAGATCTCGACCAAACTTCATATTTAGAGTATAATCATCCAGGAGAATGTTTTAATATGCATATGATTTAAAAATCTCTTAATAGACGGGGTTTATAGGGAAGGCATAACAATTTTCTTCCATTTTCTCTTATACTATTGATTTTCTGTAAAATCCGTGGACTATACGTGAAACGTCCCTTCATTATAAACAACTTTTGCTATGTTCAAAATTTAGTTTACTCTTCAAATGACGGAGAAAATTACTATTTTCTGCGGGTCTCATGCTCTGCATTGAGTGACCGATAGACCGGCAACGAACCTACAGGTTAACTGCTTGCCACCAGGGAAGTAACGTATTGCCATTTTCGTCATCATTCCTGTAAACTCGTAGTTGTTCCTTGGGTAGAAAGCAAGAGAGACGTCAATCGGCCATTCTGCGCTATATTGGCAGAATACCATTGGAGGTTACAATCATCCTCGAATAGCACTAAAGGGCGCTGTTGATATTTGAACAGTACCGCGGAGTGTAGCCCATTATTTCACGCCATAAGGTGCTTTCTGGTATGTGTTGTAATTTTTACTGTATTTCTATTCTACTTCTGTTTCCCGCTGTAATTTCTTGCCTCTGCCTTGCCTCTTTAGGCTTAAGTAATAACACTATAAGTCATCATCTTCTTATCTGTTTACCTAAGAATTTCTGCTCCTAAATGTTTCCTCTGTTACCGCCTCCTTATATCCGTAACTCATACCATCACAATTTATTGAGGAACATTTTGTTTTCCAATACATCTACTTGGTATAATCCTATTTTCTGTTAATTTCAATGTCTTAACTGCATTACTTGCTTCCTTAATTACTCCGTATGTATGCGAGTGCTAATCCCGAAACCTGGACATTCTTTTCTTTGCAAAAAAATTCCGAGCTTTTCAAATGTATAACTTTTGGCCCCGGAAAATTTCAAAATATGGATGCATTTTAATGACGGTGCGGACCTTCGTTTCGGGTTAATTGGAGGCTAAACGGTAGGTCGTATTTCAAAAAAGATAGCACAATCGCTGTTCCATTTGGAGATATCTACAACTTTGGTCCTATGACTTATTGTCGTGTCTCGATTTTTGATACGTTAGATAGCTCTGTATTTCTCCATTGTAATTCGGAAAAGAGGTCTGTCTTTGTAATGAAAACTCTCCATCTCTATTATGGATGGCAGTTGCCGAGTAAACCTGCCGTTATAGTAGAAGCTCCCAAACTCGACTGTGATTGGCAGTAGAAAATGTGGCCTGCTATTATCCTCAAAACTTCCCTAATGCCTACCTTTCATCGGAAAAAACGTATGGCAACCTCCCTGTTTTGTTTCTCGGATAGCGCTAAAAGACGTGCAGTTTATTTTATATTAGATTAATCTTACTCACTGCCTTTACAGTAATTTTCGGAGAGATTCGTATACAATGTAGAATACCGTCACGAAGCACGGGTACATTTGCTAGTCTTTCAATAAAATGTGTGAAGCGATGTTACCTAGCAACCGTGCAAGGTGTGATGTGAAGTATTGATGGATAGCCATGACATATAGATCCACGGCCTGTGCAGCTCTCAAGGTACCCTACTGTAGCTAGGCAACATCGCGTTGCACATTTTCGGATTACTCCTACTTCTAAGACAATGTCAAAATATATTTGCGAAATCATTTGCTAAAATACGCGTTCTAGCTTACTTGTAACTTACGAGGTATCATGGTTGCGTGAACATGTACATGATACAAGTTGATTAAGATGAAGGCGATAACCGACATATCCACTGTTCTCCCAGACCAGGTACCATGGTTACATAAGCATAACAGTGTTTGTTTAGTGTATGATGAACTGAATATTTACATTGTACAGAGATATACAAACATAGATACATTTTCTCAAGTTCGCAATCATTGTTCTAAATCAACGTGTGAAAGCCAATGAAGAACTTCATCTGCCATGCTGTTCAGGTTTTTTAATCTTGTCTCTCAACGCATGAAGAGTACATTCAGTGGCAGTATGGTTCACAACATGCTTTTCTTCTTTGTAGTCACATTGAAGTGAGTCTCTATTCCTATTGTAAAAGAGTGTTGGAATTCAAGATGACAAATTGGACCAAATATTCGTTTATAGGAAGCGGAAATAGGGACTGGAACTATTTTTACAATTTTTTTATCGTACATATACGATGTGTCTTATGGCGACAATGGGATAGGAAAGGGCTAAGAATGGGAAGGAAGAGACCGTGGCCTTAATTTAAAGGCACAGCCCCAGCATTTTCCAGGTGTGAAAATGGGGAACCAAGAAAAACCATCTTCAGGGCTGCCGACAATGGGGTTCGAATACACTATCTCCCGAATGCAAGCTGACTGCTACGTGACCCAAACCGTACAACCACTTACTCGGTGGGATTAGAATAATTTACCATTGAAAATGTTCGATACATTTCCAACTTATGTGACATAATTTAAGAAAAAATGATAGGGAAGCTGTCACCTGGAAAACAGCCCTAAATGCAGGTCAATTGTGATTGATTGATTGATTGATTGATTGATTGATTGATTGATTGATTGATTGATTGATTGATTGATTGATTGATTGATTGATTGATTGATTGATTAGTATCAAATCTGTCATAAGCAGTCCTCACTCTAGTTAATGCTGCCACTGTCGTGTGGTTAGATGGAATCCAGCCGGCCCCTCACAGGGGTTTTCTATGATGTGATGGTGGGGTAGCAGGAGTTGCTGTTGTCACAGTTGTCCCCAGGCATATGATATATTGAAAGAGCCGCCCTTTATAGTAGGTTAAGTGCTGTTCAACAAGAAGTTAATCTGGTTTTTTTTTTTTTTTTTTTTTTTTTTTTTTTTTTTTTTTTTTTTTTTTTTTTTTGACAGAGGTCACTGATGTGTCTGCGTGAATCGGAAGGTGCGAATCGCTTTTCGATTTCTTCCACGAGTTTAACAGCAATTGAAGTGTCCGGCTGGTAGAAGTATATAACGCAATACAGGTAGGCAATGGATACTCGTACGATGAATACATCCTGTTATGATGTGCACTGCTTGGTTCGGGTGAATGTCCGCTAGTTTGGTGTGAGAGCTGTTAAGCTAACTTGAACAGCGGTATTCACCATAAACCCCCAAACCCCATGGCACTACAGCCCTTGAAGGACCTTGACCTACCAAGCGACCGCTGCTCAGCCCGAAGGCCTGCAGATTACGAGGTGTCGTGTGGTCGGCACAACGAATCCTCTCGGCCGTTAATCTTAGCTTTCGAGACCGGGACCGCTATCTCACCGTCAGGTAGCTCCTCAATTCTAATCACGTAGGCTGAATGGACCTCGAACCAGCCCTCAGGTCCAGGTAAAAATCCCTGACCTGGCGGGGAATCGAACCCGTGGCCTCCGGGTAAGAGGCAAACACGCTACCCCTACACCACGGGGCCGGTATTCACCATAGCAGTCACAATTTTATTGATATGAAAGTAATAGTTGGCATATTGATATTCTGTGTTCTGCCGAATACGTCGGCCTGTATAGAGGTTTCCTACATCAGAAATATCGAGTAATAATATAACGAGAGCTCCAGAATTTATCTGGAGAGAATCTGGATTCAGTGTTGTATTTATGTTGACTATTTAGCGAATAACTACAAAGTTAAGTAATGGTAATAAATGTACATAAATATAAAACAAATCACGAACATAGGTGCTCATAACCTAAAGCAGAGAACAAAACTTTTAGCATGGAAGCATGCTATTTTATTTTTGCATTTAAACTCGTTGGGCTGCAGTCTCCCAATATGTCGAGTGCTTTCTTCATTAGGATAACACAAGTGCGTACTGTTGATTCGATGATTAAATCAATTATCACTGATGTGCATTTAGGACTGCCATCCAAGTTACAGTCTGTGGTCAAATGTATTACTGAATATGTTCCAATACGCATTCTGATGAATTTATATAAAAACAAGTGTGCATAGGTGTGATAATATAAAAATGATAAGAGTGTGGCGATATACAGCTGTTGATTAGTGGAAGTTCTTGATATTCGTATACAGGATTGATCACTGGAGTCATGAGCTGGATAGTCGTTAGTAAATTATATTTCCTAATTTACCTTAGACGTCTAATAAGGCAAATTCAGGATGTTTAAAAGCTCCATATCTATTGAAAAGTCTAGGAGAAATGAAATTAAAATTTACTACTGAACGTAGGCTATCAACCGGCTTCGGTGAGGTCATCTGAGGCGAATGGAGGAGGATAGGTTTCCTAGGAGAATAAAGGACTGGGCCTTGGAGGGTAAGAGAAGTAGAAGAGATCAATGCGACCATGGTAAACTAAGTTTTCAATTACTTAATTATCAGAGGTGTGGAACTAAACGATGGGTACATTCTGCTATGATTTGTTTCAAGTTATTGACCTAAAAATATAAGATTTGCAAAATTACTTTTTTTAAATCGCGTAATAGTTTAAAATGTGGCAGTGTTTCTTAATTTCTTGCTCAATTACGCCTAAAATAATGAACCAAGTGAGCTGAAATTTGGTCTGAATATACTTCAAATATTCAGTTCAAATATAAGTCTATTCTATTTTTTTAATAATTAACCTTTTCCCAAATAGTGGCCATTAATATGCAGGTATTTACTGAACTTGGGCACGTTTTGTCCACTAAAAAAAAAGAATGGGAAAAAAGCCCAGCATGTGAATTTGAAATGAAGTTCTATAAAAAACGGCCTTATGCACTTTCTTTGTAACTCTAATGGTTCTCCAGGAAGTTCGGCTTTTATGTCTAAGGGACGCGTTCCACAGATAACTCGCCTGCCGAGCGCTGTTCGACTGGATATTTGGCCGGTTCTTGGTAGCTGTTGTTAATTAAGACTGCGTTAAGGTTACTTTTTAAAACTTACACGTCAATGGAGAGTACAAACAGAAGTCAATGATACCGCCAACTATCGGCTTGTTAAAGACGGGCACGTTCGGTTAATACACTGACTGACAGAGCAAATGCAACACCAAGAAGGAGTGGTCAGAACTTTATGCCAATTGCAGGGTAGACTGACGTCACTGAGGTATGCTCATGATGTGAAATGCGCCGCTGTGCTGCGCACGTAGCGAACGATAAATGGCACACGGCGTTGGCGAATGGCCCACTTCGTACCGTGATTTCTCAGCCGACAGTCATTGTAGAACGTGTTGTCGTGTGCCACAGGACACGTGTATAGCTAAGAATGCCAGGCCGCCGTCAACGGAGGCATTTCCAGCAGACAGACAACTTTACGAGGGGTATGGTGATCGGGCTGAGAAGGGCAGGTTGGTCGCTTCGTCAAATCGCAGCCGATACCCATAGGGATGTGTTCATGGCGCAGCGCCTGTGGCGAAGATGGTTGGCGCAGGGACATGTGGCACGTGCGAGGGGTCCAGGCGCAGCCCGAGTAACGTCAGCACGCGAGGATCGGCGCATCCGCCGCCAAGCGGTGGCAGCCCCGCACGCCACGTCAACCGCCATTCTTCAGCATGTGCAAGACACCCTGGCTGTTCCAATATCGACCAGAACAACTTCCCGTCGATTGGTTGAAGGAGGCCTGCACTCCCGGCGTCCGCTCAGAAGACTACCATTGACTCCACAGCATAGACGTGCACGCCTGGCATGGTGCCGGGCTAGAGCGACTTGGATGAGGGAATGGCGGAACGTCGTGTTCTCCGATGAGTCACGCTTCTGTTCTGTCAGTGATAGTCACCGCAGACGAGTGTGGCGTCGGCGTGGAGAAAGGTCAAATCCGGCAGTAACTGTGGAGCGCCCTACCGCTAGACAACGCGGCATCATGGTTTGGGGCGCTATTGCGTATGATTCCACGTCACCTCTAGTGCGTATTCAAGGCGCGTTAAATGCCCACCGCTACGTGCAGCATGTGCTGCGGCCGGTGGCACTCCCGTACCTTCAGGGGCTGCCCAATAATCTGTTTCAGCAGGATAATGCCCGCCCACACACTGCTCGCATCTCCCAACAGGCTCTACGAGGTGTACAGATGCTTCCGTGGCCAGCGTACTCTCCGGATCTCTCACCAATCGAACACGTGTGGGATCTCATTGGACGCCGTTTGCAAACTCTGCCCCAGCCTCGTACGGACGACCAACTGTGGCAAATGGTTGACAGAGAATGGAGAACCATCCCTCAGGACACCATCCTCACTCTTATTGACTCTGTACCTCGACGTGTTTCTGCGTGCATCGCCGCTCGCGGTGGTCCTACATCCTACTGAGTCGATGCCGTGCGCATTGTGTAACCTGCATATCGGTTTGAAATAAACATCAATTATTCATCCGTGCCGTCTCTGTTTTTTCCCCAACTTTCATCCCTTTCGAACCACTCCTCCTTGGTGTTGCATTGTCACTGTCAGTCAGTGTATATGGGTAAATGGTTAGAACTACGTTGCATATGAAAGAATACTGGGCTAAAAGAAAATCCAACGAATGTTGATATCATGTGGTTCTAAGTGACCCATTCGCGAAGAGAAAGAATAAGAATGATATATATGTGCACATTTGTGAGAAGTTTGAATCTAATCAGTTTAGGACTGGTTTGTCTGCAACACTATGAATTCTGGAAAAAGTTACACTTGAGGAAAGCAAAGCTGGAGACGTCGTGGCCTGTTAAATACACACACAGGCGCTCTCCACAGTACTCTTAAAAACCTGTATGTGCAGGTATTTACTGAGAAATACCATAATGTGTTCCAAATATTGGAGAATCTACTAGTACCAAAATCTCATTTTTTGTTGCTTGGCCATTTTGAGTACAAAAGGTCACAAAGATCACTTCCATATTCCCGCGACAAAAGATGCTTTGGCACGTTAAAGGAACTATATTTTGAAATCAAATTCCTGGCATTTGGCCTGTCTTAAGAATATTATAATTAACTCTGATGACGAATTATATTTTACAGCATGCAATAATTTACAGAGTGCAAATCACAGCCATCGTCTCTGTTTATGTATACTGAGAAAAAATATTTCAGTATTTCAGAGAGTTTGCGTGTATACATTTGTTCTTCGCTTTTCTCGATGCCACCTTCCCAGATATGTGTGATCAGTGGAGCACCTGGTCTGGATTTTAAGGTCGGATGCCTATCCCGTCACTACGCACTGATCCTATTAACAATTCCTCCTAAGTTCACCAGGATTGAAAACCAGGACATACGAGATGAGAGACGACTTGGCAAGCGGTCGCTGTTCCAAACTCCATCAATGCATGTGGGGTTTAGGAATTCTCATATTTCACATAAAACTAGAGATCCCGAGCTCTCACATTAATCCTCAGTTATGTAACACTATAACTTAGCTTGCTTGTTTACTTATTACCTCCTTTGTACTATGATAGTATGCGATGTAAAAATCACATTCAAGAATAAATGATGTCTGGAGACAATCGTTGGTCAGATAGCCCTCAGTTTATTGAGTCAAACGGATCACTCGCTCTGGAGATGCCAACTCATCGAGCATTAACATTGGGACACGCAACCTAAAACTTGCCCTAAAGATTATGTAGCTGTCTCCATAAAAACGTGCATCACTTAGTTTTCTCATTACTTCTATTTCAACAGAGAACCCTGTAGGATTTTTAAGTTCATAAGCTCATAAACTCAAGCGAAAACTCAAGTCGATAAAATAAGCACTTTGTTCTGTTACAGAATTAAGACTCTAGTTGTTTTGGCTGTGGCAGAAGTGGGGCGAGAATCTACCAAGCTAAACCCTGGTCGACGACTTTGAATATGTCACCCTTTTAGATTTATTTCCAAAGAATTCCAACAGGTTATTGTACTTTCTGAGTCTTCCAGCTTTTCTTAAAATGTTCAATCAACTGCTTCGTGGAAATTTACACCGTACCTGGTATCTGTGTCAAGGAATTTCTACTCAACGTGACAGGAATTAGAGACCACAGTACTGATAGTAACCAGATCTCGTAGCTCACCGCTACCTACTGTTGCCAGATTTGTCGTCTTTGATGACACGACCTGGGTATCATGCAGGATTACTCCACGGATTAATGCTGAGTTAAATTATCTTTATTCGGATACGTGGTATCATTTCAAGTACATGGAAATTATTTCCTTAATTGATAATCCATATAAATAAAATTAAAATGTTGTCTCTCTGATTCAAATTTTTGCTTCAGTTCAGTTTCTTCTTACTTGTTTGTTCTATGTTGGTTTGTTTGTTTGTATCGAGATCACGGGGAAACACCTTCACAGAATTTCTGGAAACTCGGTATAAGTTCAGAGATAGCTAGGTTGTGTACAAAGCTCTATATATTATTTGAAAAGTATTCAGTGGCGTAGGAATACTGAGGGTGGCAAAACAATGAAAGTCAAATTTCTCCGTTAATATATGGTCAATCGATAAACTGCGCCTCGTAAAATTTGTGAAAAGTCCAATTCTCAAGTTTTACCGCGCGAAGAATAATTAAGGAGATATATATTTTTCATTAGCTTCCGATATCTCAGATAATACAATTCTACCGAACCTAAAAGGTGTACATAAGAGAAGCTATACAAAATATAAAAAGACAAAGACACCTCCGTACAGGCCATGAAGTCCCTTGGAGGAGTGGAAGGTACAGGCTTCCACCATTGTTAACCGCGGCACGTGATGGGGTAGAGTGGTTAGCTCTACGCCCGGCCGCCTTTGCCCCCAGGAATTAACCTGGTACTCATTTTTGGTGTAGGCTGAGTGAATCTCAGGGCCATATGTACCTCCGGAAGTGGAAATCTCGTTTCTTAAATTTTACGACTTCCTGACGGGGATTCGAACCCACGTCCTTCCGGGCGAACCGAGCACGCGTTTTACCGCCTCGGCCAGGCAGCCCCTGTACAAAATATAATTTCCAATATTTTATATTCGATGCATTTTTTTACTGTGAGAGTGGTGGTAATGAATTCTCACGAATTCTTTTTTTTTTTTTTTTTTTTTTTAGTAGTTCTAACCGCGAGCATCACTGACGTAGAAGTATTACTTAATCATAAAGGTAACAAATTAACCGGCGTGAACTGTTCACTAACCCGTCAGCGAACCAAACATACTTCAGAGCTGCGTGGCAAGTCAGCAGAGTAACAATTTCCGAGCTGCCCTCGCTGTTCGTCATCACGAAATAACAAACCGTCAGTCAATCAAAGCCGTGTTGGCGAGGGTCGACTATCCAGTCACCTAGAAGGACTTATGACGTCTATTACTTCTTAGTGTTAGGGCAAACACTGGAGAAGTAGTTATCCGCTTTCCGGAATATCTCAGTGGCATAGCTTTCACACCATATCTAGTGTGTTGCTAGCGCGAAGTGTTTACATCTACCGTACTTTTTGTTAACAAAGAACTATTTTATATAATACTAGCAAGATACCCGTGCTTCGCTACGGTATTATACTGAAATTTATAATTGAATGCTTATTGTTTTAGATATATAATCCGCCGAAATTCGCGAACTGACTCGTTTTCTGCGAGAATCCACCAAAATTCCCGATCTGACTGGTTTTCTATTATTTCACGGCACGTTTCCTCCCATTTTTCAATCTTCCTTTCCAGCAATCGATTTCGTACTTCCCGGGCAAGGCTCAGGTATTCCTCCCGGTCAGTTGGGTCCGTAAATCTTTGCCATCTTTTCCTATACTCATTTTTAATATGGATAAAATCCTTCAGGAGATCCGGCGTGGTGTCATATTGGGTGCCTAGAAGGCACTGAACCCGCGGCCGGACTGCATTCTTAGTCATTAGACGTCCAGGAGCCGTTTCCAACGCGGTCCGCACATTTGACGACGGTCCGGAACATTATTATTATTATTATTATTATTATTATTATTATTATTATTATTATTATTACTATTATGTGTTGCTGGAATGGCTGATGACAGGGAAAACCGGTGTATCCGGAGAAAAACCTGTCCCACCTCCGTTTTTTCCAGCACGAATGTCACATGGAGTGACCGGGATTTGAACCACGGAACCCAGCTGTGAGAGGCCGGCGCGCTGCCGCCTGAGCAACGGAGGATACTTATAAGTACATTAAGAACAGTAAAATCAATTGGTCTCACCTCCTTCTACACCCCACCGCCGTTAAGTTTATTTACCGCCACCCCCCCCCCCCCCAAATTAAAAGAATGCTTGTTTCTTTATGTTTAAGGGAGATTCCAAACACCAATGTTCACTTCTATTGCCTTCAGTTTTGAGATATAAGTATCCCCATAAAATTAATTTATTTTTTTCACTTCATTTCACACTACTCCCCCCCCCCACCCCCCAAGTGAATTTTCCCGCAAAAAATACTTGTTTCTTTAATAGTAAAAGATCTTCTAAATACCAATTATCACGACTCTAACTTCTTCAGTTTTTGATTTATGTGTCCCCCTGAAAGGAATTCAACTCCTTTACACTCCCACCCTCCAAGATGGTTTCCCCACCGAAACGCGTTTATCTTTGTTTTTAAAGGAGATCTAAATACGAATTTTCACGTCTGTAACAACTTTAGTTTTTATTAGATGTATGTATTCTCATACAATTAAGTCAATTAAATTTTCAATTCTTTCACCCCCCCCCCCCCATTGGATTTTCCGAGAATACGTCTTTCTTTACTTTTAAAGCAGATTGCAAATATCAAATTTCACGTCTGTAACATCTTCATTCTTGAGATATCAGTAGCCTAATTAAAAGAATTCAACACCATTTTCAATCACTTTTACCCACCCCTCACCACCCAAGTGGTATTTCCGAAAACTAAAAATACACGATTCGTTATGTATAATAGAGATAAAAAATACCATTTTTCACTTCTGTAACATGTTAAGTTTTTTTAGATATACTGTAAAAATTCTCATTTTAAAATTTCACCCCTTTTGAGTTCCCCTTAAGAGGAGTTTCCAGAAACAAATCACCTATGTTTCTTTACATTTACAGGAGATTCCAAACACCCACGTTTTACGTCTTTAACATTTTACGTTTCCAAGATATTCTGTAGATATAGCCTTTCAAAAAATTCACCCCAATTTGTCACTCCTGTTTAACCGCCATTAATTGGATTTTCCAAAAACTAAAAAATACGTGTTTCTTTATTTTTAAAGGAGGTCCTATATACAAATCATCAGTTCTGTAATATCTTCAGGTTCTGAAATATAAGTATCCTCATTAAAGGCATTCAACCCATTTTTCACCCTTTTACACCCCTCCTATTGGGATTTACAGGAAACAAAAAAATACGTGTTCCTTTATTTTTAGAGGAGATTCTAACTACCAATTTTACATCTGTAAATTTTAAAGTTTTAAGATGTAGACACACTCATTTTAAAAATTCACCCCCCTTTTCACCCCCCAATATTTGAATTTTCCAAAAACGAAAAAATACGTGTTTCTTTACTTTTAAAGTAGATTCCAAATACCAATTTTCAGGTCTGTAATATCTTCAGGTTCTGAAATATAAGTAGCCTCATTAAAGGCATTCAACCCATTATTCACCCTTTTACACCCTTCCTATTGGGATTTTCCGAAAACAAAAGAATACGTGTTTCTTTATTTTTAAAGGAGATTCTAAATACCAATTTTTATATCAATACACCTTAAAAGTTTTGAGATATAGATACACTAATTAAAAAAATAACCCCCTTTTCACCCCCCATAATTGGATTTTCCAAAAACAAAAAAATACGTGTTTCTTTTTTTTTAAAAGAGATCCAAAACACCAATTTTCAGGTCTGTAATATCTTCAGGTTCTGAGATATAAGTAGCCTCATTAAAGGCATTCAACCCCTTTTTCACCCGTTTCACGATTCCTATTGCGATTTTCCGAAAACGAAAAAATGCGTGTTTCTTTATTTTTAATGAAGATTCTAAATACCAATTTTTACATCTGCAAACTTTAAAAGTTTGGAGATATAGATTCACTCATTTTTAAAATTCACCCCCTTCTCACCCTCCCATTAATTAGATTTTCCAAAAACAAAAAAATACGTATTTCTTTATTTTTAAAAGAGATCAAAAGTACCAATTTTCAGGTCTGTAATATCTTCAGTTTCTGAGATATAAGCACCGGTATCCTGATTAGGCATTCAACCCCTTTTACACCCTTTTTCACCCCTCCTATTGGGATTGTCTGAAAACAAAAAAATACGTGTTTCCTTATTTTTAAAGAAGATTCTAAATACCAATTTTCACATCTCTAAACTTTTAAAGTTTTGAGATATAAACACACTCATTTTAAAATTTCACCCCCCTTTTCACCCCCTTAGCGACGGAATATCCAAAAATCCTCTCTTAGCGAGCACCTGCATCTTAATATGAATATATCCCCAAAATTTCATTTCTTTATGTCCAGTAGTTTTGGCTCGGCGATGATGAATCAGTCAGTCAGTCAGTCAGTCAGTCAGGACAAGCTACTTTATATATATAGATGTTTCTATTAACTCAGCAGATGTTCATTCGTCGATCTGTAGTATTTTAGTTCCTCAAAACATCTTTCTGACTTCATACTGCCGTAGTTTAGGATTTGAAATGGTGCATAATTTATTTCTCAAGGACTTCTACGACCTAGAACGACAAGGTTGCATCATATTCCAAGAAGAATATAAACAACTTCCGATTTCCTAGCATCTATCGTCTTTACGCCAACATGCAGTTCTTATTAATTCACTTACGCACTAGTCTAAGACATATAGCAGAAGGGCTCTTCCAGGGAAGATTCATCACACGAAGACCCAAGATTCAAATCCCGGATGTAACAGCTTCTATCTTGAGTATGTCCTGTTTCCTTCATGCTTCCACTTTCACTTCATAAGTTAGCGTAATATTACTACGAGTACCAACTTGAACACTAACAAGAAAACCCCGAGACTTTCTCGCTTCTGATTTTTAAGAAACTTAATAATGATTCTTGTAATGAGGTAAAAGTGACATCTGTGAAGTAGTTCGTTTTGGAGCTCTTTCTCCAGTTATTGAAATGAAAACTTTGACATTCTCCTAGTAGTTAGGCAACCTGAGAGAGTCTTTTGGTTAAATGTAAGACAAATTACGTTTAAAAGTTATCTCAGCTCGATTACTGATCGGAAAAAACATCTTATTTGAACAAAATAATAATTATTATTATAAATGACTTGTAATGGAAATTTAATTTGACGAAGGCCTTCCCTTGTAGGTTTATGTAGCCCAACACGGCCCTTGAATCTGTCAAGACATTTTCCTTTTTATTTCTGTAATTATTGTTGAACGTCGCACTAAACGTTGACGGTCGAGGCCTTGATTAACGTACAGCCGTGGCGTTTAAATGGTGTGAAGAAAATGGGAAACCAATGAAAAACCACCTTCAGGGCTGTCATTGGTGGAGTTCGAACACACTATCTCATGAATGGAAGCTTGTAGCCACACTAGTCGTACCACGTACCCAACTCACTCGGTTTCGTGGTTAACCTCGTACTGTATACGTTAAGGAAATTGAGTCTAGTCTAGACTAGATCCATTTTCAGAGGCTAATGTAATGTAGAAGTTGCATTTTCTCTGTTAACATATTTTAATATGTTTAATGGATGGACATAATTATCAAGAAAATTTCAGGAGTAGGCCTATATGACAGAATAGTATACATTGACTGACAAAATCACTGTTCTGTTTCAGTTATACACCGGGCGAGTTGACCGTGCGGTTAGGGGCGCTTAGCTGTGAGCTTGCACCCGGGAGATAGTGGGTTCGAGCTTCACTGTTGGCAGCCCTGAAGATGGTTTTCCGTGGTTTCCCATCTTCACACCAGGCAAATTAAGGCCACGGTCGCTTCCTTCCCACTCCTAGGCCTTTCCTATCCCATCGTCGCCATAAGACCTATCTGTGTCGGTGCGACGTAAAACAAATTGTAAAAAAAAGAGTTATAGAATTATTTAATTATTTTCGATTTAGTTTGTAGTTTTCTTATTAAGATGTTATCTATCAATATTGTATTCGTTTTTATTTGAAATTCTATTGTCATACTGATTGTTTGGATTTCTTGAAATTGTTCCGATTTTATTGTATGTCCAAAGTATTCGGCCTCCTACAGTGAGTTTTGCTCGTCCGGGCCTTTCTCGGTTAAATTAAATTTAATTAAATCGATTAAATAGAAATGAGTGACAACATTAACATTAAATTCTCCACGAAGTAAGCATACTAAGAACGGTAATTACAGCGTCTGAAACAAATATAGACAAGAGAAAACATCTTAAAACGTGACCATACCTCCCTTGTCTGTGTGCGGTAGTCTTCATGTCTGAGAACCAGATCAGCCGACTGCACCTCGCAACGAGGAGTGTGGGCACACAGGTAGGTGTAGACGTAAAACACTGATATTACTGAACTTGGTCTTGCTGCATTTCCATAGACCTCCAACGTCGTCTGGAATGTAGTTTCACAAACGGTATTGCGTTATTTTATCCGTAAATACGAGGACTACCAGTGGAGGTGGGTAGCCAATAGTGGAGCGTGATTGGTGGAAGGTCGGACCGCTGAATTTCTCATCAGTATGAGAGACGGGTGGTCTGCCCTTGTAGCCTTGCGGCCGGCTACTTTGAAATCACCCACGCTGTCACTATGGAGATAAAAAACGACCCACCTTTTACTGAAACTGAAGATGTGATCATAGAGGTAAACTCTCAGATCTAGATTCGCTATTGTCTCCTATTACATCACCTCCAGAAGGTCCGACTCGTTCGCTGAACGGTCAGCGTACTGGCCTTCGGTTCAGAGGGTCCCGGCTTCGATTCCCGGTCGGGTCGGGGATTTTAACCTTAATTGGTTAATTCCAATGGCACGGGAGCTGGGTGTATGTGTTGTCTTCATCATTTCATCCTCATTACGACGCGCAGGTCGCCTACGGGAGTCAAATAGAAAGACCTGCACCTGGCGAGCCGAACCCGTCCTGGGATATCCAGGCACTGAAAGCCATGCGACATTTCATTTTTTACCTCCAGAAGGTTCGCGCTTATCCTCTCAAAGTCTCATAAGTGTATAATTCCTATGATGACCATGGGGCCCGAAGCGTGTCTATCATTAGTTACATCCCATTGCCGTAATTGGAAGTAGCTGCATCAAGTGAAGTGTGACAAAGGAGACCCCATAAGCCCGTTATCATAGCTACAAATAATAATGTTATTGTTTTACGTCACACCAACTACTTTTGACGGTTTTTGGATACGGCCAGAATTTTGTCCCACAGGAGTTCTTGTGCGTGCCAGTAAATCCGCCGATACGAGCATCATGTGGAGCAAACTGACAGCCGGTAAAGTAAACATGTGTCCTCATCCCGAGGTGGAGCAGCTTTTTTCAGACACACCGGAGGCACCCAATGGAGGTGAGCTGCATGGACCATTTCAACCACATACCAGCCTTCCAGCCATTCTTCAATTTCTGGTAGTAGCGGGAATCGAACCCGGGCGTCCGAGGACGGCAGCTAATAACACGAACCGTTACGCTAAAGAGGCGGACTGACAAACAGAACAGAAACGATCAAAGCAGAAGAGGACGTTAGGAGTAAGCAACTCTGAACTGTTTGAGAATTATTTATGAACTAACCAAAGAATCCTTCTCATTGAGGACATCCGGATGAAGCTACTCTTACAGAGTTCTAGATTCGAGGAACTCGAAGCGAGCAGGACTAGACTAGAAGTCCACAGTGAGAGCGTAATGATAAACCGAAACTGGACCGCCGAACTCCAAGTTCAAAGAAATGTCATGGTAAGACTGTCAGTCCACGGGTTCCACCACGAGATCAGCTCGACAACATTTTAGCAATCCGCTCAAGACTGTATCTGCACTCTATGCAATAAAAAAGAGCCAAGTCCAGAAGTATGACACGGTTCGCAACCGCCGCCCTATTATGTATGGGAAAATGCGGAGAGCCCGCCTCGGTGCTGTAGTGGTTAGTGTGATTAGCTGCCACCCCCGGGGGGCCGGGTTCGATTCCCGGCTCTGCCACGAAATTTGAAACGTGGTACGAGGGCTGGAACGGAGACCACTCAGCCTCGTGTGGTCAGCTGAGTAGAGGTGAGTTCGATTCCCACCTCAGCCATCCTGGGAGTGCTTTCCGTGGTTTCAACTTCTCCTCGAGGCAAATGCCGGGATGGTATCTAACTTAAGGCCACGGCCGTTTCCTTCCCTCTTCCTTGCCTATCCCTTCCAATCAACCCATCCCCCACCAAGGCCCCTGTTCAGCATAGCAGGTGAGGCCGCCTGGGCGAGGTACTAGTCATCCTCCCCAGTTGTATCCCCAGACCCAATGTCTCAGGCTCCAGGACACTGCCCTTGAGGCGGTAGAGGTGGGATCCCTCGCTGAGTCCGAGGGAAAAGCCAACCTTGGAGGGTAAGCAGATCAAGAAAATGCGGAGAAAGAAGAATATATTACAGGTTTCGTTTTCCTTTTTGTATATTTTCACTGTTACGATAAATATTGAGTGTTAAAATAGTAATAGTAGCAAATTATAAAACCATCGTAAATAGTTTTGTAATATTAATTACACAATAATAAAAAGAAATGAAGTTGTTCAATAACCCGTCAGCGACGGATAGTACAGCTAGTTCTTTAATAAAATGATGCAATATTGTTCGTTCACAGGTGAAGTCCTTAAGATGCTTCATATTCGGCTAGGTTACGTGCTATTGGCTCCGTAAACACGTGTGTTCCGCTCTGTAAGGTTGGTTCGTGACATCACCGGCCTAATCCCAGACGTAATGGGAAGGAACGCAGATGGCGGGACCACACAAACTAAATCTGCTCTAAGTCGCACGAGAAACATCTGGTTTACACATTCTGGGAGACGAAGAAGTTCAGTGTTAAGGGTAACCAGCACACGTGACACACAGCAGACACACTTTACGATCCGTTAATACACGTGATGTTTCATTGCCCGGCTGTCTTCTTCCAGGAGCAAGGGGCCAACACCAGCACTGTGCTATCTCTATTTCGCTGAGGAGAAAGATATAGGACCTTATTTTATTAACATTCAAACTAATTTATATACTGGAGGTGTTAGGTTCGAGCCTCCGTCCATAGCGAATCTTTTCTTTGTTTTAGTGGTTTACCCTTGCACTAATTCAGATTTTCGGCGATGATGCGATACGAAATGGCACAGCCCACAATGTTCCTGGCGTGAAGATAGGAAAACACGGAAAACCATTTTCAGGGTTGCCGATGGTGGGGTTCAAACCCACTATCTCCCGAGTGCAAACTTACAGCTGCGTGAACCTTACCACGCAGCCAACTCGCTCGGTCCACGAATCAATACATTCCATATCAAATGTGGGGATTTTCTGGCATAACTTGTCAGTTCTTAAAGTTGTAAAAATAAGGGTGGGGGCGGCGTCTGCCATGTACAGGAAATTGCATATTTGTATAGTGGAGGGTAGTGTTGTGTATGACGTGTGTGTCACAGGAATGTTAGGGACAGCACAAACACCCAGTTCTCCAGCCAAGATAATTAGCTATTTAAAATTAAAATCACTCTAATCATCCGGGAATCGAACCCAGGGTCCGGAAACCGAAGGAATCGAACATACAATTGACGGAAATTCGTGGAATAACTTTGATTTCTCTGGAAACATTGTACGGGTGATGATAACTTTTTCGGTCCATTTTTGGCTGAACCATTGTAGAAGTACTATATCTAACTCTTTCTTAAACTCTTACACTTTGAACGTGCACCACTGTCACTGTTCTTCTCAAAATCCTCCAGCTTTTCTTAACATTGTGGGCAGTTTGTATTCTTGCTGCATAATCTGCCGTCAACTTAGCAGCCAACACTCCCATCTCAGGTTTTTTTTTTTCTTCCAATTTTTGCTGCATTGACTGCACGGACTACAGCACTCAACTTACAAACCAAAGGGTTAGCAAGAGAAGTTAATTATCACTCGTGTGGACCCTGATCAATATGGGTTGATGACCACGTGATTTTTAACCTTATAGAAACAAACAGGACAACAGCCACCACCATCGCGAGTTAGTTACCATGACGACACTTTAAGCGACGTTTACTAATGACGGAATTTATTGCTACCACAAAGCTACATTCCTTAAGAACTCGGATATCAGTAATCAATAAATCCAATTTAAAATGAATGGATTTTTAACACGTTCCCTCGGTTTCTAAAAACTGTAAAAGTGTAACGGAAGGAAGTCCTAATATTATAATGCAGTTTCAACAACACGTCAATAAAATGGCACTGTATACATTAACAATTATGGGATGAAATGATAATAGGTTGACTATAACATAGCACTGAGTAAATAAATGATAACTACACGAGATTCAGCAACAGGCTGGGAATAAAACAGCACTATGACATTAACAATCACTAGATGAGATTCAACTATATGTTAACAATGAAACAGTACTGTGGCGTTAATGATCACTAGTTGAGATTCATGAACATGTTGACAATAAAAGAGCACTGTGCCATTAATGAGCACTAGATGAGATTCATCGCCATGTTAATAATGAAACAGCACTGTGACATTACTTATCACTAGATGAGGTTTATGATCATATAGACAATGAAATAGTGTGACATTAATTATCACTAGACGAGATTCATCACCATGTTAACAATTAAATAGCACTGTGATATTAATGATCACTAGATGAGATTCATCACCATGTTGAAAATGAAATAGCACGGTGTCATTAATGATCACTAGGCGGTATTCAAGAACGGGTTAATAATAAAATAGCTTTGTGAAACGAATGATCACTAGGTGAGATTCAACAACAGGTTGACAATAAAATAGCACTTGACATTAATGATCACTAGATAAGTTGCATGAAGATGTTGAAAATGAGATAGCATTGTGACAGTAAGGATCACTAGATGAGATACATCACCATGTTGACAATGAAATAGCACTGTGATATTAAGGATCACTAGGCGATATTCAGCAACAATTTGGTAATAACATATTGCGACCTTAACGATTACTAGATATTCAACAACAGGTTGAATATACAACAGCACAGTGTACATAAGTGATCACTAGACGAGATTCAACCACAAGTTGACTATAAAATAGTACAGTGTACATTAGTTATCACTAGACGAGATTCAACCACAAGTTGACTATAAAATAGTACAGTGTACATTAGTGATCACTAGACGAGATTCAACCACAAGTTGACTATAAAATAGTACAGTGTACATTAGTGATCACTAGACGAGATTCAACCACAAGTTGACTATAAAATAGTACAGTGTACATTAGTTATCACTAGACGAGATTCAACCACAAGTTGACTATAAAATAGTACAGTGTACATTAGTGATCACTAGACGAGATTCAACCACAAGTTGACTATAAAATAGTACAGTGTACATTAGTGATCACTAGATGAGAATCAACAACATGTTGACTATAAAACAACACAGTGCACATTAATGATCACTAGACGAGGTTCAAAAACAGGTTGACAATAAAATATCGCAGTGTACACTAACGATGACTAGATGAGATTCATCACCATGTTGACAATGAAATAGCACAGTGTACATTAATGATCACTAGAGGAGATTCATCACCATGTTGACAATGAAATAGCACAGTGTACATTAATGATAACTAGAGGAGATTCAACAACAGGTTCACTACAAAATAGCACTGTGACAGTAATGATCACTAGATGAGATCCATTAACGGGTGGACAATAAAACAGTACTGAGACATCAATGATCATTGAACGAGAACCAACAATATCCTGACTATAAAATGACACTGCACGTTAAGGATCACTAGACGAGTCAACAATAGGCTGACTATATAATAGACAGTATACATTAATGAAAACACTGCGTGAGTTAAGAAGAGATCGGTTACACAATAACAGTTCGAACCATAACGAATTCGAGGCGATAGTCAATAGTAAGTTGGCTAAAACTTGACAAATTGAACAAACCTTAACGAAACCCAACGGCAGAGTTAACAAGGTCAGCGGTGCTGCACTGTACGATCCGGACAGGAAGAATTTCTTTTGCACAGCTTTGTCGGACACGAGTCTCATTTCGGACTTTGGCTCGTGATGCAGGTGCTCAGCTGAGAGGGGAAGCACTGTACTGAAGTAGACGGCAGTGTCACGTAATGCAGTGCGTAATTGTAAACGTGCGTGGGGTCGGGCGACCCAGTGGCCCAGATCGCTTCAGATAAAGGCGTGGTTAACGGCCATCGGAGTGAAAGGACATCTACACACACATCCAGCCATTGTTCGCATCTATGCATCTAGGCCAAATATTTGCAAATTTTAGCATCGCAAAGCTTGACAATAATCAAATAAAAGTGTAGATCCTGTCATTGTAATTTATAAACTTACTCAAATATGTAGAGCCATATCCAGTCGATGGATGGCGATTTTATTACTACCATCTTCTCCACGCGTTCTCACACACCGATCTTCTGAAAGGGCATCCTCTGCTATACTTCCGACAGAATGGTTTGCTCTCACTTGTGACTTCAACTCCAATGTTAAAACAAGCGGCAGAACAAAGAGTTTTTCTTTTCTTTTTTCGAGCAGTTCAACGTTGCACTAACATGGCCAGATTTTCGGCGACTCTCAAATGGAATAATCTTAGGACTAGGAAGGTGGCCGCTTTGGCCGTAATTGAACTACAGAACCGACATTTGCATGGAGTGAAATGGGAAGCCACGGAAAACCATCTCCACGAGTGCTGACAGTGGCGCTTGAACCCATGATTTCCCAAATAATAATAATAATAATAATAATAATAATAATAATAATAATAATAATAATAATAATAATAATACCCGGCGAGTTGGTCATGCGGTTAGGGGCACGCAGCTGTGAGCTTGCATCCGGGAGTTGTGGGTTCGAAGAAGCCCGCTGTCCGCAGACCAGGCAGATGCTGGAGGCTGTACCTTAATTAAGGCCACGGCCGTCTCCTTCCTACTCCTAGGCCGTTCCTATCCCATCGTCGCCATAAAATCTATTTGTATCGGTGCGACGTAAAGCCAGTTGTAAATAATAATAATAATAATAATAATAATAATAATAATAATAATAATAATAATGTCCGCCTCTGTGGTGTAGTGGTTAGTGTGATTAGCTGCCGCCCCCGGAGGCCCGGGTTCGATTCCCGGCTCTGCCACGAATTTTGAAAAGTGGTACGTGGGCTGGAACGGGGTCCACTCAGCCTCGGGAGGTCAACTGAGTAGAGGTGAGTTCGATTCCCACCTCAGCCATCCTGGAAGTGATTTTCCGTGGTTTCCCACTTCTCCCCCAGGCAAATGCCGGGATGGTACCTAACTTAAGGCCACGGCTGCTTCCTTCCCTCTTCCTTGTCTATCCCTTCCAATCTTCCCATCCCCCCCGCAAGGCCCCTGTTCAGCATAGCAGGTGAGGCCGCCTGGGCGAGGTTCTGGTCATCCTCCCCAGTTGTATCCCCCGACCCGATGTCTGAAGCTCCAAGACACTGCCCTTGAGGCGGTACAGGTGGGATCCCTCGCTGAGTCCGAGGGAAAAACCGACCCTGGAGGGTAAGCAGATTAAGAAAGAAATTATTATTATTATTATTATTATTATTATTATTATTATTATTATTATTATTATATATTCGTTTACGGCCGTTAGAGACCACGTTAGATAACAATTACATGTTTCTGGAAGCCTTTCTCACAGCCCAGAACTTCAGCATCCTCTCTCTGGCAGCCTGTCTTCTTTCGTCCGTCCACCCACGGTTAAGTTTTGGTTCGTCATGGAATCCCTGAAATCTGTCGATCACTGACCTAAACTTTGTTCGGTTTGAGAAGTCTTCCGAATTTAGTCCCACCTGTCTGAGATCCTTTCTCACCTCCCTGAACCATTTGTCCGACACTTTAGGTCTGCTGTCTAGTATTGTGAAAATCTTTTTCGTTAGTCTCTTCTCATCCATTCTAAATAAATGCCCATAGAATTTAAGTCTCCGTTTTCTCATGGACTCAGTTAGCCTTTCATTGTCTCGGTAAAGTTCTTCCCTTCCTCGCAGCCTATACTGTCCATCCACAATCTTTGGACCCATTATTTTGCGAAGGATCTTTCTTTCAAATTTCTCAGCTTCTCTCAGTCCCGCTTTTCCTGTCATTTGGAGGCATTCACTAGCATACAGACATTCCGTTTTAATCACTGTATTGTAGTGCCTTAGTTTAGCTCGTCTGGAGATGGTTTTCTTCTTGTATATAGGATATGTCCTACGAAAAGCCGCAGCCATTTTCTCCCGTCTGGTGTTGTTTGCTTCTCTTTCATTTGTTTTCAATTGCACTACTTCACCCAAGTACTTAAAGCTATCAACTCTTTCTATTTTACCGTGTTCTGTCTTCAGGTACCGAGGGGCTGTTTTGATGTTTGTTATATATTTAGTTTTTTCGAAAGAAATCTGTAGTCCTGCTTTTTCTGCTTGTAGTTTTAGTACATTCAGCTGTTCTATTGCTGTGTCAGTATTCCTAGATAGCAGCGCAACGTCATCAGCAAAGGCAAGGCAATTAATCATGACACCACTTTTTGACCCTCCAATGTATACTTGGTTAAGTAATCCTTTTCTGTTCAGTTCTTTTTCCCACTCCCGGATAATCTTCTCCAACACACAGTTGAAAAGAATTGGTGACAATCCATCACCCTGCCTGACTCCTGTTTTAATTTCGAACTGCTTGGAGTTCTCTCCCATGAACTTAACTTTCGAATGTGTCCCAGTTAAAGTCTGCTTAATAATTGCTGTTGTTTTGGCGTCAATTCCAAATTCCACTAATATATTGAATAGCACTTCCCTGTCGACTGAATCATATGCCTTTTTAAAGTCTACAAAAACGACTATCAGATCCTTTGAGAGATGATTCTCTAGTACACGTTTCAGACTCCAGATTTGATCAACGCACGATCTTCCCTTCCTAAATCCCGCTTGATACTCGCCTAGTTGATGATCCACTTGTTCCACAAGTCTCCTCTGTAGTGCTTTAGAGAGTGTCTTATAAGTTACAGATGTGATGGAAATGCCGCGGTAGTTGTTAGGATCTGCTCTATCACCTTTTTTGCGTAGAGGATGAATGATAGCATTTTTCCAATCTTCAGGGATTACCTCCATTTCCCATATCTTTTCCATTTCTCGCCTTAAAATTATAATAATAATAATAATAATAATAATAATATTATTATTATTATTATTATTATTATTATTATTATTATTATTATTATTATTATTATTATTATTATTATTATACGGGGCGAGTTGGCCATGCTGTTAGGGGCACGCAGTTGTGAGCTTGCATCCGGGATTTGTGGGTTCGAAGAAGCCCGCTGTCGGCAGACCAGGCAAATAGTGGGGGCTGTACCTTAATAATAATACCGTTTTATTAATACTATTAATGAATGTAATTTATCACCATCATCATCATGATCATCATCAACATCGTATGGACTCAGCTACAGTGCAGGCATTTGATTTGACGTCAATAATACTGCCTGCATGTCAATTTTGAATTTCGACGCTGCGGTTTACTCTACAAGACGGCAGAGAAAGTGGACCTCCCTTGGGCAAATGGGCGTGGCAGACAAGTGATATAGTCACTGGCTTCTCCCTGTGGCGGCCGATGTTCGAATCCCGGTCAATGATTGTGGGATTTCTGAAATAAGAAATCACGTTCCCGTTGTTCGGATTCCACGTAAAAGTGAGGGCTTAAGGCTTGATCTGCTTTCTTCTGATTGATCTATTGCTAATTTTAAATAATTTCGTCAGGTAAACATCGAATATGTCACCAAAGATATTTTTCATGCCAACATCGTACGACATAAAATGTCCGACTCGTTGACTGGTCAGCGTTGAGACCTTCGATTCAGAGGGTCCCGGTTCGATTCCCGGCCTGGTCGGTGATTTTAATCACGTCTGATTAATTTTTCTGGCTCGGGGACTGGGTGTTTGTGGTGTCCGAACACTATCCTCTTCGTATTCAGACAACACACCAAACTACCAATCACAACAGAAACACGCAATTATAAGTAGCTCCCACCACATAGGGTTATGGTCAGGAAGGGCATCCGGCCGTGAAACAGAGCCAAATTAACTTCTTCGGCACAGTTCGCACCCGCAACTCCACAGGTGTGGGGAAAGCGGTGGTAGAAAAAGAAGATGGTACGACATAAAATATCATATAATATATTTCCCGCTCTTCAAAATTCCATCCAGCTCTGCGGGTTTGAACCCGCTTTCTTGGGATCCGGAAGCCGATATTCTACCAGGAGCTTAACTTACTCCACCACGGCCCGTACAGCGTATCCGAGCCGCTCAGTAGCCTTGTCTCAGTCTGACCTTTGTTTGGACAGTAGGAAAGTTGCAGGAGTACGAGCGACGCTAGAAAGGCCATTCCAGTCCCTCTAAAATATGGCGTGAAAGTGTACCTTATATGGATAGCTAGTGTGTGCATTTCAGTTGGCTCGGCAGGACGAAAACAGACGAAGCAGTTCATGTCGAGCCGATGGCCGAGACGGCAAATTAACGAACTGTTCACACGGAACGACCTGTGTCAACATCCCGCCCCATACGTTCTGAAGTCGACTGCTGCACCTCGACGCTCTATATCAGGGCCTCTCAAACGCCCAAAATCTCACGCGTGCAGATAGAGGCGCAAGAGCTCCGTGCACTGTGCATCGCTGCCGCTCGGCATGGCTCGGATCAACGCTTCGTCTCTGGGCTACTCGGCTAAGCTCGGCTCAACTCGCCTATGCTCGGCTCAAGTCAGCCCGGATTTGGAGCGCTACGGCGCAAGTGGGGCAGAGGGAGACAGGCGGAGCGAGCGAGACAGGCGTGAGGAAAGAGAGAGTAAGCGCTATTGCTCCAAATCGAGGAGTGGGGGGTCTGCACTCTGGTCAACCAAGCCAAGTCGTCTCTTGCACCGTGCACAGTGCATGCACCACGCGCTTGCACCCTGAGAGGCCCTGCTCTATATGAAATTATTGAGTGATATACTGTACATTTAAGCAACATACCGAATCCTTCCAAGTAGCTGTGTCTGGCAGAAACAGATTCACAGTTTCTTCCAAGACCTCTCTGTTCCTCAGCCTGCCCACATAATCATTCTTTATGTCCCGGATAGATCGTCATCTTCTGCTGCCTGTATGAATTTCTCGGGGGTCTATAGATTCCACAATTTATGCCTAATAACAGCTCAAAATGTCTTTAAGAAAGAAGTGGCACGAATTCAGAAACGCAGATTCACACTCAACCCCACTCTTGACCTGCCTTTTTCCTTCCGCACTGTGAAGAACTGCTACGTCTGAGCAATTTCCTTGTCGAGTCTGAACGCTCACACTTCACAGAACGGCGACTCTTCAGTGTCACCCGTCTGTCGCAATGAACTCATGTCCGAATGTGTTTTGTTCCATTTGATCAAGAAGAATGGTGTGTCGAATATACTATCGTCTCGGCCATCAACTCGGTATAAACTGCTCCGTCTGTTTTCAGCCTAAGTTCTGGATCGTTTAGGAAAGTAACTGGAAACTATCTCACTCCTCAAGTTTATAGTACTTCTCTTGCCACCTTGATGCGAATAGCATATCGCAGGAAAATCCACTCTACGATTGTCGCAGAGCCTTCCGACATGGTTCGGTATGCATGACTTTACCATCTTCACACGTAGAGCAGGTAGACAAAGGAAACCACTCTACGATGGTCACAAAATCTCCATCCGCGACACTGGTATCTTGATAAGAACAGCAGAAAACAGAGAAAAGTACTCCACGATGGTCACAGAACCTCCAGCAGTAGTTCGACATTGCCAACTTGAAACTACTACATGATGGTCATCGTCCTGCAAATGGACGCCTCCAGAAAAGAAGACTGGGCATGAATGTGACCTATACTGTATGAGCGAACTACTAAAAGGCACATGCAAGACAGCTGATGATTATGAGGTCGGCGGTTACAGAGTGGGCTTCGGCTGGTCCGATAGTTCTGCACTCCGACCGACCAACCGAGCAGAGGAAGGGTGGCTGCGGCTCTACCGTGGCTCTACGCCTCTGCATTGGAGAGACGGAGAGGGGCTGTTCCCCACCGTCGGCTGTCCTGAGAATTGTTTTCCGTGGTTTTCCATTCTCTTGAACTAAGGCGAATGCCGGGACAGTTCCTAGTTTAGACCACGGCCGCCAGCTCTCTCACCTTCTACGCAAATCTCCTTCACCGTAAGGGCCGATGACCTTCGATGTTAGGCCCCTTAAAACAACAAGCAAGCAAGCATCCTTCACCGTAATAAATCTCCTGGCCTGAGAGACGGCGTCACCGTCTAAGAGGCCCGCCTCCCCCTTCAGGGGAGGAATGAAAACATTTTAGTAGTAGTAGTGATGATGATGATAACTGTAGCTTTAAGAGGATTTTAGGACCCGATGACCTTCGATGTTAGGCCCCTTAAAACAACAAGCATCATCATCAAGAGGATTTTAAGCTACTTCACGTCTCAATGGAAATTTTGGTGCAAGAGTTTGAACAGGATACGCTTAGCCTTATTAGAACATCCTGATTATTTGAATCCTATTTCCTGGCAACCTGGAAGAAAGTTTACATGGTTGTCCTACTTCATTTCCACGTGGATGCTCAGGTGATAGCTAAAATGCAGCGCACGATTCTTTCCTCTTCCGAGCTTACAGTCCGGTTAGTCGTTGTCGTTCTCTCGCTGTGGAAAGAGTTTTTTGTTTGTATTTATTCTCCAAGTGAGATATCAGCTTACAAACATTAAGTGACCACGGAGGTCCTGAAACAAGAACACAATTACTTGCATTGCTGAGTATCAGTATGTATAGTTTAGTAATGGGATTGACTCCCTATCACATTAGGTTCAATTGGTGGTGGAGAATTTGAAGTGAATCCTCAACAATGTTTAAGACGATGTCTTTTAGACGAGAAGAAAATCCAAAGCGTTTCATATATTTCCAGGTCAACAGAGGCACAACACCTCTACTGCAAAACAGTAGTCCTATAACACATCAACTTTGGCATGGAACATGAAAGCGACGAAAGAGAGGTAAGGTAGAAAGGGATCGTAGATGAACCTCTTCTCCTTGTTGACTTGAGATGCCTGATGTTGATCCCTTTCAAAGCGAATTTTTTGGGTCTAATGCAACAGCTTTTCCAGTGCGGTTTTTTTTTCGTGTGGCTATTTCTAGCCGAGTGCAGCCCTTGTAAGGCAGACCCTCCGATGAGGGTGGACGGCATCTGCCATGTGTAGGTAACTGCGTGTTATTGTGGTGGAGGATAGTGTTATGTGTGGTGTGTGAGTTGCAGGGATGTTGGGGACAGCACAAACACCCAGCCCCCGGGCCATTGGAATTAACCAATGAAGGTTAAAATCCCCGACCCGGCCGGGAATCGAACCCGGGACCCTCTGAACCGAAGGCCAGTACGCTGACCATTCAGCCAACGAGTGCCAGTGCGGTTTAAAAGATCCTTTAGTGGATTCACAGTGTACTTTTTCATGGGTTTCCCATCCTAATGATCTCAAGGATGAGGCTAC
This sequence comes from Anabrus simplex, assembly GCF_040414725.1. Classification (NCBI taxonomy): domain Eukaryota; kingdom Metazoa; phylum Arthropoda; class Insecta; order Orthoptera; family Tettigoniidae; genus Anabrus; species Anabrus simplex. The sequence continues at coordinate 173,024,875 of NC_090271.1, forward strand.
AGCACTCTTGCGTTCACCGGCAGTTAACCTTTGGACCATGAGCCCAGTACGTGTCCAAGAGGTTCGATCTCACTGCAGTCTGAAAAACGGCAGCGGGTTGTGCTGGAACATCGACCGGGTATTGCGCGAAGCGCTGTAATGTTGCGTGACATCCACAGTATCCCTTGCCAGGTGTTTTTTTCTTTTTTGCTAGTAGTTTAACGTCGCACTAACACATCGAAGGTTTTCAGGGTGGGAAAGGGCTAGGATTGGGAAGGTAGCGGTCGTGGACTTAATTAAGGTACAGTCCCAGAATTTGTCTGGTGTGAAAATAGTAAACCATGGAAAACCACCTTCAGGCTTCACGAAGGTGCGCTTCGAACCTACCATCTTGTTTTTACAAGTTACTTTACGTCGCACCGACACAGATAGGTGTTAGGGCGACGATGGTACAGGAAAGGGCTAGGAGTGGGAAGGAAGCGACCGTGGCCTGAATTAATGTATTAATGTATTAATTAATTAATTAATGTATGAATTAATGAATTTTCCTGGTGTGCAAATGGGAAACCACGGAAAACCATCTCCAGGGCTGCCGACAGAAGGGTTCGAATCCACTATCTCCCGAATACTGGATACTGGCCGCACTTAGCGACTGCAGCTATCGAGCTCGGTGAACCCACCATCTCCCGAATACAAGCTTACAGCTACGTGATCCCAATCCCCTGCCTGCCGTACGATGCGACTAAAAGTGGGGACTCCAGTTTTCAACTTGGGTGCTGGTGACGACGACGACGATGACAAAGGTTGGTGATCACGGCGACCTTAGCTGTGTCCGGCGTTGCTTCTTTCTTCTTCAACCTCCTCACTTTCTTCCGTCGTATCCGACCTCCCTAAGTCAATTCTTGTTTTCTTCCGACCGCTACGTATTAGGTCTGCGATGCATAGCGTGTCTTCTATTTTCACGCCCTTCGTGGTCTTTACCTATCTTTTACCGATACCCACATTTTTGGAAGGTTCGGAATGGGGATGGATGCCTTGTTGTACTTCTCGTACAACCAATACCGTATCCTTCTCTTCCTAAGATAGCGGGTTCGATCCCGAATTATGTCGGCGGCTTTTGAAGGTTTTTAAATGCGGCAACCACATATTGCTGGCGTCGGTACGTTAAAAATATTCTGACAACCCAGCATACATTACAATCGAACATACTTAAAGGAACGTTAATATCAAGGAAACTTCATTTTTTACTCATATCTTTCGATAACAATATTGCAATCCTCTAAACTGAAGCAGCTTCAAGAACGACTTGCCATATAAATTATTGACTTGCTATCGCATTGGTATATTTATCAATTCTTTAAAAATACCTTTGCACAATAGAACACTCCTTTCTACATGTCTGTATTTGTAAATAAATCTTGATTCTAAGAAAATAATGAGGAATTACGACAGAGATAAAATATTAGTTATTGTATTACGATAATTAGACATGGCAGCATGGAGTAAAACACGATGTTACACCCTGCCATGACCTACATACTCTACGGCGAATCTTGACTCGCATTATCAAACAGGCTCGGGAATTTTTATAAACAACTTATGGCGCCTACACAGCACATTTAGATTTGTATTAAATTACCTCCGCTCACGGTTCGAAGGAAGAGGGTATATAACACGGATCTAGCGCGGTAAATCGAAGAGCAGGTTACCTTCGGCCACATCCAGTTTCATGAAATATTTTCGTCCGCCTCTGTGGTGTACGGTAGTGGTTAGTGTGATTAACTGCCACCCCCGGAGGCCCAGGTTCGATTCCCGGCTCTGCCACGAAATTTGAAAAGTGGTACGAGGGCTGGAACGGGATCCACTCAGCCTCGGGAGGTCAACTGAGTAGAGATGGGTTCGATTCCCACCTCAGCCATCCTAGAAGTGGTTTTCAGTGATTTCCCACTTCTCCTCCAGGCAAATGCCGGGATGATACCTAACTTAAGGCCACGGCCGCTTCCTTCCCTCTTTCTTGTCTATCCCTTCCAATCTTCCCATCCACCACCAAGGTTTTTGTTCCGCATAACAGGTGACGCCGCCTGGGCGAGGTACTGGTCACCCTCCCCAGTTGTATCCCCGACCCAGAGTCTGAAGCTCCAGGACACTGCCCTTGAGGCGGTAGAGGTGGGATCCCTCGCTGAGTCCGAGGGAAAAACCGACCCTGGAGGATAAACAGATAAAGAAGAAGAAGAAATATTTTCTAGTAATTTCTTGTAGATCAAGTTTGGCCTTTTCATAAACAGGAAACTGAAGCAGCCAAACTTTTCCCCCTTAGACTTCAAAAATACCTAGCTCGATAGCTGCAGTCGCTTAAGTGCGGCCAGTATCCAGTATTCCAGAGATAATGGGTTCGAACCCCACTGTCGACAGCCCTGCAGATGGTTTTCAGTGATTTCCCATTTTCACACAAGGAAAATGCTGGGGCTGAACTATAATTAAGGCCATGGCCGCTTCCTTCCCACTCCTAGCCCTTTCCTGTGGCATCGTCGCCATAAGACCTCTCTGTGTCGATGCGACGTAAAGCAACTTGTAAAAAAAAATACTTCAAAACTAAAACAGCCCAGTGTGGTTGCGAGGGTGTAGGAGATATTGTTACGGAGAACATCAACACGAATTCATTTTAGTTATAGAAAATATATTGGTTTCACATTCCAATAAACGCTTTTACGGTTTTGAGAAACGCTGAGATTCCACAATTGTGTACGAGATGAGTTATTTTACGTGACTCAGTCAGGCCTTATGGTGACGATGAGATAGGACCGGGCTAGCAATGGGAAGGAAGAGGCCATTGACTTAATTAAAGTACAGTCCCAGCATTTACTTGTTCTCAAAATCAGAAAGCATGGAAAATAATCTTCAAGGCTGCCGACAATGGGGTTCGGACCCACCATATCGCGCAGCCAACTCGCCCGGTAAATCTACTGACGGGAAGTTGATGTATTTGTGCACCTTATGGTATATGCCTGTGGACTAAGTCCGGATTAAAACGTCAAAGCCACTCAGCCGGGAAAAATATAGGCACAGTATTAGTTATCATTTACATTGAGACTGTATGCAATAAAACGTATCGTCTTCGAGATTCCAACTCGAAGTCTTCATTGTTTATAGACAGAGAAGCTACCAACTGCCCCGACAGAATAAGAGTTGGAATATATTCACTTCAGAGGAATAGACTACCCTACTCCTTAGCCAAATCGTAAACATCACGGTCTTCAGTCCAGAGGGTCCCAGGTTCGGTTCCCAGTCGAGCCGGGGATTCTAGCCGCATCTGATTAATTCGTCAGCCTTGGAAACTGGCTGTTTGTATTCGTCTTAAATAATACTGTACACGCCAATACATATACTGTAGACTACACGCAACACTCCACACTATAAACCACCGGGCAAGTTGCTCGTGCGGTTAGGGCTACGCAGCTGTGAGCTTGCATTCGGGAGATAGTGGGTTCGAACCCAGCTGTCGGCAGCCCTGAAAATGGTTTGGCGTATTTTCCCATTGTCACACCAGGTTATTGCTGGAGCTGTTCCTTAATGAAGGCCACGGCCGCTTCCTTCCCGCTCCTAGGCCTTTCATATACCATCGTTGCCATAAGACCTATCTGTGTCGGTGCGACAAGCAAATGTAAAAAAAGAAACACTGTCAACCAACACAGAAACACGCAACAGTGAATAGCTTACATTCCTCCGCATAGGGTTGGCGTTAGAAGGGCATTCGGCCGCGTAACTGACCCAAATCCTCAAGTGCCGACCCCATTAAATTGGGAAAACGGACAGAAATAATTGTTCTAGAATTCAAGATACACCGGGGTGTCGACGTTAGATTTACTTGACCACAGGAAATATATTGGGCGGCCTATTGCTGGGTTTTAATTACATTTTGTCGGGCGAATCCGAATGTTTTACAAATATTTTTATAGCAACAGCATACATTAAAACCTGGTGGGAATGGTCGTCAAGGCGTGGTTGGCCAGATCGAGTTCCGTTGCCGAGGAAAAAATTTCGCCATCAGAAAGTTGGCCGGTAGGATAGGAGAAGTGGTGGTAGACAATGTCTAGTCACTAAATAGCGTACCAAATGTCTGCATTCAATCCCAAACCTCTCCGTAGTGTTCAATCAATCGACACTTATCTGCTTTTAGGACAGTCGCCCAGGTTGCAGATACTCTATCAGTTGTTCACCTAGTCTTCAAGAATTACGAAATTTATCGAACACCCTTTGGTAAGTTATTCCAATCCCTAACTCCTCTTCTAAGTTCATATTTACCAAAACTTGTCCTTTCGAATCGCAACTTTGTCTTCATATTGTAATATTTCCTACCTTTAAAAACACAAATCCAACTTTTTCGTCCACTAATATCATTCCAAGCCATTTCTCCACTGACAGCATGGAACATACCGCTTAGTCGAACAGCTCATCTCCTTTCTTCAAAGTCTTCCCAGCCCAAAAGTTCGCAACATTTTCGTAACGCTGCTCTTACGCCGGAAATCACCCAGAAAAATCGAGCAGCTCTTCTTTGGATTTGTTTTTTCAGTTCTGGAATCAAGTATTCCTGGTGAGAGTCCTATACGCTGGAACCATACTCTAATTGCGGTCCTAGCAGATACTTAAATGCCCTGCCCTTTCCTTTACATCCTTACTACAACCTCCAAATACACTCAAAACCATATGAAGAGATCTGCAAGCTTTATTTACAATCCAGTTTATGTGATTACCCCAATGAAATCATTTCCTTATATTAACAACTAAGAGTGAGGGCATATGATGTTGAGCCCCTTGTGCTATTTGACAGAAGTAGGCTATGTGCCGGCATTGGATATCACCTTCTGCCTTCCTACTCTGATGTATCCCGTCATTCATTTCATCTCATGAACTCTTCTGATGAGATTGACGTCAGGAAGGGCATCCGGTCATAAAAACTGGCTACGAAGATTCATCTCACTTCATACCCGAGCCCGTAGAGAAACGGGAGAAAGGTTGGGCACACACATCTACCGTATGTAACCATTTTTGATGTCATTTAGACTGTCGGTGATGTTCCATCTTACTCTACCAGATGTTAGAAAAATGGGTCATTGTTGGGTGACCTGTTACTGGGTTCTTTCTTCGGGTAAACTCCATATATGTCACCAGAGAGCTTTAACATGCCGACATCGCGCGGCCTAGCTCGCCCAATGCTTCAAAAATCGATTCAACTATCCCTACCGGGTATGGACCTATGATCTTGGGATCGAAAGGCCGATACTCTAAGAAAAAGAAGAAGAAGAGGAAGAATTAAGGCTCGAATAATTGTGTGCTTAATATATTTTTATTTAATTAAATGTTTTATTTATTTATTTATTTATTTATTTATTTATTTATTTATTTATTTATTTATTTATTTATTTATTTATTTATTTATTTATTTATTTATTTACATATTTTTGCTGTTTTTTATAATTAAATACATATTCTGGCGTATTCCTAACTACATATTTCCTATATTCGGCGGAATTTTCTGCTTCTTAGATGTCTCCTGTCTATATTTTCGATCCTTGGCAATTCCAACAATGGGATTGTCTGTTTTGTCAGTGCACCCTTGTCTCTGTATTCTATTTCAAGACAGAAATATTCCGGCCATTAAGGGATAGCAGGGGGCTGAATCCGGCACGGTTTATCATAAAGCCTCCTTTGCTTCTCAACTAGTCCGTACCTCAATAGCAAATTTCACCTGAAATGACAGTGGTCTGCCAAACTTGTAAGAGACTAAGAGTGGAGTTCTCGTTACTACGAATAAGATGCACCCCAAAAATATTAGATTGAACCCTTTTGTGCGAGAGGTTTTTTTTTTTTTTTTTTTTTTTTTTGCTATTGGCTTTACGTCGCACCGACACAGATAGGTCTTATGGCGACGACGGGATAGGAAAGGCCTAGGAGTTGGAAGTAAGCGCCCGTTGCCTTAATTAAGGTACAGTCCCAGCATTTCCCTGGTGTGAAAATGGGAAACCACGGAAAAGCATTTTCGGGGCTGCCGGCAGTGGGATTCGAACCCACTATCTCCCGGTGCGAGAGTTAGGCGATGTTTTAAAAACTGACGGAGCTGTATTATTTTGCAAGATTTGTGAGGAACCAGTAGCTACACACATTCGTTCACAAGTTACGCAGCATACTGTGACAGCAAAACACGTGAAATATGCATCGTTAAAGAGGCCAACACAACGTTTGCTTCCCGAAATGCAAGGTTTGAGACCTGGTCTAGTTCTCACAAGATATTTGCCAAGCATTTCTTACGCATAATATACCAACGAATAAACTGCAGCATCCAGTGCTACATGAAACGTTAGAAAATTACGTCAAACTTCCTCTTCCTGAAGAGTCAACCTTCGTAACTATTATTTACCAAAACTACTTTGAGTCACTACGCAGAATTCGTGGTGAAATCGGCGACAACAAATTGTGGATTACAGTGAACGAGACGATTGGTAGAGCCCTGCGGATATCCGCGAAGTTAGTGTCTTGCCGGATACAAACTGTATGGCAGCGCGGATAATTTTGCTGATAATTTCTAAATAATGACTTTTATTAATTTTCATTTAGGTATAGGCTACTCTAGTTTTTGCTTGTGGTTTGGCGACTCTTGACATTGGTATGGGAGAATGGTGATATATAAAGGATCTTGAAACCATAAAGTCGTAAGTATGACTTAAGCCCACCGAGCTCGATAGCTGCAGTCGCCTAAGTGCGGGCAGTATCCAATATTCGGGAGATAGTAGGTTCGAACCCCACTATCGGCAGCCCTGAAAATGGTTTTCCGTGGTTTCCCATTTTCACACCAGGCAAATGCTAGGGCTGTACCTTAATAAAGGCCACGGCCGCTTCCTTCCCACTCCTAGCCCTTCCCTGTCCCATCGTCGCCATAAGACCTGTCTGTGTTGGTGCGACGTAAAGCAACTAGAAAAAAAAGAAGAAGACTTAAGCCCAACTGATTCCTGCCTGAAATTAATGGAAGAAACAAAGGTCAATACGTCGGTAGTTGTCGCAAGAGAAAATCCCTGATAAAACTGCGACTGTAGGGGTTCTGGTGCCAGGTGCCAGGTGTATTGTATTATGTTAACAGATCTATCCGTTTCAATACATTGGGTGTGATATACTGTAGTTAAATATTTAAATTATCCGCGGATAACCATTTTGCGGATGCGAATAACCATTCACGGATGCGGATATTATTTTGTATATCCGCCCAGGGCTCTAACGATTGGCGCTACTGGATTCGGAAACCCCGGCAGGCGCCGGCCTGTTAAGCGGGAAGTAGGCTACGTCTGACGGAATATTTGTGCTGTGGACTGGTTTATTCAAGCAGCTGGAAGTTTCAGCTATATTTTGGAGTAACTGGCGGTATTATTATAGTACATGTTTTCAAATTGTTAAGCACATAAGTCATTCTGAAAAGTTAAGCACACAATTAGCCAAACCCCAATAATAATAATAAAATAATAATAATAGAGCCTCCGTGGCTCAGACGGCAGCGCGTCGGCCTCTCGCCGCTGGATACCGTGGTTCAAATCCCGGTCACTCCATGTGAGATTTGTGCTGGACAAAGCGGAGGCGAGACAGGTTTTTCTCCGGCTACTCCGATTTTCCCTGTCATCTTTCATTCCAGCAACACTCTCCATTCTCATTTCATAACATCTATCAGTCATTAATAATCGCCTTGGGAGTGGCGACCCCATTGTAATACTAGCCTATATATGTTTCATTCATTACATTCCTGACCCGGTCTAAGACTGGAAAACAGGTAGTAGGTATTCAATAATAATAATAATAGTGCAGTAATTTCGTCCCCGCGTTTCAGGTAAAAACTATGTTAACTTTGCTTCAGACATGATCAGTATCTCTAAAAATAGACTAGGAAATAAACGAACAGACTGCACGTGCGAATGTTAATGGTAATAAGCCCCGCAACAGTGAGCAGAAACCATGCGTAGCTCTGGCGCCTCTAGGTCGACCTTCAAAACGCGGGAATGTTCAGGTTGGTTGAGGTTTGATGGAGCCAAATCAGCGTCAGTTGAACGGCCAGGAGCTCCCTGTTGTCCACAGACAAAATAACTCCGAGAACCAGGTAAACACAATATGCTATAAAAATTAACGGCTGTCATAACATATGTTGCTGAACAGCTTTCACTAAAATGCTTTAGCTGTGTTCCGAAATAAGAAGAGCTTGTATTTATCTCTAAATGTCTTTTGTTTTGACAACGCTTACCACCAGACGTGGAGGGCGCCTGCTGGCTAGCTGCCCACTGCCGCCATTCGTCATGTCCCAAGGTTGAGTTCTACTCTCTTCTTTCACATTAAGATATGCAGAGTACGCCAAGAGACCTCAGACTGTGTTCTTGGCTTCGAAAGTCAAACAGAAGTTATCATACTCTCCACAGACAACGAAAACAACAATAATACAAACTCGCCAAATAAGGAGAAGAAGCAGAAGAAGAAGTTAGCATTACTTCCGTTATTGTCTAACTTATGAGTGCTAGATTATGTTATCCGTTTTACGTCCCGATTAACTACTTTCACGGTTTTCGTTGACACCAAGGTGCCAGAATATTTATCCCACAAGAGTTATTTCACGTGCCTTTTAATCTATCAACACAAAGCTAGATCTGGGCCGGACTCGAACCCACCAACTTGAGCTCAGAAGGCCAGCGCTGTGCCATTTTAGCTACTCAGGCCGAGTACCAAAACTTGACCTAAAAAAGACTTCTTCTTCTTCTTCTTCTTCGTGTGGACCAAGTAGATCGAACGGTTGAGCGCTGGCCGTCGGAGTTCAACGTGGCAGGTTCGATTTCGGCCCTGTCCGGTGGTATTTGAAGGTAATGACATACGTCAGCCAAGTGTCGGTAGATTTACTGACATGTAAAAAAACTGTGGCGGGAAAAATTTCGGCACATCGGCGTCTCCGAAAGCAGTAAAAATAGTTAGTGAGACGTAAATATCAATTACATTATCATCATCATCCGACTCCGTGGCTGAATGGTCAGCGTTTAAGCCTTCGCTTCAGAGGATCTCGGGTTCGATTCCCGGCCGGGTCGGGGATTTTAATCGCGTGTGATTAATTCTTCTGCAGTCCGACTCGTTGGCTGAACGGTCAGCGTACTGGCCTTCGGTTCAGAGGGTCCTGGGTTCGATTCCCGGCCGGGACGGGGATTTTAACCTTAATTGGTTGATTCCAATGGCACGGGGGCTTGGTGTATGTGTTGTCTTCATCATCATTTCATCTTCATCATGACGCGCAGGTCGCCTACGGGAGTCAAATAGAAAGACCTGCAGCTGACGAGCCGAACCCGTTCTGGGATATCCCGGCACTAAAACCCATACATTTCATTTCAATTTTTCTGCCTCGGGGACTGGTAGTTTGTGTTTGTCCCAACAGTCATCTTCATATATACACAACACATCTCACTACCAACCACCCCAGGAACACGCAATAGTGATTACATCCCTCCGCATAGGATTGGCGTCAGGAAGGACACCCAGCCAAAAAAGCAGAAACAAATCCACATGTGCGGCACAGTTTGCACCCGCGACCCCACAGGTATGGGAAAAGCGGTAAATTATTATTATTATTATTATTATTATTATTATTATTAATGTTATTTGCTTTACGTCCCACTAACTACTTTTTAAGGTCTTCGGAGACGCCGAGGTGCCAGAATTTAGTCCCTCAGGAGTTCTTTTACGTGCCAGTAAATATACGGACACGGGGCTGTCGTATTTGAGCACCTTCAAATACCACCGGACTGAGCCAGGATCGAACCTGCCAAGTTGGGGTTAGAAGGCCAGCGCCTTAACCGTCTGAGCCACTCAGCCCGGCATTATTATTATTATTATTATTATTATTATTATTAGCGTAACGATTAGTGTTATTAGCTTCCGTCCTCGGGGGCCCGGGTTCGATTCCCGGTTCTGCCAAAAATTTAAGAATGGCAGGAGGCCTGGTATGTGGTTGAAATGGTACATGCATCTCACTTCCAATGGGGGTGTGCCTGAAAAGAGCTGCACCACCTCGGGATGAAGACACAAGTTTACTTTATTATTATTCTGCTGCTTTTCCTATACCGTCATGGATTCGCTGGTGAGAATTGTGTAGCACTTGTGGATTTGGCCCTGTACGCTACTGGTTGCCAACGCTATGTAGAAGAACACATTCATCTATCATATAGTATTTGTGTGTTGGCTGATAGTATGGTGTGTTGTGCGCTTATGAAGACGAGTTCTTTAACCTGCAAAAAATAATTCTACTGACACTGGACTTCTTACAATGATGCACTCTTGAATTCTTCAATACCAGCCGACTGTGCCAGGTTTCTCTCAAAACTTGAGCATTGGGGACAAGTTCCTAACTAACTAATGTTTGTTGTTGTTGATGATTTCTGTTGTTTAAAGGGTCCGAACAGGTACGTCATCACCCATTAATGGTTCGAGGTACAACAAAATGAAACGATAACGATAATAATTAAAACTTCAAAATGTATCCACTGACTATAATCTAAAACGAATGATGATGAAAAATGGCCATGAATCCAAACAATCAGTGGATAATTCGCAATGCCTTATTTTCTGAGATGATGCTTGTCCAAATGTGTCCAAAATCCAGGTTACCGGCCCCTCATTATGGTACCAATCACTGGTAAAGTAGACCCATCGTGTTCCTCATATAGTCGTACTAATCACAGGGAGCGTAGTCTCCTAGTGTTCCAACACAGCGATACTACACCCCTGGTGTTCCTCATATAATGGTGCTACTCACAGGGAACGTAGTCTCCTAGTGTTCCAACACAGCGGTACTACACCCCTGGTGTTCCTCATATAATGGTGCTACTCACAGGGAGCGTAGTCTCCTAGTGTTCCAACACAGCGGTACTACACCCCTGGTGTTCCTCATATAGTGGTACTAATCACAGGGAGCGTAGTCTCCTAGTGTTCCAACGCAGCGGTACTACACCCCTGGTGTTCCTCATATAATGGTGCTACTCACAGGGAACGTAGTCTCCTAGTGTTCCAACACAGCGGTACTACACCCCTGGTGTTCCTCATATAATGGTGCTACTCACAGGGAACGTAGTCTCCTAGTGTTCCAACACAGCGGTACTACACCCCTGGTGTTCCTCATATAATGGTACTAATCACAGGGAACGTAGTCTCCTAGTGTTCCAACACAGCGGTACTACACCCCTGGTGTTCCTCATATAATGGTACTAATCACAGGGAGCGTAGTCTCCTAGTGTTCCAACACAGCGGTACTACACCCCTGGTGTTCCTCATATAATGGTACTAATCACAGGGAACGTAGTCTCCTAGTGTTCCAACACAGCGGTACTACACCCCTGGTGTTCCTCATATAATGGTACTAATCACAGGGAGCGTAGTCTCCTAGTGTTCCAACACAGCGGTACTACACCCCTGGTGTTCCTCATATAATGGTACTCATCACAGGGAGCGTAGTCTCCTAGTGTTCCAACACAGCGGTACTACACCCCTGGTGTTCCTCATATAATGGTGCTACTCACAGGGAACGTAGTCTCCTAGTGTTCCAACATAGCGGTACTACACCCCTGGTGTTCCTCATATAATGGTACTAATCACAGGGAGCGTAGTCTCCTAGTGTTCCAACACAGCGGTACTACACCCCTGGTGTTCCTCATATAATGGTACTAATCACAGGGAGCGTAGTCTCCTAGTGTTCCAACACAGCGGTACTACACCCCTGGTGTTCCTCATATAATGGTACTAATCACAGGGAGCGTACTCTCCTAGTGTTCCAACACAGCGGTACTACACCCCTGGTGTTCCTCATATAATGGTGCTACTCACAGGGAACGTAGTCTCCTAGTGTTCCAACGCAGCGGTACTACACCCCTGGTGTTCCTCATATAATGGTACTAATCACAGGGAGCGTAGTCTCCTAGTGTTCCAACGCAGCGGTACTACACCCCTGGTGTTCCTCATATAATGGTACTAATCCAAGGGAGCGTAGTCTCCTAGTGTTCCAACGCAGCGGTACTACACCCCTGGTGTTCCTCATATAATGGTGCTACTCACAGGGAACGTAGTCTCCTAGTGTTCCAACACAGCGGTACTACACCCCTGGTGTTCCTCATATAATGGTGCTACTCACAGGGAACGTAGTCTCCTAGTTTTCCAACACAGCGGTACTACACCCCTGGTGTTCCTCATATAATGGTACTAATCACAGGGAACGTAGTCTCCTAGTGTTCCAACACAGCGGTACTACACCCCTGGTGTTCCTCATATAATGGTACTAATCACAGGGAGCGTAGTCTCTTAGTGTTCCAACACAGCGGTACTACACCCCTGGTGTTCCTCATATAATGGTACTAATCACAGGGAACGTAGTCTCCTAGTGTTCCAACACAGCGGTACTACACCCCTGGTGTTCCTCATATAATGGTACTAATCACAGGGAGCGTAGTCTCCTAGTGTTCCAACACAGCGGTACTACACCCCTGGTGTTCCTCATATAATGGTACTAATCACAGGGAACGTAGTCTCCTAGTGTTCCAAAACAGCGGTACTACACCCCTGGTGTTCCTCATATAATGGTACTAATCACAGGGAGCGTAGTCTCCTAGTGTTCCAACACAGCGGTACTACACCCCTGGTGTTCCTCATATAATGGTACTAATCACAGGGAACGTAGTCTCCTAGTGTTCCAACACAGCGGTACTACACCCCTGGTGTTCCTCATATAATGGTACTAATCACAGGGAGCGTAGTCTCCTAGTGTTCCAACACAGCGGTACTACACCCCTGGTGTTCCTCATATAATGGTACTAATCACAGGGAACGTAGTCTCCTAGTGTTCCAACACAGCGGTACTACACCCCTGGTGTTCCTCATATAATGGTGCTACTCACAGGGAACGTAGTCTCCTAGTGTTCCAACACAGCGGTACTACACCCCTGGTGTTCCTCATATAATGGTACTAATCACAGGGAGCGTAGTCTCCTAGTGTTCCAACACAGCGGTACTACACCCCCGGTGTTCCTCATATAATGGTACTAATCACAGGGAGCGTAGTCTCCTAGTGTTCCAACACAGCGGTACTACACCCCTGGTGTTCCTCATATAATGGTACTAATCACAGGGAGCGTAGTCTCCTAGTGTTCCAACACAGCGGTACTACACCCCTGGTGTTCCTCATATAATGGTACTAATCACAGGGAGCGTAGTCTCCTAGTGTTCCAACACAGCGGTACTACACCCCTGGTGTTCCTCATATAATGGTACTAATCACAGGGAACGTAGTCTCCTAGTGTTCCAACACAGCGGTACTACACCCCTGGTGTTCCTCATATAATGGTACTAATCACAGGGAACGTAGTCTCCTAGTGTTCCAACACAGCGGTACTACACCCCTGGTGTTCCTCATATAATGGTACTAATCACAGGGAGCGTAGTCTCCTAGTGTTCCAACACAGCGGTACTACACCCCTGGTGTTCCTCATATAATGGTACTAATCACAGGGAACGTAGTCTCTTAGTGTTCCAACACAGCGGTACTACACCCCTGGTGTTCCTCATATAATGATGCTACTCACAGGGAGCGTAGTCTCCTAGTGTTCCAACACAGCGGTACTACACCCCTGGTGTTCCTCATATAATGGTGCTACTCACAGGGAACGTAGTCTCCTAGTGTTCCAACACAGCGGTACTACACCCCTGGTGTTCCTCATATAATGGTGCTACTCACAGGGAGCGTAGTCTCCTAGTGTTCCAACGCAGCGGTACTACACCCCTGGTGTTCCTCATATAATGGTACTAATCACAGGGAGCGTAGTCTCCTAGTGTTCCAACGCAGCGGTACTACACCCCTGGTGTTCCTCATATAATGGTGCTACTCACAGGGAACGTAGTCTCCTAGTGTTCCAACACAGCGGTACTACACCCCTGGTGTTCCTCATATAATGGTGCTACTCACAGGGAACGTAGTCTCCTAGTGTTCCAACACAGCGGTACTACACCCCTGGTGTTCCTCATATAATGGTACTAATCACAGGGAACGTAGTCTCCTAGTGTTCCAACACAGCGGTACTACACCCCTGGTGTTCCTCATATAATGGTACTAATCACAGGGAGCGTAGTCTCCTAGTGTTCCAACACAGCGGTACTACACCCCTGGTGTTCCTCATATAATGGTACTAATCACAGGGAGCGTAGTCTCCTAGTGTTCCAACACAGCGGTACTACACCCCTGGTGTTCCTCATATAATGGTGCTACTCACAGGGAACGTAGTCTCCTAGTGTTCCAACACAGCGGTACTACACCCCTGGTGTTCCTCATATAATGGTACTAATCACAGGGAACGTAGTCTCCTAGTGTTCCAACGCAGCGGTACTACACCCCTGGTGTTCCTCATATAATGGTACTAATCACAGGGAGCGTAGTCTCCTAGTGTTCCAACGCAGCGGTACTACACCCCTGGTGTTCCTCATATAATGGTACTAATCCAAGGGAGCGTAGTCTCCTAGTGTTCCAACGCAGCGGTACTACACCCCTGGTGTTCCTCATATAATGGTGCTACTCACAGGGAACGTAGTCTCCTAGTGTTCCAACACAGCGGTACTACACCCCTGGTGTTCCTCATATAATGGTGCTACTCACAGGGAACGTAGTCTCCTAGTGTTCCAACACAGCGGTACTACACCCCTGGTGTTCCTCATATAATGGTACTAATCACAGGGAACGTAGTCTCCTAGTGTTCCAACACAGCGGTACTACACCCCTGGTGTTCCTCATATAATGGTACTAATCACAGGGAGCGTAGTCTCCTAGTGTTCCAACACAGCGGTACTACACCCCTGGTGTTTCTCATATAATGGTACTAATCACAGGGAACGTAGTCTCCTAGTGTTCCAACACAGCGGTACTACACCCCTGGTGTTCCTCATATAATGGTACTAATCACAGGGAGCGTAGTCTCCTAGTGTTCCAACACAGCGGTACTACACCCCTGGTGTTCCTCATATAATGGTACTAATCACAGGGAACGTAGTCTCCTAGTGTTCCAACACAGCGGTACTACACCCCTGGTGTTCCTCATATAATGGTACTAATCACAGGGAGCGTAGTCTCCTAGTGTTCCAACACAGCGGTACTACACCCCTGGTGTTCCTCATATAATGGTACTAATCACAGGGAGCGTAGTCTCCTAGTGTTCCAACACAGCGGTACTACACCCCTGGTGTTCCTCATATAATGGTACTAATCACAGGGAACGTAGTCTCCTAGTGTTCCAACACAGCGGTACTACACCCCTGGTGTTCCTCATATAATGGTACTAATCACAGGGAGCGTAGTCTCCTAGTGTTCCAACACAGCGGTACTACACCCCTGGTGTTCCTCATATAATGGTACTAATCACAGGGAGCGTAGTCTCCTAGTGTTCCAACACAGCGGTACTACACCCCTGGTGTTCCTCATATAATGGTACTAATCACAGGGAGCGTAGTCTCCTAGTGTTCCAACACAGCGGTACTACACCCCTGGTGTTCCTCATATAATGGTACTAATCACAGGGAACGTAGTCTCCTAGTGTTCCAACACAGCGGTACTACACCCCTGGTGTTCCTCATATAATGGTACTAATCACAGGGAACGTAGTCTCCTAGTGTTCCAACACAGCGGTACTACACCCCTGGTGTTCCTCATATAATGGTACTAATCACAGGGAGCGTAGTCTCCTAGTGTTCCAACACAGCGGTACTACACCCCTGGTGTTCCTCATATAATGGTACTAATCACAGGGAACGTAGTCTCCTAGTGTTCCAACACAGCGGTACTACACCCCTGGTGTTCCTCATATAATGGTGCTACTCACAGGGAGCGTAGTCTCCTAGTGTTCCAACACAGCGGTACTACACCCCTGGTGTTCCTCATATAATGGTGCTACTCACAGGGAACGTAGTCTCCTAGTGTTCCAACACAGCGGTACTACACCCCTGGTGTTCCTCATATAATGGTGCTACTCACAGGGAGCGTAGTCTCCTAGTGTTCCAACACAGCGGTACTACACCCCTGGTGTTCCTCATATAATGGTACTAATCACAGGGAGCGTAGTCTCCTAGTGTTCCAACACAGCGGTACTACACCCCTGGTGTTCCTCATATAATGGTGCTACTCACAGGGAACGTAGTCTCCTAGTGTTCCAACGCAGCGGTACTACACCCCTGGTGTTCCTCATATAATGGTACTAATCACAGGGAGCGTAGTCTCCTAGTGTTCCAACGCAGCGGTACTACACCCCTGGTGTTCCTCATATAATGGTACTAATCACAGGGAGCGTAGTCTCCTAGTGTTCCAACGCAGCGGTACTACACCCCTGGTGTTCCTCATATAATGGTGCTACTCACAGGGAACGTAGTCTCCTAGTGTTCCAACACAGCGGTACTACACCCCTGGTGTTCCTCATATAATGGTGCTACTCACAGGGAACGTAGTCTCCTAGTGTTCCAACACAGCGGTACTACACCCCTGGTGTTCCTCATATAATGGTACTAATCACAGGGAACGTAGTCTCCTAGTGTTCCAACACAGCGGTACTACACCCCTGGTGTTCCTCATATAATGGTACTAATCACAGGGAGCGTAGTCTCCTAGTGTTCCAACACAGCGGTACTACACCCCTGGTGTTCCTCATATAATGGTACTAATCACAGGGAACGTAGTCTCCTAGTGTTCCAACACAGCGGTACTACACCCCTGGTGTTCCTCATATAATGGTACTAATCACAGGGAACGTAGTCTCCTAGTGTTCCAACACAGCGGTACTACACCCCTGGTGTTCCTCATATAATGGTACTAATCACAGGGAGCGTAGTCTCCTAGTGTTCCAACACAGCGGTACTACACCCCTGGTGTTCCTCATATAATGGTACTAATCACAGGGAACGTAGTCTCCTAGTGTTCCAACACAGCGGTACTACACCCCTGGTGTTCCTCATATAATGGTACTAATCACAGGGAACGTAGTCTCCTAGTGTTCCAACACAGCGGTACTACACCCCTGGTGTTCCTCATATAATGGTACTAATCACAGGGAGCGTAGTCTCCTAGTGTTCCAACACAGCGGTACTACACCCCTGGTGTTCCTCATATAATGGTACTAATCACAGGGAACGTAGTCTCCTAGTGTTCCAACACAGCGGTACTACACCCCTGGTGTTCCTCATATAATGGTACTAATCACAGGGAGCGTAGTCTCCTAGTGTTCCAACACAGCGGTACTACACCCCTGGTGTTCCTCATATAATGGTACTAATCACAGGGAACGTAGTCTCCTAGTGTTCCAACACAGCGGTACTACACCCCTGGTGTTCCTCATATAATGGTACTAATCACAGGGAGCGTAGTCTCCTAGTGTTCCAACACAGCGGTACTACACCCCTGGTGTTCCTCATATAATGGTACTAATCACAGGGAGCGTAGTCTCCTAGTGTTCCAACACAGCGGTACTACACCCCTGGTGTTCCTCATATAATGGTACTAATCACAGGGAACGTAGTCTCCTAGTGTTCCAACACAGCGGTACTACACCCCTGGTGTTCCTCATATAATGGTACTAATCACAGGGAGCGTAGTCTCCTAGTGTTCCAACACAGCGGTACTACACCCCTGGTGTTCCTCATATAATGGTACTAATCACAGGGAGCGTAGTCTCCTAGTGTTCCAACACAGCGGTACTACACCCCTGGTGTTCCTCATATAATGGTACTAATCACAGGGAGCGTAGTCTCCTAGTGTTCCAACACAGCGGTACTACACCCCTGGTGTTCCTCATATAATGGTACTAATCACAGGGAACGTAGTCTCCTAGTGTTCCAACACAGCGGTACTACACCCCTGGTGTTCCTCATATAATGGTACTAATCACAGGGAACGTAGTCTCCTAGTGTTCCAACACAGCGGTACTACACCCCTGGTGTTCCTCATATAATGGTACTAATCACAGGGAGCGTAGTCTCCTAGTGTTCCAACACAGCGGTACTACACCCCTGGTGTTCCTCATATAATGGTACTAATCACAGGGAACGTAGTCTCCTAGTGTTCCAACACAGCGGTACTACACCCCTGGTGTTCCTCATATAATGGTGCTACTCACAGGGAGCGTAGTCTCCTAGTGTTCCAACACAGCGGTACTACACCCCTGGTGTTCCTCATATAATGGTGCTACTCACAGGGAACGTAGTCTCCTAGTGTTCCAACACAGCGGTACTACACCCCTGGTGTTCCTCATATAATGGTACTAATCACAGGGAGCGTAGTCTCCTAGTGTTCCAACACAGCGGTACTACACCCCTGGTGTTCCTCATATAATGGTACTAATCACAGGGAGCGTAGTCTCCTAGTGTTCCAACACAGCGGTACTACACCCCTGGTGTTCCTCATATAATGGTACTAATCACAGGGAACGTAGTCTCCTAGTGTTCCAACACAGCGGTACTACACCCCTGGTGTTCCTCATATAATGGTACTAATCACAGGGAGCGTAGTCTCCTAGTGTTCCAACACAGCGGTACTACACCCCTGGTGTTCCTCATATAATGGTACTAATCACAGGGAGCGTAGTCTCCTAGTGTTCCAACACAGCGGTACTACACCCCTGGTGTTCCTCATATAATGGTACTAATCACAGGGAGCGTAGTCTCCTAGTGTTCCAACACAGCGGTACTACACCCCTGGTGTTCCTCATATAATGGTACTAATCACAGGGAACGTAGTCTCCTAGTGTTCCAACACAGCGGTACTACACCCCTGGTGTTCCTCATATAATGGTACTAATCACAGGGAACGTAGTCTCCTAGTGTTCCAACACAGCGGTACTACACCCCTGGTGTTCCTCATATAATGGTACTAATCACAGGGAGCGTAGTCTCCTAGTGTTCCAACACAGCGGTACTACACCCCTGGTGTTCCTCATATAATGGTACTAATCACAGGGAACGTAGTCTCCTAGTGTTCCAACACAGCGGTACTACACCCCTGGTGTTCCTCATATAATGGTGCTACTCACAGGGAGCGTAGTCTCCTAGTGTTCCAACACAGCGGTACTACACCCCTGGTGTTCCTCATATAATGGTGCTACTCACAGGGAACGTAGTCTCCTAGTGTTCCAACACAGCGGTACTACACCCCTGGTGTTCCTCATATAATGGTACTAATCACAGGGAGCGTAGTCTCCTAGTGTTCCAACACAGCGGTACTACACCCCTGGTGTTCCTCATATAATGGTACTAATCACAGGGAGCGTAGTCTCCTAGTGTTCCAACACAGCGGTACTACACCCCTGGTGTTCCTCATATAATGGTGCTACTCACAGGGAGCGTAGTCTCCTAGTGTTCCAACACAGCGGTACTACACCCCTGGTGTTCCTCATATAATGGTACTAATCACAGGGAGCGTAGTCTCCTAGTGTTCCAACACAGCGGTACTACACCCCTGGTGTTCCTCATATAATGGTGCTACTCACAGGGAACGTAGTCTCCTAGTGTTCCAACGCAGCGGTACTACACCCCTGGTGTTCCTCATATAATGGTACTAATCACAGGGAGCGTAGTCTCCTAGTGTTCCAACGCAGCGGTACTACACCCCTGGTGTTCCTCATATAATGGTACTAATCACAGGGAGCGTAGTCTCCTAGTGTTCCAACGCAGCGGTACTACACCCCTGGTGTTCCTCATATAATGGTGCTACTCACAGGGAACGTAGTCTCCTAGTGTTCCAACACAGCGGTACTACACCCCTGGTGTTCCTCATATAATGGTGCTACTCACAGGGAACGTAGTCTCCTAGTGTTCCAACACAGCGGTACTACACCCCTGGTGTTCCTCATATAATGGTACTAATCACAGGGAACGTAGTCTCCTAGTGTTCCAACACAGCGGTACTACACCCCTGGTGTTCCTCATATAATGGTACTAATCACAGGGAACGTAGTCTCCTAGTGTTCCAACACAGCGGTACTACACCCCTGGTGTTCCTCATATAATGGTACTAATCACAGGGAGCGTAGTCTCCTAGTGTTCCAACACAGCGGTACTACACCCCTGGTGTTCCTCATATAATGGTACTAATCACAGGGAACGTAGTCTCCTAGTGTTCCAACACAGCGGTACTACACCCCTGGTGTTCCTCATATAATGGTACTAATCACAGGGAACGTAGTCTCCTAGTGTTCCAACACAGCGGTACTACACCCCTGGTGTTCCTCATATAATGGTACTAATCACAGGGAGCGTAGTCTCCTAGTGTTCCAACACAGCGGTACTACACCCCTGGTGTTCCTCATATAATGGTACTAATCACAGGGAACGTAGTCTCCTAGTGTTCCAACACAGCGGTACTACACCCCTGGTGTTCCTCATATAATGGTACTAATCACAGGGAACGTAGTCTCCTAGTGTTCCAACACAGCGGTACTACACCCCTGGTGTTCCTCATATAATGGTGCTACTCACCAGTAACGCAGACCTATGGTGTTCCTCACATAATGGTACTACTCACCAGTAACGCAGACTATGGTGTTCCTCACATAATGGTATTAATCGCAGATAACGTACACTCGTGGCGTTCCTCATAGAGTGTTACTAGTCACAAGTAATGTAGACCCATGGTGTTCCTCATATAATGGTACTACTCACCAGTAACGCAGACTATGGTGTTCCTCACATAATGGTATTAATCGCAGATAACGTACGCTCGTGGCGTTCCTCATAGAGTGTTACTAGTCACAAGTAATGTAGACCCATGGTGTTCCTCATATAATGGTGCTACTCACCAGTAACGCAGACTATGGTGTACTAATCACAAGCAACGTAGACCCATGTTGTTTGTCATATAGCGGTACTAATCACAGGTAATGTAAACTCATGGTGCTTCTCCCCCAATGATACCAATCACAGACCATGGTGTTCCTCACATAATGGTACTAATCACAGGTAATCTCATGGTTCAAATTCCATCATCCCTTGGCCGCCCCTTTTAGTCACCTCTTACGACAGGTAGGGTATACCATGGGTGTATTCTTCGTCTACGCCCCTCTCCCACATGGGTTCTAACCAACTAAACTAAGCCTTCTGCCAGTTATTTTCCAAGGTTAGGAAACAAAGTGTTAAACCGATAGGTCGCGGTTCAAACCGAGTGAGACCGGATGATTCACTCAGTGCGCCACATTTTCTGGTTCAATTCTCACATTCTTTATCTGCTACTGGTCAACACAGAAAGCACAACAACCAGTCTTCATGGTAGTATCAGTAATACGATACATTGGTGGGAGGAAATTGATGCAGCAGATATTTCCTTATAAGGTAGAATTGCTCGTCAAATAATGTATTCAGTGTCGTTGTAACGCATGGGTGAGCGTGTGATGTACCGACAGCTTAAGGCACGAGAGGTGTAGAGAATATGAAAAAACGACGTGTCTCACTAATAGCTTTCCAGAGAAAATGGATCATTCAATGAACAACTTTTCCAACTCAAGAAATGTTCTCATTTTCGATGATGGTGTTTTACCCTTACTAATTTCAATCAGTGGCGACCTGAGATTTCTGAATAAAGTGTAGGGAATACGAGAAGAAGGCGGAGCCTCACTGATACATTTCAAGAGAAAATACATCACTTAGTGAACACCTCCCGACCGAGCTCGATAGCTGCAGTCGCTTAAGTGCGGCCAGTATCGAGTAATCGGGAGATAGTGGGTTCGAGCCCCACTGTCGGCAGCCCTGAAGATGGTTTTCCGTAGTTCCTCATTTTCACACCAGGCAAATGCCGGGGCTGTACCGTAATTAAGGCCACGGCCGCTTCCTTCCAATTCCTAGGCCTTCCCTATCCCATCGTCGCCATAAAACATATCTGTGTCGGTGCGACGTAAAGCAAATAGCAAAAAAAAAAAAAAAAAAAAAAAAGAACACCTCCCTAATCCAGAAATATCCCCTCCTTTTACGAAAGTATTTTACTCTACTAGTTCAATCAGTGAACCAGATGGTGCATAACAGCCTGTCATCTGATAGGAAATGTCTTCTCGTCCTAAGAAGAATCGTATAAATGACTTGTGCTTAAATCAATTAATAAATTGTTCAATTAAAATAAATCCATTAATCAATTAAAATATCTTCAATTGAAATGAAATGGCTTATAGCTTTCAGTGCCGGGATGTGTCCGAGAACTTGGCTCGCCAAGTGCAGGTCTTTTGATTTGACTCCCGTAGGTGACCTGCGCGTCGTGATGAGGATGAAATGATGATTAAGACGACACAAATACCCAGTCCCCATGTCAGGGGAATTAACCAATTATGGTTAAAATTCCTGACCCTGCCGGGAATCGAATCCGGGACCCCTGTGGCCAAAGGCCAGCACGCTAACCATTTAGCCATGGAGCCGGACATCGTCAATTAATGAGCAGCCAAATGAAATTCATTAAATTAATCAGCGTAGCAGTCATCAGTTCAGAGGGCCCCGGGTACGATTCCCGGCCAGTCAGAGTTTTAGCTGCGTCTGATTAATTCCCATAACTCGGAAATGGATGTTGGTGTGTTCGTCTTAATACACATCTTCTTGTTATACCCAACATATTAGGGCATGTAGCTGTCAGCTTGCATTCGGAAAATAGTGGGTTCGAATCCCACTGTCTTAGCCTTTTTCTTTCCCTTCGTCGCCATGAAAACCTATGTGTGTTGGTGCGACGTAAAGCAAATTCTTCTTCTCAACATATTGAACTACCAACCTCCACAGTGAATACATCCTTCCACACACGGTTGGTGTCAGTGCACCTTTTCGTACAAATGGGCTTAATACGCAATAATGCCGACCCCTAATAGTTAAGAAGTAAGGTAAGGTAAGGGTTATTCTGCCCGAAGGCAGGTCCGAACCTCCGCAGAGGTGTTCCTGAGCCGGAGTTTACGTGCGGTAGGGTGGCCAGTTCCTTTCCGCTCCTCCATTCCCTTACCCACCACCAACAGCGCGTGGCAACCCATCCAACTCCTGACCACGCCCAATGTTGCTTAACTTCGGAGATCTCACGGGATCCGGTGTTTCAACACGGCTACGGCCGTTGGCAATAGTTAAGAAGTGGTTAAGAAGAAATAATACTTCCTAAAACGAACAGCATAACTTATTTAAATAGACAGCTGGTTAGGACATGATACAAAGAATGTTAATGTTAATGAAATCGACTTTTATTAACATTTAATACAACGTAATATGAAACCATGTGACAAAGTGGAACAGTCGTGCCACACTACGTAACCAAGTTTTTCCAATAAACATCGGTTTGTTTCACATTCATTCCATTTCCCCCTATAATAGCCTATATGGCGACGATGGGACAGGGAAGGACTAGGAGTGGGAAGGAAGCGGCCGTGCCCTTAATTAAGGTACAGCCCCAGCATTTTACTGGTGTGAAAATGGGAAACCACGGAAAACCATTTTCAGGGCTGCCGACAGTGGGGTTCGAACCTACTATCTCCCGAATACCGGATACTGGCCGCACTTAAGCGACTGCAGCTATCGAGCTCGGTCGCAGTAAGTCCAATAGTTGCTGTAAAGTAATCCTCCATTATCCATAATGCAGTAATATAGTTTTCTTCAATAAATAATTACTTTTATACAGGATGGATTTATAATAACCTCGGACCTGTTAAGGGGCTAGAGATGTCATTTTCTTTAGAAAATATAAGAGTATTTCGTTATTTCATCAATAGTTTGAGAAATATTAAAATTAAGACACAGTTGAAACTTTCTATTACGAAAACGCTTCAATGAATGATACTTATCTTCGTACACAAAAATAGATTCTTCTTCTTTTCCTTCACAGTTTTCCTCACTCAAATCATAGGATCCGCTCTCATAGTATGCTATCTCCACTCCCATTTATCGTTCATGTCGTAAGACGTTAGATCTGTTGCCCTCATGTTACTGTGATAGGTAATTAATGTAATTTATTGGTGATTAAAACATTCTAATTAATTAAGAGCTTCATTCCCCGCCTCAAAAGGGTGGAGTGGGTCACTTGAGAAGACGACGCTCTCTCCCTTTCTCTCTCTAGTCAGAAGATGTGTGGTAGTTTGAGGTGTGGTGATGAAGGAAAATACACTGACTGACAGTGACAATGCAACACCAAGGAGGAGTGGTTCGAAAGAGATGAAAGTTGGGGAAAAAACAGAGACGGCACGGATGAATAATTGATGTTTATTTCAAACCGATATGCAGGTTACACAATGCGCACGGCATCGACTCAGTAGGATGTAGGACCACCGCGAGCGGCGATGCACGCAGAAACACGTCGAGGTACAGAGTCAATAAGAGTGCGGATGGTGTCCTGAGGGATGGTTCTCAATTCTCTGTCAACCATTTGCCACAGTTGGTCGTCCGTACGAGGCTGGGGCTGGGGCAGAGTTTGCAAACGGCGTCCAATGAGATCCCACACGTGTTCGATTGGTGAGAGATCCGGAGAGTACGCTGGCCACGGAAGCATCTGTACACCTCGTAGAGCCTGTTGGGAGATGCGAGCAGTGTGTGGGCGGGCATTATCCTGCTGAAAGAGAGCATTGGGCAGCCCCTGAAGGTACGGGAGTGCCACCGGCCGCAGCACATGCTGCACATAGCGGTGGGCATTTAACGTGCCTTGAATACGCACTAGAGGTGACGTGGAATCATACGCAATAGCGCCCCAAACCATGATGCCGCGTTGTCTAGCGGTAGGGCGCTCCACAGTTACTGCCGGATTTGACCTTTCTCCACGCCGACGCCACACTCGTCTGCGGTGACTATCACTGACAGAACAGAAGCGTGACTCATCGGAGAACACGACGTTCCGCCATTCCCTCATCCCCTCATCCAAGTCGCTCTAGCTCGGCACCATGCCAGGCGTGCACGTCTATGCTGTGGAGTCAATGGTAGTCTTCTGAGCGGACGCCGGGAGTGCAGGCCTCCTTCAACCAAACGACGGGAAATTGTTCTGGTCGATATTGGAACAGCCAGGGTGTCTTGCACATGCTGAAGAATGGCGGTTGACGTGGCGTGCGGGGCTGCCACCGCTTGGCGGCGGATGCGCCGATCCTCGCGTGCTGACGTCACTTGGGCTGCGCCTGGACCCCTCGCACGTGCCCATGTCCCTGCGCCAACCATCTTCGCCACAGGCGCTGCACGCTGGACACATCCCTATGGGTATCGGCTGCGATTTGACGAAGCGACCAACCTGCCCTTCTCAGTCCGATCACCATACCCCTCGTAAAGTCGTCTGTCTGCTGGAAATGCCTCCGTTGACGGCGGCCTGGCATTCTTAGCTATACACGTGTCCTGTGGCACACGACAACACGTTCTACAATGACTGTCGGCTGAGAAATCACGGTACGAAGTGGGCCATTCGCCAACGCCGTGTCCCATTTATCGTTCGCTACGTGCGCAGCACAGCGGCGCATTTCACATCATGAGCATACCTCAGTGACGTCAGTCTACCCTGCAATTAGCATAAAGTTCTGACCACTCCTTCTTGGTGTTGCATTTGCTCTGTCAGTCAGTCAGTGTACAATAGATATTCTGTATGGTGATCGGGCTGAGAAGGGCAGGTTGGTCGCTTCGTCAAATCGCAGCCGATACCCATAGGGATGTAAGTAGGGGAGTAATTTATCCATCCATCTTTGCTTTGGCCTTCCACGAGATATTTGTCCATTTACTCCAGATTGGAGGTCATGGCTGCCATGGAGGTTGGTTATGCTCTTTTAGCATGTCCATACTAGCCAAACTTCATCAGCAGCATCTTTTCTTCAATGTAATAGGTATTACAATACTTCCATTTCAAGTTTAGGTGATGTAGAATAAAAGAAAAGACGCTGAGACTGTATGTATTTCTTAATCTGTTCATGCCAGTCTTACTTCATTTCTTTCATCAATAACTCGTTATGAGTTTATTTTATTTACCATTTAGCCTACATTCTCTTTATTGGTACAAAAATGAGTAAACCCTTTCTGCAATAAGGAAGTTCAAATTCCAGTCAGTCTTCATTTTTCTCTCTAAAAGTCTTGTCAACTCGCGGAATATCCCAATAATTTCTAACAAGAATGCCATAACTCTAAAAACTTATTTAAAATTCACCCTGTATCAGAAGCTCGTCAATCCATCTCATTGGCTGAAGGGTCAGCATAGTGGCCATCTGTCCAAAGGGCTGCAGATTCGATTCCCGAACGGGTCGGGGAATTTAACTACATATGGTTAATTCATCTGGCTCGGGGATTCATGTTAATACACGTACCTTCACCTACACACGACACATTACACTATCAACTAACACAGAAATACACGATAGTGAATACAGCGGCGGCGTCAGGAAAGGCAACCGGCCGTAAAACTGGGCCAAATCCATATTACGTGCCAACCAAGAAATTGGGAAAGGTGTTCGCAATCAGCCACGAGAACGTAGTATGCTTGAAATCTATCCGATAACCTGTATGACCAAATGTGTTTATTTATTTATTTATTTATTTATTTATTTATTTATTTATTTATTTATTTATTTATTTATTTATTTATTTATTTATTTATTTATTTATTTATTTCGTCCATAACAGGGATACTTCCCCAATTAAAACGAACGGTAACAGACTAATTTATATTACATAACATTTGTGGAAATAATAACAATAATTAATACTAACAATTATAAGAATAAATGCATTTATTATTAATTGGAACTAGGGATTGGAAGGAGGCATGTAATATGTTATGTACTATCTCAGCATTTATCTGGGTTTGAAGTTAGGGAGAAAATAACAAAAACCAATTTATAGTAATTAATAATGTTATTTAATTTTACGTTACTACTTTTACGGTTTTCGGAGATGCCTAGGTGCCGGAATTTTGTCCCGCAGGAGTTCCTTAAGGTGCCAGTGAATCTACCGACACGAGGCTGACGTATTTGAGCATCTTCAGAATTCCCGGACTGAGCCAGGTTGGAACCTGCTAAGTTGGACTCAGAAGGCCTGTGCTCTACCGTCCGAGCTTTTGTGGAACGTCAAGTGTGGTACTGGCCTACAAACTGTGGAGTGCTTCGGCACTTGGTATTATATCACTTGTGGCGGTTTGGTGTCCTAACCACCAGGTGTCTTATATGTTGGTGAAAGCTATGGGGTACTGTATTTCAGACTTTCCATAATCTATGGTCAGGAACATCAAGCGTGTGTTGCTCAAGTGAAGGTATCATTACATCATGTGTTAGAGTCGGTGAATACAGAATTATAAAGGTATAGTATCAATTTGATATACTATGCGTCGGCAGTGAGAAACTGCAAATGTTCTTTTTCAAGCTGCTTTACGTCGTACTGGCACAGATAGGTCTTGTGGCAACGATGGGATAAGAAAGGGCTAGGAGCGGGAAGGAAGCAGTCGTAGCATTAATTAAGGTACACACCAGCATTTGCCTGGTGTGAAACACGAAAAACCATTTTCAGGGCTGCCGACAGTGGGGTTCGAACCAACTATCTCCCGGATGCAAGCTCACAGCTGCGCGCTCCTTACCGCACGGCCAACTCGCCCGGTCTGCAAATGTGTTAAGACAGAAAAACAGTCAAGGGCCATATATAAATGGTAGCTTGATCCTCGCTTTTGTTTCCCACTGCCTTTCTTTTCTTTTATGTTGGATAATAAAATTGTGTAAATATGGAGTCTTCCAGCAGTATTTTGTGTGTGTATAGTATGTATATTTTGGTGTACTGATGAGGTGCTTATGCACGAATATTATTCAGAATATAGTTAGTTATTTCAGAATCAGTGAAGTTATTGATGAACCTAGGTGCAGTTCATACCTATTTAATCGTTTTCGTAGGGTTAGGTAAGGCCCGAAAGAGATGTAACAGTACGCAGCTTTATGTACACGCCCTGGGAGAGAGAATTATCATACTCTTATTAAAATTCGAGGGATCCATTTAGGTGAACTCTGGCGCCCATATTATGGATATTTCTATTTAATTCTATTAATTTATTTCATTGATATTATTATTCAAATAATTTATATTACACATGACGCCCAAGCATGAGGCGAGTAATATATTCTATTTTATTTCAGTCATTTATATAAATATGTATTACAAATGGCACCCAACAGTGGGGTAATGGTTATTAATTTATATTGGTTACATTACAATGCGCCCCATATATTTTTTGCTGGAACAACGGCAAACCTTAGAGAAATAAGGACAATTCCATAAAATAAGGGCCATCTGGTCACCCTAAATCTAACCTGTATGTGTACCCATTCAATTAGCTCATTCTACAGAGACATAGAATGGTAGGTGAGTAAATCAGACCACTTACACATCTTGTCAACAGTGAAGATCTGCTCTAAACCGGTTGAGCAACTTTCTTGTAAGTACTCTTTTCTCAATAGATTACCAAGTTCCAGCAGTAATTGCCTACCAGTACGAAGGTATACAGTTGCTCTAAAGAAAGTTAATTTATTAACGCTTATATAACACAACTATAAATCCCGTTTCCTCTGCCTCATCGAGAATATTTAGTTTTAAATGGTCTCTGTTTTCTACAATAGTAGTCACATGACTCCCTTCTTCTTTCCTTGTGTATACTTCGATCAAGTGGTGATTTTAAAAGATATTCTAATTAATTACCTTAATTAAAACTTCATTCCCCGCCCTAAAGGGGTGGAACGGGTCACGTACAGGGTGACACCCTCTCTTAGACCAGGAGATGCATGGTGGTTTGATGTGTGGTGTTGGATGAAGGAAAGTACAGCTGATATTGTAAAAAACAGAGACGTAAGTAGGAGGTAAAATGTAGAATGGAGATTAAAATGTATTTATTTATTTATTTTTATTTTTTATTTACCAGCTGCACAGTTTAGGGGTAGCAAGCCTGGTTCTTACTCGATGGCCCGGGTTAGATTCCCCGCCAGGTCACAGTTTTTACCTGGATCTGAGATCTGGTTCGAGCTCCACTTGGGTTGCGTGATTAAAATTGGGCGGTCCTGGTCTAAAAGTCAAGAATAACGGCCGAGAGGATTTGTCGCGTCGACCACGCGTCACTCGTAATGTGCAGCCCATTAGGACTGTAGAGCTACCGCATTGGTTTGTTTTTAATTTATTTATTTATTTATTTATTCATTCGTTCATTCATTCATTCATTCATTCATTCATTCATTCATTTATTTATTTATTTATTTATTTATTTATTTACTATAAGCCTACTCGTGACAGGGGAGCAATGTTGAATGTATGGTTGACAGACTATAAAAGATTTTCTTGTAGACATTAGACTTTCTCCTTCTGAGGTACAGCATGTATGTAGCTTACAATCAGTGCAGTGGTTTCCGAAGGCCCTTCTGGCCACCTGCCTGTTAGCTCGCCCCATTCTCCCCATGAGTATTTAAGTCATTCCTGCGCTTTCACACAGACGACGATAACTACTACACCAAACACTTACACATTGCAAAGGGTATTTTTAATTTTAATAATATTATTATTGATGGTGTTAAGAGATACTTGCACGATGTCAAAGCCGCCAGACAAACATGATCTAGGCATTGAAACTGAAAGCGGCTGTTACCACGCACTCAATAGAGGCTCAAATCGAATAATAATAATAATAATAATAATAATAATAATAATAATAATAATAATAATAATAATAATACTTCTATGGGTTGTAAGTCCCACTAACTACCTTCACGGTTTCCGGAGACTCTGAGGTACCGTAATATTGCCCCGCAAGAGTTCTTTTACGTGCCACTAAATCAACCTACATGAGGTAGACCTATTTGTGCATCTTCAAATACCACCGGACTGAGCCGGGATGGAAACCGCCAATTTGAGCTCAGAAGACTGTCTGAGCTACTCAACCTGGCATCATCATCAGGAAAGTTGTGTGTGAATTTGTATATAATGACGCTGGGTTTAGAAAGTTAAACTAGTAGTATTTCTTGCCATATTTTCTTTCCATGGAATTGCATGTTGAACTCTTGTTGTTTGTTGTTGTTGTTTTTGGGTAATTATGTTAACTTTACTTTATTATTACACTCCTGCAAGATACCATTGCCAGCGGGATATTTCCATAATAATAATAATAATAATAATAATAATAATAATAATAATAATAATAATAATAATAATAGGCCTAATAATAATAATAATAAAACAACTATGTATTACAATGTCAAATGTGGGCAGATGGGACTTGACAACACTTGCAGATCCCTCTACGAGGAAACTATCATAGATATTCTGAAACTCATCGCTATCCTCGTATCATCAGGAAAGGTAACTTAGACTCGCTAGCGAAAGGATGATGATAAACCAGTATTAGCGTCAAGAGGACAAAAAACAAGGTCGCACAGACAGCTTCTCTCAAGAGGAGTGATTAATATCCGTCCACCGAAGCGCACCACAACATGTTGACGGTACAGGAAAGTATCCAGTAGTGACAACCATTAATGATGGTTTTTATTACTCAGCCCTTGATAAGAGCTCGGCCACTGGATGGATGACTTCACCATAGTAAAAGATGTAAGTGCCAATAAATTAAGTTTAATTGAATAGAGGACATTCTGATTGTCCAAGAGAACAAGACTTACGTAGCGTTAATACGGATTCGCCAGTAAATAGCCTTGGAAATGATTCAAGAAAATAAGTGTCTAGGAGGTCACGTCGAGTGATTGTTTCTCCTTTCTCAAAAGAAAAAGAAAAAGAAAAAGAGACAAACTACCACCATCGGAGCAACTGCCATCGAACGTCATGGAATTGGTTTTGACTTCTGACACACATTACATCTGAACCTTTTACGGTTTTATGTCCATGGTTAGCGTTCTGGCCTTTGGTCCAGAGGGTCCCAGGTTCGATTCCCGCTCGGGTTAATTCCTCTGGATGCATGTTCCGTCTTCATCATTATAAATCATCTTAAGTAAGGCCCCATCTTCACAGACACACAGGTCGCCTATAGGATGTCTACTACAAAAAGATCTGCACCACACCTCCCTGAAGACTATACGCCATTATTATTATTATTATTATTATTATTATTATTATTATTATTATTATTATTATGGTTATTATTATGGTTTTCTTTTAATTTTCAGCGTATGACTTATAGTGCCCGGAGTGTCCGAGGACATATTCGCCACGACAGTTCTGTAGCTGCTTGTCGCGTTACACCCCGTGGAGGTGAGCTACATGCATCGTTGTGTCAGGGTGTTGTCTGTGGGTACAAGCACCATTAATTGTACGGGCTAGAAATGGGAAAGAAGCAGCCGTGACTTTAAGAAGGGGACCAACCCAGCATTTGCCTAGAATTGAAATGGGGGAAACCACGGAAAACCATTCCGAGGATGGACGATGGGGTATTCGAACCCACATGTTCCCCTGTACAGAGCTAGTAACCATAACTGGCCGTGCATCAACGTACTGAGCGAACCTCATAGGCTCGGTTTACGTAAGAAAGCTATAAGTGACAAGTTCCTGTAACGTACGCTGTTCTGTCATTTACAACGAATATACAAAGTGCTTTAAACTAGATTCCCCACAAATTTTTCAAGTTTGCGGTACATTTTCCCAAAACCTATTGCAGGTAAAGCAATGAAACCTGGCAGTTTCATTGAGAATGGTAATGTTCATAATCCTGATCACCAGATTTTCAATTAATGATTTCGTGTAAGATATGTTATGAATACTGTACAGATTAAAGAGAATTGCTTATTTCTTAACTTACGTATTTAAAAGATCTTAAATGCTGTGGAACAGAGCTACCACTACTACTACTACTACTACTACTACTACTACTACTATTACTACTACACTAATAGTACTACATGTTTTCATTCCTCCCCTGAAGGGGCAGGCGGGCCTCCTAGACGGAGAAACCGTCTCTCAGGCCAGGTGATTTGTATTGGAGTAGGTGAGAGGGTTGGCGGCCGTGGCCTATACCAGGAACTGTCCCGGCATTCGCCTTAGTACAGGAGAATGGAAAACCACGGAAAGTCATTCTCAGGACAGCCGACAGTGGGGACCAGCCCCTCCTCTGCTCGGTTGGTCGGTCGGAGTGCAGAGCTGTCGGACCAACCGAAGCCCACTCTATAACCGCCGACCTGGAACAGAGTTTTCATAAGTGGAGGCTTCCTAAACGAGAAGCTTATTTCCAAAAGGTATCAAATTCAAAAACTTCGAAATTGAGAAAATGATGGAAAACGTTATGTTGGTAAGAAGCTCCATAATATGAAAGAAAAATAAATCGTCAAAATGGGCCAAATCCATGTTAAACATGGCTATAAAAATCATGTTTGATACCAACAAGTACCAAATCTCACGGGCTGAATTGGCTGAAACATAACGTACCTATACATGTAGCCAATGAGAAGCCATTTCTGGAACACGTGACCGGCAGCAACAGAACACTTTGTTTAATAATTACGTTGCTGTGTTCGTTGATTCTATTTTCTATTATTTACAATCTGTGCCTTCACTATAAATAACTTAATTTTGATCACTGTGTATTTAAGTACAGTCAGTGTCCTGACGACCACAGTGAAATTTATGACTTACAGAGGAAGGTATTTAGAGTTTCAGTGCCAAAAATTACCAAATCCTTCCTCTTTTCTTGAATAATCCTTAAACTGCAGAAGTTTTAAAACAGAAATATTTTGTATACTAATGCATTTATTCTGTTTGAATATAATAAAAGTGCTAATATGTATTTTTCTGTTGTAATTTTACACTCTGAGCCTTTTAGTTCTCTCCTGTAAAATTTGACTTTTCGATTTGGTACATTTTGGAAATAATCTTGTAGAAAATGCACATTAAAATTTTGAAGATACGTACAATTTTGATTTGAAAATTATATCTTTAAAATTATTTGTAGAATTAAGTAGAGTGTGTGTTTGTAAAGGAGGCGGGATCACCTCGTCCATCTTCGAGAGAAGTCCACCAGTTCAAGGTAATGGCAGTTCTGGCTTAACTAAGTGATAGCCTTTGAAAGCTAGCTCGAGGAGAAGGTTTCCAATCTTTAATGGTGTAACTTTCTAAGATGCAAATTTCAAACTTTAAATGTAAATTTCAAACAAGCCGAAGGAACTTAACCGCTGTCAGGGAATAGAGAGTGAGCTACCCTCTCGTGTTCCCTATCAACTTGATTTTGAGGTAACCATGATTCTGTAAACTTTTAAGTTTGTAATCGTTGTAACTTAAATATTTTCTCCATCTAGTCACCACAGTAGGCTTAGCCTCTGCAACTTCGAGCCATAAGCCCAAATAGGGTTTTAAGCTTTTCATTCCAATTTGCAAGACGCGCAAGTGTCCGTCTCCTCGCCATTTTGATTTTTGGGCCAGTAACTTTAACCTGTTGTTTTTCACAAAGGCCTGGTAGAATGTGTACTCGATACCCCTGTTATACTCGTTTCGTCCTTTTCGTGTAAAGATGTTAGACTGTTTAACTTTTAAAAATAGTGAATACGATTCTATTTTGTAAACTGTAGGTTGTGCCTTTGATAGACCTGGAAATTTGTGGAAATAGGTTCCTAAGTTGTAAATTTTATAGAGCAAGGATGCTCTTTCTATTAATGTAAAGGCCGAATGGTGCCTTTGGAAGGCTGTAGAGTAGTCTCCTGGATAAACTTGTAGAGCAAAGGTGTTCTTACTAATAGCGTAAAAGAAATTAGTTATTGATTATGGATTGAATGGAGCAGTTGTGCTCAAGTAACATTTCTAAATTGGGAGCTTTAAGTTCAGATTGTTAATTGGCAATTTGTTGATAATTCTGATTTTTTCGAAGCTAACGAACTAGTTCTGTATCTGAATTGTTGCTTTCTTAACAAAGTGTAAAATTTAAAATTTGAAAAGAAGCCAAGAAATAACAGAAGCAGAAATATAGCTATAATGTTAAAGTTTTAAATGAATCTTCTGATTGTCTTATATCGACCCATTCATACCCGCACCTTCTTTCACCTCTGTGATCCACACATTATTATTATTATTATTATTATTATTATTATTATTATTATTATTATTATTATTATTATTATTATTATTCCTCAACTTGTATCACTGTTTTTACAATGACAGTCATGTAGAATCTGTGTCAACGACTTCAATCTACACAGAAAACCAAAACAAATTCTCTCCGGAATATAGTTTACCATGGTTCCATTAAAAGGCTGAAGGAAGACACATGTTATCATGGAAACTGGGTTATGGAATATTTCCTTTCCTTCTTAATCCTAGTACTTATAGCAAATAAACTAAACAGCCAAAGGAATGCCTTGAGTCACGCCTCAATTGTCCTGCAAGACAGCTGAGTACGGAAGTTTGTGAGCACCTTGTACGCAACTCAGACACACCCTAGACAGTCAGTTAGCAATTGTCTCTGCCGTCGTGAACGAGCTACAAAAAGAAAGGGAAAAGGACCTCAGGTACTTACTAACAGTGTGTAGCGTAACGAAGAAAGTGCGCCAATTAATACATAGGAGGCTGGGAGACTTTTCACTTCACACGTGGAGTAAAGTAGCTAAATACTCCGGCGACACAGTTCATAGTTTGTCCAGAAAGTTGGGAGCGTTTCCTCGGGGGAAAATACTCATGCTTAAGAAAAGAAACTCCTCATGGGTAGCAAAATATCTTCCATAAGTTTCCGTATCACACTTATTTTATATCCATATTTTGATATATCCTGAATGATGGCGGTGTGATTGGCGCAGTAGCTTGGATGTGGGTTTTTTCACCCAGATGACCTATGTTCGTTTCCCGGTAGATCCCAGGTTGGAATTTTCACCTGAAAAAACACGTAATTCAAGAAAGGATTCTTGTCTTAAGCCATCAGCCAAAACCCAAAATGAATCAGGGGAGGCGGGTGTGGTTTCCAACGATGACAAGAATACCTAAGACAAGCTGAAGATAGATTTTAAATATAATGTGATTTTGTGTGAATGCACGGCTCCTTGGCTGAATGGTCAACGTACTAGCCTTCGGTTCAGAGGTCTCCGGGGTAGATTTCCGGCCAGGCCGAGTATTCTACCATGTCTCGTTAATTCCTGTAGCTTAGAGGTTGGGCGTTTGTGTTCGTCTTAGTACACCTCTTCAAATACATACAACACATCGCACTACAAACCACCACAGAAACACGCTACAGCGAATATATCATTCCACATAGCGTTGGCTTCAGGAAAGGCCGCATCACTGTGTTAAATACATACAAAGTGCCGACCCCAGGTAATTAGGATAAGGCCAGGAAAAATTAGAATATTAATTTAGTAAGCCCAGGTCCATTTCTGGTGAGCCACAGTGTTGACAGATCACTTTGTCTTCTAATACTGTATGCGCTAGATTAACTTTGTTGTTTTCATTGTCCTGTCTCAGCTCCTTCCTTCTTTTAAATTTACTTTATTTAATTAACCTTTGTTGTGTCAACATTTGGTCATCCTCCATGTGCAAGGAACACTCACAGCTCACAAACAAAAATATAATTATTGTCAGCGCAAAGTGCATGTAAGAAATGAAAACCAAATCGCCCACATTCTTCAAGTACATAACACCACACTGAATCACTCTTCCGGAAGGAGAGGAGGAAAACAAACAAAACAATGGCAACAATGCGATGAGCACAAAGTGAAATTCTAATGTCCGCGATTCTCAAAAAGTCCATCACAGCATTCAGTCCCGTCCTTGACTTTGACAATATGAAAGTGACTGAGGCACGAGTGCTGCTACTAATGGCATTCTTTATTCATCCAATCAA
This sequence comes from Anabrus simplex, assembly GCF_040414725.1. NCBI lineage: Eukaryota > Metazoa > Arthropoda > Insecta > Orthoptera > Tettigoniidae > Anabrus > Anabrus simplex. The sequence goes on from NC_090271.1 coordinate 173,060,660, forward strand.
TCAATCAATCAATCAATCAATCAATCAATCAATCAATCAATCAATCAATCAATCAATCAATCAATACTGATCTGCATTTAGGGCAGTCGCCCAGGTGGCAGATTCCCTATCTGTTGCTTTCCTAGCCTTTTCCGAAATGATTTCAAAGAAATTGGAAATTTATTGAACATCTCCCTTGGTAAGTTATTCCAATCCCTAACTCCCCTTCCTATAAATGAATATTTGCCCCAGTTTGTCCTCTTGAATTCCAAATTTATCTTCATATTGTGATCTTTCCTACTTTTATAGACGCCATTCAAACCTATTCGTCTACTAATGTCATTCCACGCCATCTCTCCGCTGACAGCTCGGAACATACCACTTAGTCGAGCAGCTCTTCTTCTTTCTCTCAATTCTTCCCAACCCAAACATTGCAACATTTTTGTAACGCTACTCTTTTGTCGGAAATCACTCAGAACAAATCGAGCTGCTTTTCTTTGGATTTTTTCCAGTTCTTGAATCAGGTAATCCTGGTGAGGGTCCCATACACTGGAACCATACTCTAGTTGGGGTCTTACCAGAGACTTATATGCACTCTCCTTTACATCCTTACTACAACCCCTAAATACCCTCATAACCATGTGCAGAGATCGGTACCCTTTATTTACAATCCCATTTATGTGATTACCCCAGTGAAGATCTTTCCTTATATTAACACCTAGATACTTACAATGATCCCCAAAAGGAACTTTCACCCCATCAACGCAGTAATTAAAACAGAGAGGACTTTTCCTATTTGTGAAACTCACAACCTGACTTTTAGCCCCGTTTATCAACATACCATTGCCTGCTGTCCATCTCACAATATTTTCGAGGTCACGTTGCAGTTGCTCACAATCTTGTAACTTATTTATCACTCTATAGAGAATAACATCATCCGCAAAAAGCCTTACCTCCGATTCCACTCCTTTACTCATATCATTTTTATATATAAGAAAACATAAAGGTCCGATAACACTGCCTTGAGGAACTCCCCTCTCAATTATTACAGGGTCAGACAAAGCTTCACCTACTCTAACTCTCTGAGATCTATTTTCTAGAAATATAGCAACCCATTCAGTCACTCTTTTGTCTAGTCCAATTGCACTCATTTTTGCCAGTAGTCTCCCATGATCCACCCTATCAAATGCTTTAGACATGTCAATCGCGATACAGTCCATTTGACCTCCAGAATCCAAGATATCTGCTATATCTTGCTGGACTTACTATGAACGGTGTGAAAACGTCCTTCAGAGAGGTGGTTGGAGCGTGCAATGACAGACTGATATGTAATAGTACCTTCTGTCTCAGCGAGAAAAGCAACCAGAAGGTGTTTTTCTCCTCATTCCCCAGTACGCCTCTTCAGTGACACCTAGGTTGTCTATGATAGCTGATGGTGGAGCTTTTGGGGATCTGACCAGCTTTTTAACTTAGGACTCAGCATGTATACAGTAATTTAGTGCGAATTTAAACCTACACGTTCACACTGGCATCTGTGACACCCAGGCAACATTTAAAATTCACACCATGTGAACGTTTCTTAACAGGTTTTATATTAAAATTTCTAAGTTTTTGAAAACATTAAAGAAAAGGCTAGGTAAGCAATAGACAGGGAATCTCCCACCTGGGCAACAGCCCTAAATACAGATCATTGATAGTTGATTAATTCAGATTAGGCCTATCCGCAAGTTACTTACACTCTCAGTCGGTGGTAATCCGTAGTGTAGGAGTAGCATGCCTGCCTCTTACCCGGACGCCCTGGGTTCTATTTCCGGCCAAACCAGGGACTTTTACCTGCATCTGAGGGCTGGTTCGACGTCTACTCAGCCTACGTGATTAGAATTGAGGACTATCTGACGGTGGAATAGCGGACCCGGTATAGAAAGTCAAGAATAACGGCCGAGAGGACTCGTCGTGATGCCCACACGTCACCTCGTAATCTGCAGGCCTTCGGGCTGAGCAGCGGTTGCCTGGTACGCCAAGGCCTTTCAAAGCTTTAGTGCCATGGTTTTATTTAGGCCAGTCGTTGATAAAGCTGAGTATACAGGAGAGTTATGGGACAATAATACTCATATTTTGAAGCAAGGTTCTTATTAAGATTTATGATATAATAAAATGAACCAGTAATACTTCCATTATATTGCTTAGAAGGCTAAACTATTGTCTACTTATATTTGCAATTAATGTACTTTGTTAAATGTTACAGATGCTGTGTACTTTTTTAAAAACGTGATCATTTTATATCATTTTCTGGCAAAGTATTTAATTCTTGCATATTATTTAATAAAAATGAAATATATGTCAACACACTTCTCAATTATAAATCTTCCCTGCAACGTTTATAATTGCGAAGTTCTCCGACCTTTTCGTGATAACTTTTTGTTTGTTTTTTTCCTTAATGAAGTTCACAAGGAAACAATTCCTCGTCAGTTCGCAAGTTGTGACGAACGTGCTAGGTCTAGACACCTCATTCAAGTACTCGCTCTCGTTCTTAGGATTCCCCTGTCGGTGTTAGAAAATAGCACTTCAAACTACACCAGATGGAAGAAACGTGGTTTACTACGCTCAATATTGAACCTCTTGGTTATACTTGTCTGAGCCACATATAATATTAGAAAGGCAAAGAGGGCAAAGCATTGTCATCTCCGGACAGGCCATGAAAGGCCCTTGGAGGGATGGAAGGTAAAGGCTTCCACTATCCGTAACCTCGACACTTGGTGGGGTAGAGTGGTTAGCTCTACGCCCGGCCGCCTTTGCCCCCAGGAATTACCTGGTGCTTATTTTTGGTGTAGGGTAAGTGAACCTCAGAACCAAATGCACCTCCGGAAGTGAAAATCTCGTTGCTTAAAATTTTAGACTTCCTGACGACAATCGAACCCACGTCCTTTCGGGTGAACCGAGCATGCCTTTACCGTTTCGGCCATGCAGGCCCTATATAATATTAGAAAGCGAGCAGAAGAGACAACTACAGTCTCTGCAGATAGCCACCATATAACGAGGAACCCCCACACCGTCAAGAAATACACATTACACAGGAATATCTAAATGATGCATATTTTAGATTATCATATTTCTGATACATTCTTCACCTTTAACCAACAGATGTCTGCCAAAACATCTAGAAAGTCATGGCCCGAGATATGAGCGCTAAACGCTACCAAGTAGCAGATAAATAAACTACTGTACCACCCATGACCTATCAACTCTGCCTAGCGTCATGAAAATGAATTGTTATAGCAGTCCTCGACCTGTCCCTCCGAAATATTGCCCATTTTTCGTGTTTTTGTACTTTTTTTTTTACTCCCTTGGCTGATTATTAACTGATATTTAAGACTTCTTCGCACACACAAGGTTCATGTATATACAGTAACAGAGAGAGCGAGAATCAAAACGTTCCGATCTGTGAGTCCCTGCGGCAGGGATGACGAACCTATGACATGCGTGCCACTCGATGACACGCGAACAATTTCCGTGGCACGCCACGCAACATACTAACATGTTTTAATGTTTTTAACATACAATAAATAGGCCGAAATTCTTGCAACATAGCATACTTCAATTACCCTTTAATAACGAAGTATGTCACAATTAATTCCTTGGCCATATTTTTTTTATAAATTTTATTGGTTAAAGCAAAAATATAGTATCTTATTCCTAAAATTGACCTGTTTTTAAAGATGTTATTCTCCGTGATGCTTGCGAAATAAAACCATGATAGATTCGGTCGAATGGATTTATATTTAATGCAATGTAGTGCCTAAACGAAGTCAAATGAACGGGTTTCGTGATGATTTTCTCCTCCTCCTTCTTCTTCTTATTATTTATCTGTTTACCATCCAGAGTCGGTTTTTCCCTCGGACTCACCGAGGGATCCCACCTCTACCGCCTCAAGGGCAGTGTCCTGGAGCTTCACACTCTGGGTCGGGGGATACAACAGCTGGGGAGGATGACCAGTACCTCGCCCAGGCGGCCTCACCTGCTATACTGAACAGGGGCCTTGCGGGGGGATGGAAAGTTTGGAAGGGATAGACAAGGAAGAGGGAAGGAAGCGACCGTGGCCATAAGTTAGGTACCATCCCGGCATTTGCCTGGAAGAAAAGTGGGGAAACCCCGGAAAACCACTTCCAGGATGGCTGAGGTGGGAATCGAACCCACCTCTACTAAGCTGACCTCACGAGGCTGAGTGGACCCCGTTCCAGCCCTCGTAACACTTTTTCAAATTTCGTGGCAGAGCTGGGAATCGAACCTGGGCCTCCGGGTGTGGCAGCTAATCACACTAACCACTACACCACAGAGGCGGACTCACGATGACTTTAAAGGAAAATGGCACACTAGACAATGAAAAGTAATAAACAAGAACTTAAATGACACGCTCGTCGGAAAAAGTTTGCCAACCCTGCTTAAAGGTGTAGTACGTGTAACTAAAAATACACGTGAGTAGTAGGGTTAAGTCTTAAAATTATTTCCCTTGCATGTTGTTATTAAATCTTTGTGTGCTTCTATTATATCTAACGCAGACGCTATATAAAGAGCCTCAGTGGCAAACTGTGCCTAGCAAATTTAAATTAAATTGTTCTTTAAGGACACCGGAGTGCCCGAAATTTGGTCTGTGGGGGATTCGGGCAGTAGTATCTAACCACCTGTGGTTCTCAGTCGGCCAAGGAAAATGTGTTCCTTCAGTCGAGAACAGAACCACTCGGTTGGTGAGCTATTCGGCAAGTTTCTTTCACAAAGAATACCGCCTGCCTGTTCCCATCATTAACGTCTCTTGTAACATGAGCCCGCGCGTGCGAGAGATTACCTAAAGGGCGTCATTAAAATTCCATTTCATGCCGTATACGATTAGTCAGCAACTCGTATTGCTCAAGTCGACTGAATTTTGATTGTTCGGGAGACAAAATACGCAAGCTAAATCAAAATATCATATTGTTTTCAAACATCTGTCCTCTCCATTGTACAAGTCACGTATTTGTGGAGCAAGTACAGCAGACAGAGAGGAAACCATTGTTCCTCCACTAATGACATGACAGGTGAAGACAATGAAGAGAAATATAAACAAACCTCAGGCAGGTTCAGGTGACACAGGTATTATCTATATTCCTTCCCTTAAGGTCATGTTCTAGTAATCTCCTTCTGATTTCTCCGACAATTTTATTCCATATGTCTCACTCAACTGTCATCTCGAGGAAATGAAAAAATGCAGGGAGGCCATTTGAACTAAGAACTTACCTCAACGTTTGATTGTTTTTTCTACACCAGTAGATTTTACTTTTGATTATCTTTTGTTATATTTAGGCATACTGAAAGTCAAACTATATGTTTTAACTTTTCTTTCTTTCTTTCTTTGTTACTTTATTAGGGACCGAGCTCGATAGCTGCAGTCGCTTAAGTGCGGCCAGTATCCAGTATTCGGGAGATAGTAGGTTCGAACCCCACTGTCGGCAGCCCTGAAAATGGTTTTCCGTGGTTTCCCATTTTCACACCAGGCAAATGCTGGGGCTGTACCTTAATTAAGGCCACGGCCGCTTCCTTCCCATTCCTAGTCCTTTCTTGTCCCATCGTCGCCACAAGACCTATCTGTGTCGGTGCGACGTAAAGAAACTAGCACTTTATTAGGGGCTGCCTGGCCGAGGCGGTAAAGCCGTGCTCGGTCCTCCCGGAAGGACGTGGGTTCGAATCCCCGTCAGGAAGTCGTAAAATTTAAGAAACGAGATTATCCACTTCCGCAGGTGCATACGAGGGCCCTGAGGTTCACTCATCCTACACCAAAAATGAGTAGCAGGTTAATTCCTGGGGGCAAAGGCGGCCGGGCGTAGAGCTAACCACTCTACCCCACCACGTGCCGAGGTTAACAATGGTGCAAGCCATTACCTTCCACTCCTCCAAGGGCCTTCATGGCCTGTACGGAGGTGACTTTGCTTTGTTACTTTATTAATCCGTTTACAGCCCAGGATTGGTTTGTCCCTCGGACTCGGCGTTTCAAGAAAATACGGTGAAATGCCTTATGTTTCGCAGAGAACTTTGCTCTGTGTCATCTGTTCACGAGAAAGGCTTCTTAACCTGTATCATGTCTATAAGTAGGGGCCGTAAAAGCATCAATGGCCATACCTCTGATAGTGTTCGCAGTGTTAACGGCGGAGTACGGCGACCTTACGATAGCATCGAGTGGCATCGGCGTTTTAAAATAGGGCCAAAAATATTTTACCAATAATAAGAGCTTACGAGAATATATTCGTTTAGAATTCATTCCAGAGGGCAAAAGAATGAACATTGAACTATACCTGGATATTCTACGTCGTTCGGGAATTCATCTGTTGTAAGTGTCCTGAGATGTGGTGAAGTGGACACTGGTACCTTCTCCATGGCAACACACCTGAATATAGGTTTCTAGAGGGTTCAGAGTTTGTTGCCGAGTATGAACTTCACCAATCACCTTTTCACCCGACTTAGACCCATAAGACTTTTACCTCTTTCCAAGGACAAAGCAATTATGAAGGGACGTCGTTTCGAATCACTAAATGACGAAAAAGCGGTACCGCACGGAGTGTTACGGTTGGTTATTACATCTTGTTCCAACGCTGGCAAACGTGTATAGTAGTCCAAGAAAATTTATTTGAAGGTGATCGTGGATTGGTGTTATTGAAGTACCATAACTCAAGATAACCTCCCGGAATCGTATTTCCTAGTACTGGCCACCCATGTAACGCGGCAATGGACGCAGGTAATTTCTGCTTGTTCAAGCAGTACTGATATTTCACCTGAGCCACCTACGCTTGCATTTCACACTCCACAGACCGTGATAGGGACGGAAGGCACGAGCTGGGACAATGACCCGGACGAAGACAATATGCGATCAGTAGCGTAGAAATGCCTCGTTAGAATCGTTCCGGAAATCGATTTGCATTGCTTCTAATTTAACCACAAATTGCACCCCCATTTTCATTTCATTTAACGCGCCGTACTTAATTCCGTTCAGCATATTTTCTTATTCTTCTTCTTTATCTGCTTACCTTCCAGAGTCAGTTTTTCCCTCGGACTCAGCAAGGGATCCCACCTCTACCGCCTCAAGGTCAACATCTCTTAATTTCCTTGAATGGTTTTGCCTTTCCAAGTTCATCTTTAAGAAAGACAGTGAAACCAATTGAATAGCCTAAGTTAATGTGGCCAAGGAGCAAAAAAGAAAATTACTACTGCTACTCCGCTTTGCAGATGACATTACTTTGCTGGGAAATGATGAAGAAGAGCTACAAGAGACACTACACCTTATAAAAAACAAACTGAGGAATAACCCCAACATGAAGATAAATAGGAAGAAAAAGAAACGAAAATCATGAAATGCTCGAGAGATGGAGAACAGGTATGGCTACAAATTTTCCTCTTTCAAATACCTGTGGTGCACTTCAACATCAAACGGCAGAAGTACAGTTGACGAAGTGTAGAATAGTCCAAGCCAAGGAAGCATTTTTCAAGACGAGAATCTGTTAACATCAAGAAATGTGTCACACGAAACTAGAAAACTATTTTGTCAAAAGTTTTGTTTGGAACTTTGCCACTTACACCCCTGAAACTTGGAATTTAAGAACAACAGAACAGAAGAAACTTAATGCTTTCGAGATGTGGTGCTGGAGGAGGGTGTTAAATTTCCATCGACATAGAGAGAGAGACTAACGAGGAAGTAATAGCTCGAGTAGACGAGAGAAGGTATCTGCTGAAAGCAATTGCGAAAAGAAGGAATGGTTTGCTTGGTCACCTTCCGTGACATTTAAGATGGTTCACGACCTTACTGGAGGAAAAAATGAAAGACGGAAGGCGAGAAGGAGCGATGAAATGAGGATGAGATCAAGAAAAAAAGAGAATACAGTAAAGTGAAGAGTTTTGCCCTGGAAAGAAGGAATCTGTAAGCCCATCAACCTCTAGATTGAGGATAATAATAGTAATAATATCATCGCAAAATTAAGACATTACAACACACAGTTATTAAACCTGAAGCACTGTACGCTTCAGAAACCTTGATAATTGGAGGCAGACCACTTACTGAAGACATAGAGAAACAGGTGAGGAAAATATTGAGGAAAATGTTTGGTCCAGTCTACTCAGAGGGAATCTGGATGAAACGGAAGACTCGGGAGCATTATCAGCATTCTCAAAAGATCACCGGCACCATCAGGAAAAGGCGATTCATGTTCTATGACCACATTCTCAGAATGATCAATGACAAGCTCACCTAAAGGATTCTCAATCTTGCTCTCTCAATGAAAGCCAAGAGAAAGTCCGTTGTAATTTTCTGAGATAGCAGCTGGATGAAGTTGGTTTTCGTTGGCTTTCCACTTCTTGACAGGGAAAACTATTCCATAAACAATTGCTACTTCATAAACATAATATTCCCCAGGAGTTGCTGAAAGATTAAATGGTACCGTGAACTATTTCGTACGCTGGAGGAGTTCTTCGATATACGAGCACAACAGGAGATCGTGATGTCGGAACATAGGCTTATACGACATACGAGCGTAAAATAATACAGATTTATCTTGACAGGGAGAATTTCACTGCTGCCTACTGTGGTGCAGTACTGCATGGCTGTAAAACGAGTGTACAAATAGTGCTGGCAGTAGATCTGACTGGATAATGGAGCCGTGATAGAAACGTTTGAACCGAGTCCAAGAGCAGCTCAAGTTGAGCAGAAGTGGAACGCAAGAGAAACTAATGAAAACTGTAAAATAAATTAGCCGCACAACTCGTCGTGCTGAGTACTAGACAGTGCTAACAATAACACAGGTTGCTGAATGAGAAGTAGACTACCAAAACATCGCATCCTGCGTATTTCTAGTAAGTGGAATAGTGGATAACTACCAGGTATTATGCACCTATCTCTTGGCACAGGCCAGAACAAAATGTAGCTTCCACTACACTCTCAGTCGCATTTGTGGCTGTGACAGTATGGGTGGTGCTGATTTCGGCCCACTAGTGCGTCTTTATGTTATAAAAAGTGCTACTCATAGGGCTGGTCGTGCTGCAATAGCGATCTCCGACACAGTGAGGAAAGCAATGGCAAACCATCTCTCTCCTCATCTTTTACTACTCATTTCGGCTCCGCCATCGGATGTTGTGCTTTCCCTATAATTGCATAACTCTGGTGGTGCTGGTTGACTCAACCAGTCTGCGAGCTGACGACGTAACAGTTTAACAGCAACGACGTGAAGTAGAAACAACTTGGAGTTCAGTTTCGTACCAGAGTGGGCAAACTTAGCAGGGATGAATTATGTTTTGCTATTTTACATTGTACCGTCTCGGAGAGGTCTTATGGCAACGATGGAATAGGACAAGATTAGGAAGGAAGTGACCATGTCCTTAATTAAGATTTACCTGGTGTGAAATTGGGAATCCTCAGAAAACCATCTTCAGAGCTGCCAACAGTAGGGTTCGAACTCACTGTCTCCTGAATCCAAGCTCACAGCCTCGAACTGCGTAGCTAACTCGCTCGGTATCAGGAAAAATATTATACAGGTTGAATATAGGTCTAAGAGAAAGGGGAATGGTAACCAATGGGGCCTTCGGTTCAGAGGGCACCGAGTTCGATTCCCGTCCAGGATAGGGATGTTTGATTAATTCCTCTGATTCAGAGACTGAGTGGTTGTGTTTTTCCTACTACAAACCTCACGGTACAAACATCACACTACACTTATACAAGTGGAGGGAAAATCCTTGAGTCCGACATACAAATGAGTATTTCTCCGCCAAATCATCAAACATATTGTCGAGGAATGTCCCCTCTCCCCTTACCGTGGACATTTTCTGGATTTACGGATTTTTGGGTGCTACTCCATAGTCTCTTCAATTGAAAAACAATTTAAAAATGCATTTGTAACTTTTTCTTTTGTCTTTTCTTTCCTTATGTTGAACGTTGAATGTAGTTCCGTAAGTCAAATAATAACAATACACCGCACTACCAATTGTCATATAAACACGTAATAGTGAATATCCGACCATAAAACAGCCAAGTACACATGTTTTAATAGGTGCTCGTTACACCCGGAAAAACGTGGGTTCGATTCTCCGTCAGAAAATCGAAAAATTTAAGAATTTTCACTTCCGGAGGTGCAAATACCTCTGAGATCTACTCGGCTTAGCAGAAAAAAAGGCATTTTACGGACAATCAATCATTGTCTAAAGGCAATGCCTTGTCGATTCAAGCATTGTCTCCTGTCTTCAGCTTGTCGTTTCATCTCACAGTAGGAACAAGAATAAATATAAATCTAACTACGCAGATACAAGCCTAGCTTTAATGCAATTGTAAGGTTACGTATAACATCTCTAATAAACAGGAGGCAATTTACGTACTTGTAAAAAGGTCCTGACCTCGTATTATATCTCTGCCACTGTGTGACAGCTGCATTTCTAAGAAAGTAAAGGTCTAGTTACTGTCAGCGCTTCTGTTCCGATTTATATGGTATTCTTCTACATTGTAGACTCGGGAATGGGAATAGAAGGAGAGGCATAACGTCTATGATACGACCTCGCCTGCAGGAAACAAAATTGGGCCTCCTCAAGGAAATGGTATACAATGTATGTATGTATGTATGTATGCATGCATGTATGTCTCTTAGTCCCGTTTCCTGATACAGTGTTGGGAATGAGGTGAGGTGAAATTTTATAGCATGTCTCAGTTGAGGAGTTAAATGAAGATGAAATAAATGATGGTGAATGAAATAGGTTGTGGCCTATGAATATAAACTATCCTGGCATTTGCCTGGAAGTGAAAATCGGAAACCACGGAAAACCATTCCCAGAACAGCCGACGGTGGGACTCGAACTCACTCGCCTCTCGAATGCACAGTTTGGCTCCAAAGCGGTCACATGTTAACACATGCGGCCACTTCGCTCGGTGGTATAACACCTGTCAAAAATACATATAAATTTAACTAGAACAGATGAAAGCCTAGCTTTAATGCAGTTTATATTGATTTATTGCAAGGTCACAAAACTAATTAATTTATTTAATCATTTCGTTTTGAAAATTAAATACTTTGTAATACAACGTTAAATATATGGTTCTATCTTTCGTTTTTACATTTTTTAAACTTTACTGTACTCTTTTTTTTTTTTTTTTTGCTAGGGGCTTTACGTCGCACCGACACAGATTGATCTTATGGCGACGATGTGATAGGAAAGGCTTAGGAGTTGGAAGGAAGCGGCCGTGGCCTTAATTAAGGTACAGCCCCAGCATTTGCCTGGTGTGAAAATGGGAAACCACGGAAAACCATTTTCAGGGCTGCCGATAGTGGGATTCGAACCTACTATCTCCCGGATGCAAGCTCACAGCCGCGCGTCTCTACGCGCACGGCTTACTGTAGTCTCATTAGAGACTCAATAACATGAACCAGGGTGTGCTTTCTATTATGTAAATGCATTGACGATTTCAAAGACATCAGTGGATGTCGCATTAGATGCTGAGGAGGCTGACTTCACTGAGTATGTCTTGGGCCACACCGTTCCGTGGGTAGTTAGTTCTTTAAAAAGTTTCAGTTTCGAAAATTATCGTGTTATGGAAGAAGCAGTGACAGGAGTAATTATTGATGGTTATGAATTTCATATTTTTGGTCCGTATTGAACTGAGAATAATATATAAGTAATAATAACAACGTAAACGTAAAATCAGGAGTTTATAGGATCAAATGTACCACCTGTAAAAAAACCTACATCGGGCAAACCGGGAGAAACTTCATTATCAGATACCACGAGCACACTAACGCAATAAAATACAACAGGTTTTCAGCCATCGGCCAACACATGCAAGATTATAACCATAATTTCACCAATATTGAACAAGACATGGACATCCTCGTATTAGCAAACAAGGGCCCTTTACTCAACATAATGGAAAATTACTACATACACCTAGACCAATACTTTAATGCCAGTCACAATCTCAATGAAATCTCAGAGAAACCCAACATACTCTTCGATCTATTTATCACTTTCCTCAGAAACAATAATGCAGCCAACCTAAACTCAATCCTAAATTTAATCAAAGGTACTTTTTCCAAGACAATTACACTTTCTCCCGCACCCTTCAGCCCCACCTTAAGCCCTCTTCCTAAGCCATATTTCATTTCAATACAAGAACTTACTGATTTCCATGATTATAATTTTTACAACACCCCATTTATACTTTATTCTTTGTTAAAAACCTCTTAGTATGTATATTCCTTGTATTATTAACTATTACCATAATAACATCTCATTTCACTTGTTATTCTTTAAAATAACATTTTCTTAGGATTTCGCCAAAAATGATCTTTGCTCCAATACGGCTGATGATGACCCCTAGATGGGTCGAAACTAGTACCGTGTAATTTATAATTTTGTGAATATATTTTAGTATTGAAAAGGTGGAAACGTTTACGTTGTTATTATTACTTATATATTAGGAGTAATTATGTCAAAAAGGAGATATTTCAGTAACACATTTCATTGGTTTTTCTTATAACTTGGTGCAAGTCGTTGTGAGAGAGCGTGCTGCTCTTGTTAAGAGAAACGGCTGTGCTAGACTCAACACAATAACAATAACTGAAGCAAGATACAACCACCTGGCAATTACTCTACTTACGAACTGTAAAAAGACCAATTTTTTCGGGCTGTTCTATATCATCATGTCATATTTCGCGTGCAGAGTAGCATTGGGATAAAGTTATTACATTTTTCTGGGGAAGTCTGCGGGCCCCTTAAACCTCAGGCCTGCCTGCATTGAAAGTCTTGTAGGCCCTGACGTTACGCCACTGAATAGAAGCACTGACAATAACTACACCTTTCACTTTGTTAGAAATGCAACAGTCACGCAGCGGCAGAGATATAGTGCGAGGACGGATCAGTTGTGGTACTTGATGCAGATTTTGAAGATCTCAGCTGCTGTGATTGTGTGGCTCTTACAGCCTAGACATGACGTGTAGTTCTGTCGTCCTGTCATAATGAGGTGAGTGCTTTGATATCAGTCACGGCGTGCGGCAGCCCCTGACTCAGCCAGGCCATTGACGTCGGCCGCTACACACAAGGTGCTTTGTCTGGACCGGCCTTCACTACTGCGGCCTCTGGAATACCGTAAAGCAGGGAGGTCATAGATAGCATGAGGAAGTTCGAATCTCCCATTATAGGAAGTAGCGTTTGTGTCCTCGACCTTATCACTCAACGAATCACATATTCCTCATATTTCCGGGTCTGTTTCAAATCAATGAGGAAATTTGCACTACACTTTTGTTTTTTCTTTTCAAGACTTTCAATTTCATAGTCTGCAAAAAAACAAAGTCCCAACTGTTGGTATCCCTTGATGGATACTGTATCTGTCTGTAGGCATAGGACCAGAGCCAAATGTAGCTTCCCCCAATGTCTCATTCTCATTGATGGCCGTGACGGTATGGAAGCTGCTGAGGAATGGATGGTACTTGAGTAATGGCAGTCACAGCACGACCAGTGCGGCTAAATGTTATGAAAGATATTACTCAAAGGACCGGTCGTGTTGCCACAGCATTTTCTGCCTCAGTTAAGAAGGCGATTATGTGAGCTTGCATTCGCGAGATGGTTGGTTCAAATCCCACCGTCGGCAGCTCTGAAGATGATTATCCGTGATTTCCCATTTTCACACTAGGCTCTACCTTAATTAAGACCACGGCTGCTACCTTCCCACTCCTAGCCCTTTCCCATCTTGCGTCGCCGAAAACCTTCGATGTGTTAGTGAGACGTTAAACCACAACAACAAAAATAAAAGCTACGGCAAACTACTTCACTCTTCATCATGCCTTGTACGCTTCACTATAGCGCCACCACCAGTTTTTGCTGTTTCCCAACAACCTTAGAACCTTTGGTGGTACTGTTTGAGGATATAACCAGCCTCTGGACCGAAGACTTCACACACAGAAAGAAGTGGTAATACATAATTATGTCATTGACTCTATGTCCGACTAGCTACCTTTACTATTTTCGGTGACGCCAAGGTGTCAATTTTGTCCCACAAGAGCTATTGTACATGCCGGTAAACCTACCGACACGAGGCTGGTGTATTTGAACACCTTCAAATACCACTGGACTGAATTCTGATCGAAGCCAAGAACTTGCCCTCAGATGGCCAGTGAAAAGTAGTAGTTTTACGCTCAGCAGGTGAAGATCAAGGTGCTGTTGCAGCTACTGCACCTCGAGAACGAAGACGATGTTAACCGTTTTCATTCGGTAGCTGGTGGGTTCAAATCCCACCGTCGGCAGCCGTGGTTTCCCATTTTACTTCAAGCTGTACCTTAATTAACGCCATGGTCACTAATTTTCCCATTCCTACGTCGCTGAAAACATTCATTATGTTAGTATCACGTTAAGCCAGTGGCCAAAAAATACACCTTTTAAGGGGTCTAACATCTAGGTCATCGGCCCTTGCTTCTCGAGGTCAGCTAGGAACATAGTCGTCAACAGTACCGTGTGTTTAATGTGCACGATAGCCATTGCAAATGTGGTGTTTGTACTGGTGTGCATGTTTAATGAGAAGAGGGCAGATATTTTCTAAGTGCTAGGCGATACACCGACATTCGTCTGAAGTTGAACGATGCCCGAAAGGGAGATTTAAAGTTATATTTCCAGTAGCTCAATTCATAGAGTATCAGACACAAAATCCCAAGAATATTCGTTCGATTCTCACCCGTACCCGATTCGCCATATTTGCTCTGTACATGTACTCAACGTCTCTTTGGCATGTACAGTATCGACCCGACCTTCCGCCTTATAGTCTATTTTGATGCATCTTTCTGATATCGTGATCATGGCTGTGGAACCTTCACTTTTACGTGGAATCTTTTTTTTTTTTTTGCTTTACGTCGCACCGACACAGACAGGTCTTATGGCGACGACGGGATAGGAACGACCTAGGAATTGGAAGGAAGCGGCCGTGGCCTTAATTAAGGTACAGCCCCGGCATTTGCCTGGTGTGAAAATGGGAAACTACGGAAAACCATCTTCAGGGCTGCCGACAGTGGGGCTCGAACCTACTATCTCCCGATTACTGGATACTGGCCGTACTTAAGCGACTGCAGCTATCGAGCTCGGTACGTGGAATCTGAAAGATAGGAAAGTGACATTCCAAAAATACCACATACGTTGAATACGCACATTCGAGCCACGGCCAACTCAGTGAGAAGCCATGACGATACCACTCGGCTATCACGTACCCCTCACAACAACAATCATCGTCATCATCACATCGCAACAATAGTCGCGGTAGTAATCCCAGGGTAAATGGGAAAAACAGTGAATATAGAAAACCAAGAAGTCAAATTATGTTGTATTAGACTACAATAAAGCAAACTCATCTCCGTACAGGCCACGAAGGCCCTTGGAGGGATGGAAGGTAAAGGCTTCCACTATCCGTAACCTCGGCACTTGATGGGGTAGAGTGGTTAGCTCTTCGCTCGGCCGCCTTTGCCCCCAGGAATTAATCTGGTACTCATTTTTGGTGTAGGCTGAGTGAACCTCTGGGCCATGTGCACCTCCGGAAGTGGAAATCTTGTTTCTTAAATTTTAGGACTCCCTGACGGGGATTCGAGCCCACGTCCTTTCGAGCGAACCGAGCACACCTTTACCACCTCGCCCAGGCAGCCCCTTAATATTAGACTACAGCAATGTGGAAAAGTGAATCGAGTAAAAGTTAAGAGAGAACAGGTATCTTCCAGGAGGTATTCTAAGATATGTACGCGTAAAGTTTAAATTCATTTTACAAAAGCCCTTTTTGGATTAACTTTTACTATTTGAATTTAAAATAATTAACGTATGTGTCACGTAGTGTATAGAAACATACTGTAGAAACAGGAATAGCAACACATCCACTGATGAGCATGTAGTAGCATGTAGCACCTTCTTTCGCCTGGATGACGGTGGCGATGTGGTGAGGTATGGGCTCCTCAATACACTATAAACATAGGGGAACTATACTGATACATAATCGCTGCACGGCCTCGCACAGTGCAGCACGGTTACTAGACTAGACGGTAGGAGTCACACGCAGGATTAGTGACGTCAGCTGGCTCCCACCGGCAGCCTGGTACTGTACACGGCCCATTGTAACTATGGGTTGCTGTTTTTATTTAACCCCTTGCTTAATATTTTTCCATTCTGTCAAATATATTTGTCAATTTTTATATCTGTGCATTTATCAAATTATCTTGTAATTTAATCATTTTTCACCTCGCAAGTAAGTTGTTTATGAATCAGTTTCGTGTTTTCTATCCAACCAGTGATTCTGAGAATGATTTTATGTGTAGTTTTATTTATAAACCTATTCACTAAAACTTAAAGAAACATGACCAATTACACGGGCATGCGTTTTAGAGTTGTTTTGGCGGTTTGTTGGTTTTAAGTAGTGTTGTAAACATCTGATTCTGTAAAAACTCCTGGAAATTTCTTAATAGAGTTTCCATGGAAGGCACTCAATTCATTTTCCACTTAATAATACAATTAATGCACTCGTCCGCAGGTTTCATTAATTACCTACCCCCTTGAAATAGTTTCTAGCCAATTCTTTGATAAAGGAGAAATGTTGACGGTTTGGATTCCTTACATACTGGCTTTGTGTTCACAGCACACACAAGCACTCTGAACAGTAAATGAGTCAGCCCGATTACAGGCATCAATACACTTTAATTTAATTTCACAGTTCTTCGGAAAGCGTTGAAATGTAATGTCTAAGTCCTTCTGGTGTCTAGCGTAGTAATAATTATAATAATAATTTCGTGTGGCTATTTCTAGCCGAGTGCAGCCCTTGTAAGGCAGACTCTCCGATGAGGATGGGCGGTATCTGCCATATGTGGGTAACTTGCGGTGGAGGATAGTGTTATATGTGGTGTGTGAGTTGCAGGAATGTTAGGTGCAGCACAAACGCCCAGCTCCCGAGCCATTGGATTAACCAATGAAGGTTAAAATTCCTGGCCCGGCACCCTCTGAACCGAAGGCCGGTACGCTGACAATGCAGCCAACGAGTCGGACCGTCTAGCGTGGTTAGAGCAACCGATGTCATCACAGCACAGCGCAGAAAAATTAAACTCCTACACTGTCACAAAAGTAAACACCAGCAGTCCACTAACAGCGCTCGGCTTGGTGTAGTGAACTTGGTCACCGCGTGACGTCAAGAATGTGGCATGCTACTGCACACCCTACCGTCTAGTCTAGTAACTGTGCAGTGCACGGAGATTGCTTGGGGCTTCTCGACAGCATCCCGGATGAGCTCTATAGGATTGAGGTCGGGTGACCTTGAGAGCCAGTCAAACATCCTTATTGTTCTTAGAGTGTTCATCGAACCAATCATCCATAATGAGGGAGCGATACGGCGACGGATTGTCTTGTTGTTGGTACAGGGTCCTGTTCCACGAACGAACTTTGCACCTTTTCAACTTTGCATTTTGCACTTTTCAATTATTGCAAAGTGCAAAGTCTTTCTTTTTCACCATGATCTAGCTATTACTTTTCAATTTCTTCGCAAAGTTAAAAGTCTTTGCGTAAGAGTGAATCGATCACGTTTATTCCATGAACAAACTTTACAATCATCATCATCATCATCATCTGTTTACCCTCCAGGTTCAGTTTTTCCCTCGGACTTAGCGAGGGATCCCACCTCTACCGCCTCAAGGGCAGTGTCCTGGAGCTTCAGACTCTTGGTCGGGGGATACAACTGGGGAGTATGACCAGTACCTCAACCAGGCGGCCACACCTGCTATGCTGAACAGGGGCCTTGTGGAGGGATGGGAAGATTGGAAGGGATAGGCAAGGAAGAGGGAAGGAAGCGGCCGTGGCCTTAAGTTAGGTACCATCCCGGCATTCGCCTGGAGGAGAAGTGGGAAACCACGGAAAACCACTTCCAGGATGGCTGAGGTGGGAATCGAACCCACCTCTACTCAGTTGACCTTCCGAGGCTGAGTGGACCCCGTTCCAGCCCTCGTACCACTTTTCAAATTTCGTGGCAGAGCCGGGAATCGAACCCGGGCCTCCGGGGGTGGCAGCTAATCACGCTAACCACTACACCACAGAGGCGGACACAAACTTTACAATACTCCATGATTTTAATGTTTTACTTTTTACGGTGAAGACGATATAAATGTGGCAGTTTAAAAGTTCTGATTTTTGATAATTGGAAAGAAGGATAATTACAAGAAGCTGGCTGTGCTAGAATTTGTCAAGGAGAAATGGGACATCATTTTTGGCAACTTTAAAAATAATATTGAGAGAATGATGCCCATGTCTATCAACATAAACCTCTTCGTGCTCAGTAGGAGTATAAAAATTAACGAGAATACCGTCCACATATCCACACACAGAAGGAAAACCACCCTTCATTAGAAGTTCCTTCGCTATATTATGTGGATTATCAGGCCAACGTACTATGTTAGGAAATATTACATTTAATGTAGACCGAGCTCGGTAGCTGCAGTCGCTTAAGTGCGGCCAGTATACAGTAATCCGGAGATAGTGGGTTCGAACCCCACTGTCGGCAGCCCTGAATATGGTTTTCCGTGGTTTCCCATTTTTACAACAGGCAAATGCTGGGGCTGTACCTTAATTAAGGCCACAGCCGCTTCCTTCCCATTCCTAGGCCTTTCCTATCCCATCGTCGCCATGAGACGTATCTATGTCGATGCGACGTAAAGCAAATAGCATTTACTGTAGCGTCTACGACTGTAGTAACAGTTCTGCAATTAGTTTATTTTGATGTCCCATTCATTGCTGCTACACCGTGCAGCTGGGCATCATTTCCTCACCAATGTAAACATATAAGAATTTGTTCGTTTCCGAAAATGGATTGACTTCTTTTTGCTGCAGGTTTCAATAAATAATGACCAATCATTCAAAGAATATAGTCCGCTTCTATTGGGGTAACACGAAAACACTCGCAAAATTCCGTCGAAGTGAGGTTATAAAAATTAATGCTGTCTTTATACATTCTCTTGTTGGATTCTTCATAACTATCCTCACTTGATGATAATAAATGCTCTCGTCGTAACATGTTTTTATCTCTAAATCAAATTCTACGCTAAGAAACTAGTGTAGATACTTGTTAATTAATAGCCGAAAAGGGAATCGACTCTATGCAAGATTTGTGAACACTTTCCACTTCATTTCTTTGCACTTTGCATTTCTGTACCGATGAAGGAATATAAGACTTGAAAAGTGAAGACAAATCTGAAGAGTGATGGTGGAACAAAATCTGAACTGAAAAGTGCAAAGTGAAAAGTTGCAAAGTTCGTTCGTGGAACAGGCCCCAGGTCTGTCGCAGGATTCTGGAGGATAACAGATCGTCGGAAGGAACGTGCCTGTATCGTTCGCCGATGAGGAACACTGGCGGATGTACCAAGGGTTCCATTTCATCGCATGTGAACGGTCGCCGTACTATTACATTTACCTGGTTTACCGTTTACCATATCGCTAAACCGCAGTTCACACTGATTCAACTGTTCATCAGTATAATCCGATAAACACAATGGCAATTCAGTGTGGAAAGAGAGAGCGACTGAAAGAGGAGACAAGCACAGATAAAGCTCTAAAAAGAACAAAAGGACAAGGACAAACTCCACATCATCATGCACTGTCCACTTTACACAGATGGGCTATGCCTTCTTTTCCGTTTCCCAGGAGCTGGGCTAAGTAGGTCAGACAGTGGTGGGTTGTCCTGCTGAGCTCAAGTTGGCGAGTTCGATCCTGGCTCAATCAAGTGGTATCTGAACTTCCTCAAATGTGTGGCTTCGTGTCTGTACGTTTTACTCACATGAAACAACCCCTGCGGGACAACATTTCGGTACCTCGGCATCTCCGACAACGGTTATTACTATCTGCGTCTCGCGAGTCGCGAGAAGTGGTGGTAGCTTGTAGGTACGGCACGAGTAACAGATACTACACTAAGCTACGAACATTAGTCGTGATACTACACTAAGCTAAAAACATTAGCCGTGATACTACACTAAGCTACGAACATTAGTCGTGATACTACACTAAGCTAAAAACATTAGCCGTGATACTACACTAAGCTAAAAACATTAGTCGTGATAAGACAGTACGAGCTCTCTGAAAGAAATGCGTGTTCATTGTACAGTACTTACAGTGAATGTGTAACTGAGGCACAATTGCACTACCAATTTGAAACTTCACAGCAGCACTTTGGTTCACAAGATTCACCGCGGACGGAAGCGATGTTTATTGTCAGCCCTTGAGACTTGAGATTGGTGCATGCGTAGCACCCATGCATACCCTTCGCACACCTTACCCCGCATGCACGAGACTTCTCCTCAGACGACGTAAAACCAATAACATTCATTATATCAATCTGTGAGCGTAGGTTGGCGAGACGGAGCCCCTAGCTGAGGCCTGCATTGCTTTCACTAAGTGTGACAGCCACCTCACTTGGTCAACTCTTGCTCTTTTCCGACCCCGACATTATTAAGTTTGTAAGGCCTATGGGGTCATGTTCACCCCCTTTTGCCGGTATTTTCATTCTTCCAAGGGTCAGAGAGGATGGTTACCTAGTTGCACTTCCTATGAAACCAGATCGACAACACCTTTTCCCGTACTGGTCTGTCATGTTTATTCTTCTTTTTCTTTTTTCTTCTTCTTCCACTTTCCCCAAATCTGTGGGGTCGTGTGTGCGAACTATGAAGCACACATGGATTTGGCCTTGTTTTACAGCCGGATGCCCTTCCTGATGCCAAACCTGTATACAGGTTTCTGTCGTGGTTGGGAGTGTAGTGTGTTGTCTGGATATGACGAGGAAAGTGTCGGGACAAACACAAACACCTAGTCCCAGAGCCAGAAAAATTAACCCAAACGCGATTAAAATCCCCGATCTGACCGTGAATCGAATCCGGGACCCTCTGAACCAATGAGTCACTTGTTTGTTACTTTCCTCTACTTAACTCGTATATGCGCAGCTGGTCATCCATGATTAAGGGAGGAAAGTAATATATTTTATATACACGTCCGCATGGAGTTTGGGAGACCTTGGACTGGAAATAAAGCCAGAAACAGCATGCAGGCCAGTCTAATAAACTAACCTCCTGATATCTGGAACTCTGCCAAAGTACACCACCGCTAACCATAACTTGCTTTCTAGAGCATCCAGACGTAAAGTATTAGGTGATGGCAGAAAATCTAAACAATAAGAAAACCAGACGAAATTGTGCAATTGATCGATGCTCATGTAATAGTGCATTCGATAAACAGTTCCAATTGCAACGTAATTCAGTCCAGTATCATTACTTTAAATAGCTTAACATGTTCATGAGCAGTTCAGTTCGACACGTTCATAAGAAGTGATTAGAAATAACATCGAAACTAGAATATATAATATTTTTGGACTCTCATTTTGTCCTGTCAAACATTCCAGCCTAATTTCTAAATATGCCACTGAGATGAACTAATTTCGATACCATATTTTATAGAAAGTAGCCAGGAACAGTTCTCAGAAATTAAATTGTGGTATAATTAATAGATTGACTAATTATAAAAACGTCACTGCCCACTTGGTAGTGCAACAATTAGGGCTTCTCGCTGCCGACCTCCGAGGTCCGGGTTCGATTCCCGGTGTTCCCAGAAACGTAAGATTGGTTGGAGGGTTGGTATGTGGTTAAGAAGGAACAAGTAAGTTGGGGGTGTGCCTGAAAAGAGTTGCACGGCCTCGAATTCCGCGGCAACCTGTCCATATGGGCTGTTGCACGACTGAGAATATGCTTTACATATTAGACTCTCTCTTTCTAACATATACCATTATGAAATATCAGCCGATATATCAAGCCCCACACTATTCTCTGAGAGCCAGGTTTGCAACCCTTCCAACCTGATGGCAAGTAGCCACCTCTGATCGAATTCCGACACTGGGTGGCATTTAAGAGGGTTTCAGTGCCAGAGAAGTCCGGAAATCTGGCGCGTCATTTGAAACTCAGAGCAATTATTATTATTATTATTATTATTATTATTATTATTATTATTATTATTATTATTATTATTATTATTATTATTATTTGTTATTGTTTTACGTGCTACGAGACGCCAGAATTCCGTCCCGCAGGAGTTCTTTTACGTGCCAGTAAATCTACCGACACGAGGTTGATATATTTGAGCACTTTCAAATACCACCGGACTGAGTCAGGATCGAACCTGCCAATCTGGGGTCAAAAGGCCAAGGGCCCAACCGTATGAGCCACTCAGCCCGACCCAAGAGACTTCTTCGTTGTGCTAATAAGTCACATTACGAGTGTCGTTTGTCACTATGTATTTTAAAATCTGCAGAACTCATTTCCTATTCTGTTAAGATTCACCAATAACAGTGTTATGCCCAAGGACTAGAGAGAAGGCGAGCAGGTCTAACGGTTCCTGTGCATCACAAGTGGTACCCCAGAACAACCTCTGACCGGCCACGGCGACCTTCACCGCACAGCACGTGCAAGCAGCGCAGTGCCCCGCCTCGGTCTGCACACTCCACGAAACAGGTATCGTGCGTATTTCATGTCATTGCGGTTTAAGTCTTCGTGATTACATCTGCGAGATACATCCAGAACCCAAGCTCTGTAGCTTACGAAAAAGAAAAAACTGTGCCACCCTCCTGTATGAAATACTCCATCCTCTAGAAACCATCCTATATTGTAGAACATGAGTGTGAATTATCTTGTAAACTATGTCTAGGATTGCCCTATCTTGTAGAACATGAGTGTGAATTATCTTGTAAACTATGTCTAGGATTGCCCTATCTTGTAGAACATAAGTGTGAATTATCTTGTAAACTATGTCTAGGATTGCCCTATCTTGTAGAACATGAGTGTGAATTATCTTGTAAACTATGTCTAGGATTGCCCTATCTTGTAGAACATGAGTGTGAATTATCTTGTAAACTATGTCTAGGATTGCCCTATCTTGTAGAACATGAGTGTGAATTATCTTGTAAACTATGTCTAGGATTGCCCTATCTTGTAGAACATAAGTGTGAATTATCTTGTAAACTATGTCTAGGATTGCCCTATCTTGTAGAACATGAGTGTGAATTATCTTGTAAACTATGTCTAGGATTGCCCTATCTTGTAGAACATGAGTGTGAATTATCTTGTAAACTATGTCTAGGATTGCCCTATCTTGTAGAACATGAGTGTGAATTATCTTGTAAACTATGTCTAGGATTGCCCTATCTTGTAGAACATAAGTGTGAATTATCTTGTAAACTATGTCTAGGATTGCCCTATCTTGTAGAACATGAGTGTGAATTATCTTGTAAACTATGTCTAGGATTGCCCTATCTTGTAGAACATGAGTGTGAATTATCTTGTAAACTATGTCTAGGATTGCCCTATCTTGTAGAACATGAGTGTAAATTATCTTGTAAACTATGTCTAGGATTGTCCTATCTTGTAGAACATGAGTGTGAATTATCTTGTAAACTATGTCTAGGATTGCCCTATCTTGTAGAACATGAGTGTGAATTATCTTGTAAACTATGTCTACGATTGCCCTATCTTGTAGAACATGAGTGTGAATTATCTTGTAAACTATGTCTAGGATTGCCCTATCTTGTAGAACATGAGTGTGAATTATCTTGTAAACTATGTCTAGGATTGCCCTATCTTGTAGAACATGAGTGTGAATTATCTTGTAAACTATGTCTAGGATTGCCCTATCTTGTAGAACATGAGTGTGAATTATCTTGTAAACTATTTCTAGGATTGCCCTATCTTGTAGAACATGAGTGTAAATTATCTTGTAAACTATGTCTAGGATTGTCCTATCTTGTAGAACATGAGTGTGAATTATCTTGTAAACTATGTCTAGGATTGCCCTATCTTGTAGAACATGAGTGTAAATTATCTTGTAAACTATGTCTAGGATTGTCCTATCTTGTAGAACATGAGTGTGAATTATCTTGTAAACTATGTCTAGGATTGCCCTATCTTGTAGAACATGAGTGTGAATTATCTTGTAAACTATGTCTAGGATTGCCCTATCTTGTAGAACATGAGTGTAAATTATCTTGTAAACTATGTCTAGGATTGTCCTATCTTGTAGAACATGAGTGTGAATTATTTTGTTAAACAAGTCTAGAACTGCCCTCTCTTTTAAAACGTGAGTGTGAATTTTCTCGCAAAAAACCATGTCCGAAACCACCAAGCCCTGTAGAATATGAGTGTGAATTATCGTGTAAACTATGTCTAGGATTGCCCTGTCTTGTAGAACATGAGTGTGAATTATTTTGTAAAACATGTCTAGAACTGTCCTCTCTTGTAAAACATGAGTGTGAATTCTTTTGTAAAACATATATCTAGAACCGCCCTATCTTGTAAAATGTGAGTGTGAATTTTCTTGTGAAAAACATGTCAGGAACCGCAAATATTGTAGGGCATGAATGTGAATTATCTTGTGAAAGATGTCTAGGACCACCGTATCCTGAAGAACATGAACGACTGGACGAGTTGGCTGTACGGTTAGAGGCGCGCAGCTGTGAGCTTGCATCCGGAAGATAGTGGGTTCGAAGCCCACTGTTGGTAGCCCTGAAATTGGTTTTCCGTAGTTTACTATTTTCACACCACGCAAATGCTGGGGTTGTACATTAATTAAGGCCACGGCCGCTTCCTTCCCTCTCCTGGGCCTTTCCTATCCCATCGTCGCCATAATACCTATCTGTGTCGGTGCGACGTAATACAAATTCTTGAAAAAAATGAAAATGAAAAATGTCTAAGACATGTCTAAGGACATGAGTGTGAATTATCTTGTAAAGAAGCATGTCATGAACCGTCCTATCTTGTAAAACTTGTGTGCGTGAATCCTGTTGTATTGCAGAAAATGTATTGGGATCGTCATAGGTTGTAGAATATACCATATGTCTGACGCTTGAGGTCTCGTAGAAAATATCGTCATTGTGCCTAGAAAAACCGCTATAGAATAATATTTCAACTTAGAACTCTGACCAAAAAGATTCTGCATGTACTATATCAAGGAATTCTCGTTCTAATTGATACATGTGTTGCGGGTCATTATTTCTCCCCTCAACATTGTCACACAACGATATTTCGAGGCGCTAGGACGATATCGTCGCTGCCGGGACAAAACATCCTATGTGAAATATTTTAGCTTAGAACTTTGGCCAGTAAGGTTCTGTCATCTAAGGTGCAATATTGTGTGAATATGGTCAAGGCATTCTCGTTCTTCATAATGTATGTGCTGCGGGTCAGTATATCTCCAAAAATATTATCACATAGGAGGTTTTGTCCCGGCAACGACGATATGCTGTTCTCGATGGTGTTTTCGAACGATGAGCACACTCCTTTCCAGTACCCCCTAAACGATTCATATTGATTCCATAGCGATAAACCTAACAACCAGACCACGTCGACGAATTCAGTAAAAGGGCAAGATACTACATCGTAGCCTATAGCGCGATTATTGACCTCACAACACAGGCAGTCAGACACTTCTTACACACTTCACCAGCATGAGTATCGTCCCTACAGGTCATACCACAAGCACAACTCTCTTCCCGGTACTTTAGTTTCCCGAAAGCTATCTGTGTGGAATGCTGTCCTAGAAGTTCGCAGGTCTAGTGTTTCACATACATAGAAGATGAAAGGTATCGAGTGCTGAACGGAATGCGCCTCACTTAGAAATATTTTGCATGTAGTGTATCTTCCATGTCTCCCTAAGCCTACCAAGACATACCATCTTTTCATTTCAGAAATTATTTTTGAATCATGGAAATCAGCTCCATGAACTTACTGCGAGTGTAGGTATTACCCGAATAGCAATAATTTTTGCTCTGGGCTGTTCACGTATGACTGATTAAGAAGAAAATGTCCATGGCCAAGAGAGAGAGAGAGAGAGAACTGAATGGCTTTTAAGGAATAACATTTATTCGAAATAGGGCGCCACAAGGCTGACGAACGAAGAACATTTGAAGACATTCTATTTTCTCGAGAAGTACTTGTCAGGTTTTAAAAAATAATCACACCCCTGAATTCGCAATGTCCATCTACAGTACATAGAAAACTACTGAGCGAGTTGGCCGTGCTGTTTGCGTCACGTAGCTATCAGCTTGCATTCGGGAGATAGTGGGTTCAAACCCCACTGTCGGCAGCCCTGAAGTTGGTTTCCATGGTTTCCGCATTTTCACACCAGGCAAATGCTGGGGCTGTACCTTAACTAAGGCCACGGGCACATCCTCTCCACTCCTGGCCTTTTTCGATCCCAATGTCGTCATAAGACCTATCTGTGCCGGTGCGAGGTAAAAGTCAATTGAAAAAAAAAAAAAAAAAAAAAAAAAAAAAAACACATACACACTTTGAGACACAACCTATAAAACCATCTGACATACACCATTTGTGACGTTTGGCCTTTTTAAATTCTGTTGTACCTAAGCAGGCCTCCCTGCACATTAACATTACAATTGTTCAACAATTGTCATCCTTCAAATACTCGTACCTTGGGACTATAGTGACTGACCATTGCGATCCCAAGAATGAAATCTTATCCAGGATTGGGCAAGCCAAAAATTTTTTCAGCAGTATGAGGGACCTATTCATCAGTAGAGATCACAACCTTCGGTTCCGAGTTGGCATGTTGCGATGCTATGTTTTCTCTGCCCTTCTGTGTGGTTTTGAAGGTTGGACGCTCGGTCCTTTGCTGTAGAAGCGGATTGAAGCTTTCGAAATGTACTTGTGCTTCGAATATCCTGGGTAGAAAAGAACACCAACGACGATGTCCTCAGCTTGTTAATTAAGAAAGGGGAGCGTCTAACAGTTGTCAAGGAAGGAAAAGTCAGGTATATCGAGCACATCATGAGAGGTGAACGGAACGATATGAATCGCCAACTCATCATTGAGGGGAACATTGAAGGAGAACTATCTGTGGGGAGAAAAATTTCTGGCTTGAAGACCTGAGCCGTTGGTATGGACGAACTTCCATCGATATCTTTCGAGCCGGTGTTTCGAGAGTTAAAATAATCAATTGGATCGCCAACCTTCGTAGGGAGACGGCGTCCTAAGAAGAAGAAGAAGAAGAAGAAGAAGAAGAAGAAGAAGAAGCTCAATTCACTCGAATTTGTGTTCTGTAATTTTGAAGCCATTTGTTGTTCATATGTCGTGGCATTTTACGAAATATTTATTTTGCATTTCTTCGCACCATTAAATTTTCTAAAGTTCACTATTCGGTTTGTTTTCGTCGTATAATCTACTCATACATATCGCTGAGACGAATCAAATGACACCCTACATGACATGCTAGCACACCGCAGTCTAGAGCTAATAATTGTTAGCCGCGCGGCACGGCGATTTTTATACCTCAAGATGGCAGCGCTATCACATCACCTAGTGATGTCATACCGAGGTCAGATTTTTCTTGCTAGATACACAGGCCCTTCCTCTTCAAAATGAGATACTGAACACTGTTGTCGCACTTGTTGTCAAGAAATTTAAAACTTTCATGTTTGTGTAACGCTTACCGTTCCCAGTAGGGTTCCGAAATTATAAACGTACCTTACGTCAAAGAAACGAAGACCCGCTATCTCTGAGTTAAACAGCTTGAAAAAGACGTCCTACCAGGGACATCGCTATCTACAATTACTGTCATAGGAGATTATCAAGGCTCTCGTAGCCTGATGACGGACACACCTTAGTTAATCTCGAGCCAGGTGGAGAACTGCTGAGCCAGCGCAGTGGTTATGTCTCACACGTAGTGCTCGTTCACACAATTACTCGCGCCAGCTCGTCCATTCTAATGAGATGGCCGGTAAATCTGTGGATTTACTTGCGCAACAACAAAAATAAAGAATTATCATCATTCATACACTGTTTCTTCAATGTAATAATAATAAAAATAATAATTCTCGAGAACTCGTCGCACCAGCTTCTATGGGACCAAGACGTCATAACCGAAGTCACGCTGAGCAATAATAGGCCTCTATTATTCTAATCGATAAAACAAAATGACACGCATTCCTTATGGAAATAGCCTGTCCGAACATCTCCAATATGCAAAGAACAATAGCAACAAATATATCAAAGTACACAGAAATGGCGATAGAATTACAACCCCTGTGGACACTAGAAGCAGTCATCACATTTCCAATAGTGATATCATGTACTGGTGTTATTCCGGAAAGCTTGCACAGCTGCCTGGCCGCATTAAACCTGCATCGCCACATGTACGTAGAACTGCAGAAAGCCACCTTCCTGAGCACCTGTCACATCGTGAGAAAGTATCTAGGAAGGACTTTTTCTCTGAGTTACACTAAACAGCATGAAGATCCAGGCCCCAGCTCCAGTGCTACTGAAGGACACATTTCCAAAACGGGTAGATGAAAGAAGTGTTGAGGAACATCATTTGAGCACATTATTGTTGTCTACCGTATAGCCTACTGTATGTATGTAGGCTATATTGTAATACTATTTCTGTTGTAAATATTTGTAAATATCTGTACAGTACTTCTTGCTGAGGCCGAGTCAGCCCATTATGTTACCAGCACAAGCTCAGCACTCCTAAATTGACATAATAATAATAATAATAATAATAATAATAATAATAATAATAATAATAATAATAATAATAATAATAATAATAGAGACCGAGCGAGTTGGTCGTGCAGTTAGTGGTGCGCAGCTGTGAGCTTGCTTCCGGGAGATAGTGGGTTCGAACCCCACTGTCGGCAGTCCTGAAGATGGCTTTCCGTGGTCTCCCATTTTCACACCAAACGAATGCCGGGGATGTAGGTACCTTATTAAGGCCACAGCCGCTTCCTTCCCATTCCTAGGCCTTTCCTATCCCATCTTCACCCTAAGACCTATCTGTGCCGGGCGACGTAAAACAAATTGTATACTAATAATAATAATAATAATAATAATAATAATAATAATAATAATAATAATAATAATAATAATAGATTCATAAACCACCTAACTCCTGGAGACTTACGATTTGTGGGACTTACATTTTAATTATGATGTGTTTATGTCTAGCAAGACTGGCATGGCTTCCAAATATCTCTCAGATCCATGTCAAAGAAAGTACCAGTCTTTTCTCTAGCCCTAAAAATGTAGTGATTTGTCCTAGAGAACTCACACCAGCTTGTTTCTTACCAGAAGGCGATGGGTTCGATTTCCGACCCGGCCAGGTAATGGATTTAAAGAACCTGGAACTGAGGCCTGTTCTGAGGTCCACTCAGCCTACTTGAGAACAATTGAGGAGCTATCTCAAGGCGACATTGTGGCCTCGGACTTGAAAACCAAGAATGGCCGAGAGAATTCGTCTCCCCAGACCTCGTGTCACCTGGTAATCTGTAGGCCTGCGGACTAAACAGCGGTCGCTTGATAGAGTAGGGCCCATCGGGGCTGCACGGACTTGAAAACCAAGAATGGCCGAGAGAATTCGTCTCCCCAGACATCGTGTCACCTGGTAATCTGTAGGCCTGCGGACTAAACAGCGGTCGCTTGATAGAGTAGGGCCCATCGGGGCTGCAGTACCGTAGGATTTGTTTGTTTGTTTGTTATTTTGTTTATTTTACTCACAACATTAGAAGCATGCGGCGACCCAAGAACTCAGGCCGATCCCTGCCTTGCTTCCACATTCTTGTGCTAGACTGTTCCTATTAGTTTTCCTGTTCGTTTCCACTCGGCTATCTCTATGTCCCTTTCAACTTATCCGAGTCCATATTTTCATTATTTCCCTTCTTTAATCTGAACCTAGTCGTCCTCTAAGACTAAAGGTTCAATTCTTTCATATTCTGAATTGGATGCTGTCATCCTTAAACTCCAAATAGAATCACAAATTATTAAATGTCAACTCTTGAAGTTGAACTTAAGAGGCAAGTTACGGTCGACATCGTAGATGTAGAGCAACCTATGGCCATATATTACAGTAACAAATCTGTTCTTAACTATCGTATACATGGTCTCGATCCACGGTTAGCAGATCATTTCAAAGGGCACAGTAGATGAAGTTGTTTACTTTCGTTCTCTTGAGAGACATGCAAATAGCCCGACCTTTGGATCATGGGAGGAATGCAGCTTGTGCATGGCCTTGCACTCGGTCAAACAATGAGTCTTTATTATGTTATCGCTCATTACAAGGAGACTATGAAGCCACTTTCTCAATTGAAGAGCTCGAGGTTAACTGTAAAGAAGAAAAGCTGCATATTCGCAATATTCTTTCACATCTTCACAGTTCAATCCTGTCAATGCATTGATTCATTCCAGAGGTTGAGAAAAATTTAGGTCGTCATTACGACCATCAGTTTCATTCAGCAAAATGTAAATGCAGGTTAACGATCACTTCGTCGTCCTCTTAAAACAACGCACCACCACCACCACCACCACCACACTGCAAACTGGTTGTCATATTGCCTGCTCTAATGTTGTGTAGGGTGAGTTGCATAA
This sequence comes from Anabrus simplex, assembly GCF_040414725.1. Lineage (NCBI taxonomy): Eukaryota > Metazoa > Arthropoda > Insecta > Orthoptera > Tettigoniidae > Anabrus > Anabrus simplex. The sequence goes on from NC_090271.1 coordinate 173,091,085, forward strand.
ATAGTAGGGGTTACAACAGATCGAACCCCAATAATATCTATGTAAATCTCATACTAAAGCCTGGTACTTATTTGTGATATGATCTATTACGATGTGAAAATCCTGTTCTCGTACCTTGAAGCTGTGAGTGTTAAAGTCATATGATACCCTGTGTTAATGATCTATGTTAAGTGCTGTAATTTAAAATAAGTAAGTTACACCGAGGATGGATACAAAACATTGTGAAATATTCTGGAAGAATAATTCTTAATATTACTCTCAGAATAAATTACATGTACCCGAAGTAAAACTACTTTATTTCAAGTTGATTTATATCGCACTGACACAGATAGGTTTTATGGCGACGATAGGGTAGGAAAGGCCTAGGAGTGGGTAGGAAGCGGCCGTAGTCTTAATTAATGGACAGTCCCAGCATTAAAATCTACTTCTTGCCAATGACCTAGATGCTAAGCCCACTAAAGCAAGTCATCATCATCATCATCACCATTGCCGGGCTGAATAGCTCAGATGGTTGAGGCGCTGGCCTTCTGACTCCGACTTGGCAGGTTCGATCCTGGCTCAGTCCGGTGGTATTTCAAGGTGCTCAGATACACCAGCCTCGTGTCGGTAGATTTACTGGCAAGTAAAAAGAACTCCTGGGGGACTAAATTCCGGCACCTCGGCGTCTCGGAAAACCGTAAAAGTAGTTAGTGGTACGTAAAGCAAATATCATCATCATCATCATCAGTTTTCTGGTCTCACAGATAAACGGTCAGCGATTCTCGGGACCTTGGGTTCCATTCTCGGCCAGCTCGAGGGATTTTAATCGTAAAAATGCAGAGCAAAGCCACGATACTAATAAGCTTCATGGTAAGTCTCATTCATAAGGATTGCAGTTTGTCCCTTCCTATCGTTAATATATTTTGTGTTGTTTTTCAAAGAAAACCGACCAGAAAGTCACAAAAAGAACCACATAATCAGACGACAGTTTCCCTGTATTATTCTTTTACCTATCCCATAACAAGCAAATCGATCCCATTTCACAACATATCAAAAAGAAGTTTCTCAGGCACAACAAGGAATCAAATCCGGGATAAGCTGGGCTAGAACCACTGACTAGAATCAGAACACTATTATGACAACAGTTATACAATATTCCATTCGAGACACACCTTCCCGTTCATGAAAATGTTTAGGGTATTCTATTTTGAGAGACTGAAGAAACGTAGTGGTACTCAGATAGTTGCTCAGCAGTGCTCCACCGAAAGAGTTGGACGTGAGGTTAGGATCGCGCAGGTATGAGTTTGCATTCGGGAGATAGTGGGTTCGAATCTCACCGCTGGCAATCCTGAAGATGGTTTTCCGTGGTTTCACGTTTTCACACCAGGTAAATGCTGGAGCTGTACTTTAATTAAGGCCATGGCCGCTACTTTTCCAATCCTAGCCTTTCCCTTCCTTCCGGCGCCGGAAACCTTCAATGTATTAGTACGACGTTAAACAAGTATCACCCCTCGCCCCCAAAAAGTAAAGAGCGCTTCAGTGAATCAACAGCAACAGGGGGCAATTCATTTATTTACAAGGAAAGATTAATACCTGGCAGATGTGATAGAAATAAATGGGGTTAAGATTAGCAGAACAAAGATAGAATACTTGAACTGCAAATTTTCCATGAGAATATCAATCGTCAATGATTGGCAATGAAGAGGAAACGACAACAAATACCTTCATGTATCTTGGATTATTAATACAGGATAATTAAATTATCAATACGCATATTTATAATCGGATACACAATGGCTGAGCGAAGTGGTCGGCAGTTACAGGAGTTCTGTGTGATAAGATGGTTCCACTCAACCTGAAGGGCAAGATTTATAAAATGTTTGCCCTTCACTCATTATGGCTCCGTATGCAGGGCTTCAAACAAAATGGACGAACAGAAACTTCATTTAGGCCCTGTTAAGGTGGTCCTTTAGTCATCAGACCCTATAACATTCAAAATGACGTCACCCGAAAATCTCTTAGAGTAACACCAATCGTAGAGAAACCCTTAAAGATGGTTTGGTCACCTTCAGCGTTAACCACAGGAATATGTGGCCGATAGAGTGCAGAGGTTCGCACTGGATAGTCAGCCAGTCCTAGGACGTTCCGAAATAAGATGGAGAGGCTCTGTTGAAAGGGACCTGGACAACACCAATTCTGGTGTAATTATAGTACAAGATATAAGATAATCGAGGAGAACAACCACAAAACCCGACCCCACCTGAGTTGAAAAAGGCGAAGAAAAAATTATAATATAATATTATGTTATAGTTATATGTTATATATATTATGTTACAGTATCTTAGTTTGTGATATCTTAAGCCATCTCTTTTCATTTTAGACTCGGTTAATTTATAACTGTTAGCCTCTTCTACCGAAACCAATTTTGAGTAAGAAATTTATAAACTAGCTGAAAAAGAAAATGTATGGTAACAGTATTGTACTTTAAAATGAAACAAGTTAATTAAAATAGAATTAAGTTCTTTTTAAGGTTTAATTCTGTTACCATATGTTTTTCTTTTTTCAAGAAGTTTATAAATATATTACTCAAATTTAGTTTTGGTGGACTGGAGAACCGAACAGTTATTTAAAAAATTAAGACAAGTATTTTAGGACAAAACTGTTCTGTATCATTAATTTCCTGCTAAGAGATCATGAGACAGTTTTAAATAGTCACAGTCGCACGTCCATCCACCCATCGATCCATTCATAACATTACAAACATTATCAGTGTAGACTGTTATATCCTTCTGCGTTCAATCTGCAAGTCCCTATGAATTAACGAAGTGCTTCTAAAATACTTTATTTACAACTAGCGCTGTAGCCTCATTTACTTCCACACCTTCCTTCGTTAAATAATTAAAAATCAAGTGAAGACTACTCATCGTCGACTTGGTCTCTTGCTTATCTTATCCTCCATGGCCGAGTCAATTATTCTCCTAGATAACCTGGCCTCCTCTGTTCATCTCACATGACTTTCCAACAAATTCGGTCCATGCGCCCATTTTCATCTATGAAGTCTTTTCCTAATCTAGCCTTTATCTCCTCATTTACAATACCACCGTGCGATTTTTCCTACTTTATTTATACCAGTAATTGTTCTCGCTCATTTCTTGCCTGTTTAACTTTTGAATAGCATACCCTGAGTCCAGCCAGCTATCAGTCGCGCACAGTCAATTCGGTCCGAGAACAGATCGATGTAAAGAGTTCCGTCCGAGAATTTATTTTATTACAGAATAACGTTGATCGCAACTGCGTTAACTGTGCGGCACCTTGATTTGATTTAACTTACTATACTACCATGCTGGAAGAACACACATCCTAAGTATTTCAAATGATACACCTGTTCCAATCGTGTATTCCCTACCTGGCATTCAGTCCTCTTAAGTCCCTTACTGACATCACTGAAATGAAATGGCGTATGACTTTTATTGCCGGGAGTTCCCAGGACGGGTTCGGCTCGCCAGGTGCAGGTCTTTTGATTTGACGGCCGTAGGCGACCTGCTATCGTGATGAGGATGAAATGATGATGAAGACAACACATACATCCAGCCCCCGTGCCAGGGAAATTAACCATGATGGTTAAAATTCCCGACCCTGCCGGGAATCGAACCCGGGACCCCTGTGACCAAAAGCCAGCACGCTAACCATTTAGCCATGGAGCCGGACAATGACATCACTTTTGTCTCGCACATTCATTGTATAATAAATGTTCACCTCAAGTTTGAAATAATGACATGCACGTAACGTTTCTCTAGCAGCAAAATCTTAGATTTCACTACAGACTCTTCTGTAGTAACAACTTCCAGTCCTTGACGAGGGACCTACTTCAAACATGTGCATTGCCAGATTCGATCCCAGTTCAACAGCAGAAGAACTGAACTGACCTCCTTCCCAGCCCAGAAAGCCTTGCAGGGTTCCTTTGCTTGGAGAATGCGGAAGGAAATACTTCAGTTAACTTTTGCATAACAAGATAGGCTCAGCAGCCGAAATCAAAATACAGGATACCGGAGGACGACTTGTAATAGATCTAGACCCGCCTTTCTGATTAGGATTTTAAGATTAAGATAACTCTAAAATAAATTTAATGAAAAGAATATGAATGTATATATAACACCCATTGGCATCAAACATTAGAAATGTTATCTTAACCGGCAACTTGCATATCTGTTTCAGTTGGGTAAAAGGCCATCCTGGGACTGTTGGAAATGAGAGGGCGGACATGTTAGTAAGACCCTCAGTTTGATGGAATACAGATTTCAGCCTCTCCACGTGTCCCGTATCTCATGTAAAGGAGACATTTGGAAGTGAAACGGAAGAGTGTTGGAACTCTGTATGGACAAATATTATGAAGGGACATACCACGTGGGAGTTGTTCTTTGCAACCGTTCATCTACGTTCAGTTTTTAAATTCTCCGAACTCACGTTTGTCCTTGCAAAGACTGGACACGGCAAATTTAGAAGTTATTTTCATTGGTTTAAAATACCATCATCAGAAGGATACCTTTGAAAGTAGCAATCAGACCAAACAGTAGCTCATTAATTTTTATTGTCCACCACATGCCATCAAAATAAATCATTTGTTAGGACACCTCAGTTACTGTAATGTAAATCTTTCCCCACCAGTCTCTGATATATTTGTGAAAAGTTGTTGTTACACTTCGGCTTTTATCTGTTCCTTAGAAAATGTTTTAACTCTGTGCAATATTCTTATGCAGTATTTCGTTCAGCTAATGTATGAATAGCCATTAATATTGTGTCGATAGCCCTAACGCACTTTCAGGTAAAACAGGGCTACCTTCTGTGGAGAAAATGAAAATAATAATAATAATAATAATAATAATAATAATAATAATAATAATAATAATAATAATAATAATAATAATGCAAAATTCCGGAACATTGCCATATTACTTTAAGAATAAATACAAGGTATTAAACCTATCTTGACTGGTGGTGATAATAGTCGTTTTAAGGGTCAAGGGAAACTTCTATCACAGGAAATAAAGGACATTGTTTGCCCCTTCGAACAAAGAAGGTTACGGAAATATAAAGGTAAAGACTGTTAATGGCGTGCTAATGGAATTTCCTCTTTAAAGCTCTAAACAAATTAATCTCCTTACGTGCCATGAATGTCCTAAGAAAAGTATAAGGTAAAGGCTTGCACTATCCGTAACTGAGCACTAATTGTAATTGGGACAGCTGTATATCCAACAGCGCTTGTCCTCAGTAATTAACCTAGAACTAATTTTTGGTATAGGCTAAGTGAACCTCAGGTTCGTGTTCCTTTTGAGAATAGGAAATCTCGTTTCTAAATGTTCGACTTCCTGGTGGAGAATAGATCCTTCCGGGTGAACCGAGTACAGCCGCGGCTAGGTAAGCCGTTAAAAGACCCCTAGGCATCATTCAAATAATACATGAAGAGAACAAGAGTTGACCACAGGAGATCAAAGAGGATATATTATAAGAGCCTAACGTGTTACATGACTGCTGGTATCGTAATGATAGCCATAGGATGGCCAGCTTTTACATTCCACCCTCAGCAGTCGAATACGTTTGTCTAGCCAAATAACTCCAGTCATATCTATTATTTATCATTTCTGGTATTGCTATGTATAGTAAAGTTTAGGCAGTTTTTATGCTAAAATCAAGCTAGAAAACAATAATTTACATGAATATATAAGTACTCGAAATGCTTTCACGTAAAAATCGAAGACCTCGATGAAGCCTTAGTTTCCTTGAAAAGGATTTCCTTGGTCTGCCTTTTACAGTACTACATTCGGCACATTTCTTTTTGCTAATCTTATGAGTGTACAGCTGGAAGAAATGTGGTTTTCCATAGTAGTAGCTGTTCGCCTTGACAGGACGAATTATTCCAAAAACCATGAATTGCTACTTTTTGGACGTGATGAAGAAGGATTTCATTATTCTGCTTTTTAATAATTCGGTACATTTTCTTCTAATCTTCTGAGTGTGCAGCTGGAAAAATGCGGCTTTCCATAGTACCTGTTCGCCTTAACAGGAAGAACTTTTCCAAAAATGCATTAACTCCTTCTTTATGGTCGTGATACACCCCAAGAGCTGTTAAACGCTTAAATACAGCTATTAACGCGCACTATTTTTAGAATAGCGAAAATTTCCGGCATACGAACACAACGGGATATCGTGATCTTGGAGCATATCCAACATACGAAAATGAGTTATTCAGGCTTTTTCATCATAAAATCATAGGAGGGAGAGGACGATGTGCGTCCCTCCGTGGAATGAAATCATTGGCGCAAGGTAGGGGAAGACTGGATGACGTGAGAAGCCTGCTAAAACTAATACCAGAAGAGAACAAATGTTAACTGAAGTCGAATAGAAATAAAAAGAAAACAGTTTTTAATAGGGACGTAACTTCACTTCAAAAAACTCCCGTACAATGGGCGGCTTTTGAGTTGTAACTACCATGAGGAGAAACCAGTGACAATATCATTCAGCTATCACATTTCCCAGAGTAATCAACAATGTTATTACTTTTACGTTTAACTGACTACTTTTATGGGTTTCGGAGCCGGGGAGTTGCAGGGATTTATTTATTTATTTATTTATTTATTTATTTATTTATTTATTTATTTATTTATTTATTTATTTATTTATTTATTTATTTATTTATTTATTTATTTATTTACTTGATGCTTGTTGCTTGCTTTTTGTTTAAAGGGGCCTAATATCTAGGTCATCGGCCCTACTTATTTATTTATTCATTATTTATTTATTCATTTATTTATTATCGTCTTGTTTTCTATGGCGTATCTCAGGTTATAGAGCCTGCTATTATGCCCAGCCATAATACACTGTTTATTTTATGCTAAATTCTACAACTTACTAAAATTGTGTAACTTATAGACTGACTCGAAAAGCTTATCGTCTAGTTCCTACGGTTAATATTTACATGAGAAAGTAAATCATCTTAGATATGTTCTTATATGTAAGTAATGTTTGCAACGCCTTCTTTTGAACAGCGGAATGTCTTTCATTTCAGCCGGCTGGGAAAGTTGACTTATTTGAGCACCATGAGTTACCATCGGACTGAGCCGGTTCCAACCCACCAACTTTGGTTCCGATGGTGAGTGCACTTCTTTCTCACCTACTTAGCCACGCCGTTCCCTAAGGTATGAAGGATGTACGTTAGCAGGCTGGTAGAAGTAAGTAAAATTCATGGCAATTATATAACTACCTGGTGGACATATACTGTTATGGAGCATCCTATTGTTAGAAACTATTGGGCTCTTCACGACACATTCGCAAGGTATAGTCGCTCAAATATGAGCGCATAGTATTGTGTAATTTCTTCACAAGTACGCTTTATTTTGCTACTGGTTTCACGTCGCTCTAACACATCGAAAGTTTTCGGCTACGGAAAAGAGCTAGGACTAAGAAGATAGTGGCCGTGGGCTTAATTAAGGTAAAACCCCAACATTTGTCTGGTGTGAAAATGGGAAACCACGGAAAACCACATTCAAGGCTGCCGACGGTGGGATTCGAACCTACCACCTCCCGAATTCAAGCTTACAATTACGCGACTCTAAACGCACGACCAACTCGCTCGGTAGGTAGGCCTACACTTAACTCAGAAATAACTGAACCTATAATCTTTGTTGTGAGTATAGACATGGTTTGTATCAACACGGGGGTAAATTATATATTGATAATAATTCAAATTAATTCTGATGAAACATTACATGCAAGGAACATACAATACCATTCTTTTTTTAAGCGACTGTACATAGTGTTCCCGGCGTTAGAAGGAAGATCGAACGTCGAGAAAAATTAAAGGCAAGAGGTAAGGTAAGGGTTATTCTGCCCGAAGGCAGGTCCGAACCTCCGCAGAGGTGCTCCTGAGCCGGAGTTTACGTGCGGTAGGGTGGCCAGTTTCTTTCCGCTCCTCCATTCCCTTACCCCCACCAACAGCGCGTGGCAACCCATCCAACTCCTGACCACGCCCAATGTTGCTTAACTTCGGAGATCTCACGGGATCCGGTGTTTCAACACGGCTACGGCCGTTGGCAAGGGCAACAGATTCATCTTATATTTGAAGTAGAGAGGATTCGGTATAGCAAAACCTTCAAGGCGACGTATATAGATAGCTATACTCGGAAAGAAATTAAATTATATACATGGTATCTTAAAGTGACGTATAAACATGATATTACAATAAAAAATATTGACACTGCTCTTTTGTGTAGATTCCAAGGACCAGCAACTAGCCTTCAGCCCAATTCGGCGCGAAGAAACGTTAATAAAGATATTTAGTTACAGCGAACCGTATATATGTAATCTACTTTCTAGCCGAGTATAACTACATACAGTTCGTTGAAGGCTTTTAAGTACGCAATCCTCTTCCACCTGCAGTCAGCGCCATGAAAAAGTAGCGGTACTTTTCTAAGAAGTAACTAACCTTGAAAGTCTTGTTATTGCTCCATATTATATAATACTAGAATTATGGATGACTGAATAGAAGACATAGGCTATTGTGAAGAAGCCGTGATATTTGAGACCAGGGCATTTTATAAACCTGATTAATACCTTAATAAAGGACGATCTCACGAACGGAGAAATCCTGCACCGTTTAAAACAGAACAGTAGTTTAATATCGTTCCATATTATATTTCATTATAAGACTACTGTCAGTTAGCAAGTGTTCTACCACAAACAGAAAGTACTACTGGTGGAACATGACGGCGCACACTCGATCTGCCACCTTTTTCTCGTCACGGCTACCTGGAATAGAATTCCATTTCTTTTTAGGAGCATTCAGTCATCAGGTAATCATTAGCACAGTTCGTAAGGCTCCTGAAATTTATACACTCGTCGAGTTAATGATTGCGAGAGTTATTTCGCGTCGTCGTATGTCAAATGTCGCACCTTGGGAAGAAGAGGGCTACATTTGCAAAAATGATGCCTGTGAGATAATTGCAATGTAGGAATGTAAAAATATATTAAAACTGTATAAATATATCTAAAATATGTAGTTTATAAAATATATAAATACATTAAAAGCTGAATTTACTAGACCATTTTAAATATTACATTGAAATTTTCTCAGTAGTTATCATTTTTGCGCTTAAGGCTCTCTTCTTATTGCCGTCAGAAGCGATCGGTAGTCATGGCATACACCAAGACGACTCTGGAATCGTATGAAGAGAAATGAATTCCCCGCTAAATCTACGGAGAAGGTAGTGTGAGAGGGGGGGGGGGGCACGAATCAGTATGAAATCCTGTAGCACAGGTGGTACCAACCGGTGGCTCAAGACAGCCTCCGAGAACGACCTCTGTGCACCACAAGTGATACATGACAGAATCTGAGAACGACCTGTATGAACAACCGGTGGTACATGACAGCCTCTGAGAACGACCTCAACCGGTAGTACACGACAGCCTCTGAGAACGACCTGTGTGTACCATCGTGGTACACGCCATCGCAAACTTGATAATGTACTGCTCTGGCATTTTTCTGGTGTGAAAATGGAATACCGCCAAACTCCATCTTGAGGCTGTCAACTGTCGAATTCTAAACCATTATCTCAGAACGCAAGCTTATACCTGCGCGACTGTGCTGTATAGCTCAGTACAGCGAATATTAATTATTACCTTCAGATCACCATTGTGTACGCTACCTCCTAGTATAGTAAAATCCGAATCAAAGGAATATGGCATTTCAAAAATTACATATGCTTTGGGTATACTTCTAACCATGATGCCTTCGTGAGAAGCCAATAACAATGAAATTCGTTTATCATGCACCTCAAGAAGGATAGCTTAGTAACCTACTAGCAGTTTCCCGCTGGCTCCGCCCGCAGTGTACAAAGTATGGTGTTGTTCGTTACTATCCTCACGGATGTATTTCCAAATTTTCGACTTAATGCAATAAATCACATGATCTACTGTGGTAATAGAATGTAATATTATGTCAACAAAACACTTGATAATACATCACACAAAGAAATTGAATTAAACATTCCTTGGAACAACACTACGCGCCGAACTGTTAAAAAGTCCTTCAAAGATCTTCGTCATGGAGACAAATGTACTCATAACTTTTCTCATAATCTATCAATTTAAGTATTTATTACCTCAAAATAAAGCGCTTGATCCACTGAGTGTTTTAGACCAAACCGAACTGCGTACCTCAATTAGAACGAAAGATATGATTGCTTCAATGAGAAAAAAATGTTGAAGAAATGAGACGTCAAATTGAATGTGCACTCATAACTTTCCTCAGAATCAATCAATTTGAATAGTTAAGAGCTGAAATGAAAGAGCTTGATCCACTGAGTGTTCTTAGGCCAAAATTAACTCCGTACCTCAATTAGAACCAAAGATATGATTGCTTCAAAGAGACAAAATCTTTAAAAAATCAAATAATTTGACGAAGGCGGAAGTTAAGTGATTTATAGTACCTGATGACAAATATGTGCATGAATACCTTTTAGTTAAAAAAAGAATAAAGGAAATCCACCGGATAGAATGGCCGGACTGATTGACTTTAGTTTTCATAATTGTTTTTAATATATAGAAGTCTCAGTTACAATAGCTTCTATCCATTGACTCTAGAGGGGGACTGATTCGAACAACATAACTGATGCAGAAGGTTAGCACGTACTGCTCAGCCCTGACCCACTCCTTGGCTTAATTGTCAACATAGAAACCTATGATGCAGAGAGCCGTCGGTTCGATTCCCGGCCAGATGAGAAATTTTATCCACGCTTTGTTAATTCCTGTGGCTCGTGAAATAGGCATTTGTGTTTGTCTTAAATGTTAGTTCATTACATCTTAACACGTTCAACTGTAGTGAATAAATCAAAATGAGGTTCATCTACACTTTCAAAAATACAAATTGAGGCTGGCTGGATGATCGTACAAGGAAGAAAGCTGCTTTTCTAATAATAATAATAATAATAATAATAATAATAATACTCAATCGGCCCGCGTTCATGCACCTGAGCACCGCTACTTAAGGCTTCACTACTTGACCTAACTCTTGACTCGGATAAAATTTAGTCTAGTCTATTAATTAAAAACCATCAGCCGACAAACATATCAATTATGCAGTCGGACCACAGATGAGTAGCGTTTACATCAAATAAAGGTTTAAAACAATAAATAACTCATCCCTACTTCTTGGACTGGTAAATACAGTGCGTGCAGTTGCAGATATCTCACCTACTTTTTAACATTTAAGTAACTCTCTGTCAACACTTAATACGAAAACTATCCCTATCTAAATATACGCTGCTTTTCTGCAAGGCGAGTTGAAATTTCTTATAATAATAATAATAATAATAATAATAATAATAATAATAATAATAATAATAATAATAAGCGACCTCGCTAGCGCAGTCAGTAGTTATCCTTTTGTTTCGAAGATAACGAGTTCGATCCCGACGAAGGATAGTAACTTTTGAAGATATTATTATTATTATTATTATTATTATTATTATTATTATTATTATTATTATCGTGTTCTTAACGTTCCTTCAGAACTATATTGCCATTAAAAATATTATTACAGAGCTTGATAGCGGCATCGCTTAAGTGCGGCCAGTATTCAGTATTCGGGAGATAGTGCGTTCGAACCCCACTGTCGGTAGTCCTGAAGATGGTTTTCCTTTTTTCACACCAGGCAAATGCTGGGACTGTACCTTAATTAAGGCAACGGCCGCTTCTTTCCCACTCCTAGCCCTTTCCTATCCCATCGTCACCATAAGACCTTCTGATAACATAGAAATCATAAGAATATAAAACACAACACGACCTGTCATTCGAACCATCCTAGCCCGCACCGCCCAAAAAATACACCATTCAGGAAAAACTAGAATTTAGCATTATATCGAGAGCGCCGCCTGCTATGTACGCAAGAAGTTGAACGTGACTGTAAGACAGGTTGCGTTATGAGAAACGAATACAACAAGTAATAGCAAGTTTAATGTGGTATACTATGCTGTCCAATTTATTGTGTAATTAGCGACCCACTGCAGCTTCGCGCGGAAGGAGTTTTGAATTTATGGCAGTAATGTGTCTTACGATTTCCTGGTAATCGACATTATATTTGTTTTTCTTCCTGCCCGCCTGCCTGTTAATTTGCTCACGATATTTAAACCATGTCTGTGTTTTCACTCAAATTATAACAACTTATAAACCGTTCGTGAAAATGGCATGCTGAGAAGCGTATTTTTATCTTAATAAGATTATTAAGATGAGTAAATAATTTGTTTCGTTAAACATTACGTGAAAATCTCAAAATAATGTGTCTAAGGTTGATTTTCACTGCAAACTGTGACGTAAACACGATTATTGAGGGCTGTAATTTACAAATAAGTATATACCATCGAGGATCTTTTTTTTAGAAGTGTTTATGTTCAACAATTATTCTGCACATACTTGGGATCCATTGTCGATGGTTTAGGCAGCATGTCAAGAAAGCTCACGGATGGCCAATGTATTTTATGTTTTTATTTTGTTACTTTCTTCTCTTAATTAGTCACTGTTCGAGTCCCTTTTGTTGTATTTTAACTTTCCTCGATAAATAATGCATGCAATGGTGAAAATCAAACTAAAATCTGTTCTGTGGCACTCGGGATTAGCCCAAACAAACACAGCAGGGTATCTACCGGGGACTTTATTTCATAGTATGTATAGATTTGGGTGGCTTTATCTCAGTTCACGCCTGTCGTACAACATATCCCTTCACTAGTTGCATGATACTTTGCACACGTATCACATACAGTAGTGCTACACCAGACGTCCTGTCATACGAATGACATTAAACAACGTTAGACATTTTTCTTAAAGAAAAGAAGTCTGTCATACAAATGGCACAAAACAAGTTCCACCAACTCATCCTTCACACGTTCACCTCATCTGTCGAAGGAACAATACCGAGCAGGTCTACCCACCTGGTTGAATGTTCACAGATTAGTGCTATCGTACAAAACACACGGAGACAATTCATCTTCTTTCTTCTTTTCTTCTTTTCCTACAGCTTTTCCCACACCTGTGGGGTCGCGGGTGCGAACTGCGTCCCACATGTGTATTTGACCCTGTTTTACGACTAGATGCCCTTCTTGACGCAGCCGTATATGGAGGGATGTAATCACTATTGCGTGTTTCTGTGATGGTTGGTAGTGTGGCATGTTGTCTGAATATCATGAGGAGAGTGTTGGGACGCACACATACACCCAGTTCCGAGCCAGAAGAATGAATCAGAAGCGATTAAAATCCCCGACCGAGCCGGGAATCGAACCCGGGACCCTCTGAACCGAAGGCCAGTACGCTGACCACTCAGCCAACGAGTCGGACACACGGAGACAATTCATAAACTATTTTATTGTGTCTCTGTTGCCAGAACTCGGACTTGGCACCTTCCCGCACACGAATTAGAAGACTTGAACGCTGATAGCAGTGGTACGAAAGCACACGCAGCACTTAAAAATAAACCAGATAAGGATGCAGACAGTGAGTGATTTTAGTGGTCTTACCTGTCGGTGGTAGCACGTGTCTGGTCCGGGAACTAAATGTGGTTCTAGCACTAGCCTCCGCTACAGCGCAGACTGCTTGGCGAACTGCTGAGAGCTGACTGGCTGCACCGCCAGTCGCTCGCCACATATTATAACCCGCTCCAAGGTTGCCAGATAACAAGGTGATCACCCTCGCAGAGCTGCACTCTCATTGCCGCACCACAACTCTTGTTAATACACACGAAATAAACCGTCATTAGTAGAATTGGCATATTCCCCAGAAAAAGTATCTTTTTCGACATCAGAACAAGCGTCCGGGTATTTTTTGTAAAAACGATTAATCCTCCATTTTTTTTAGAGACGATGAAATATACAAATTTTGGAACGAGATCACCAGCATTTTCATAGTTCCATCGTAGTATGACTGAAATGACCTTATTACCTTTAACGGTCGTTCAATAATCACTTTCAAATGGTTCTTTTTCTTACGTCGCACCGACACACATAGGTCTTATGGCGACAATGGGATAGGAAAGGCTTAGGAGTGGGAAGGAAGCGGCCTTGGCCTTAATTAAGGTACAGCCCCAACAATCGCCTGGTGTGAAAATGGCAAATCACGGAAAACCATTTGTAAGGCTGCCGACAGCGGGGCTCGAACCCACTATCTCCCAGTTGCAAGCTCACAGCTGCGCGCCCCTAAACGCACAGCCAACTCGCCCGGTACATTCAACTGTTTAAATAGGCAATATCAACAGTCGTTCTTCTTATTCTTCGAGCGACTTTCCTACACTGGTGGAGTCGCGGATGCTAACTGTATCGCACATGTGGACTTGACCCGGTTTAACGGCTGAATACACTTCCCGACGTCAACTATATATGGAGGGACATATGTATTATTGCGTTTTTCTGTTGTGGTTGGTAATGTGGTGTGTTGTGTGAACACGAAGAGGAGTATTTGGGGACAAACACGAACACCCAGTCCCCGAGCCATAGGCGTTAACCATACGCAGTTCAAATCTCCGGCCCAGCCGGGAGTCAAACCCGGGACCGTCTCAACAAACGACCAGTACGCTGACGATTCAGCCAAGGAGCCAGACTATACTACTACTACTACTACTACTACTACTAATAATAATAATAATAATAATAATAATAATAATAATAATAATAATAATAATAATAATAATAATAATTTCCTGTGGCTATTACATCCGGATGCAGCCCTTACAAGGCGGACCTTTCAGTATACATGGGAAACTGCGTGTTACTGTAGTGGAGGATAATGTTGTGTGTGATTTTGCAGGGCTGTTGTGGATAGCACAGAAATCCAATCCTACCGAGCGAGTTGAATACGTGGTTTGCGTCACGTAGCCGCGAGCTTGCATTCGGGAGATAGTGGATTCGAATCCCATTGCCGGAAGCTCTGAAGATGGTTTTCAATTTCTTCCCATTTTTAATAATAAGAATGTTATTTGCTTTACGTCCCACTAACTACTTTTTAAGGTCTTTCGGAGACGCCGAGGTGCCGGAATTTAGTCCCGCAGGAGTTCTTTTACTTGCTAGTAAATCTACCGACACGGGGCTGTCGTATTTGAGCACCTTCAAATACCACGGGACTGAGTCAGGATCGAACCTGCCAAGTAGGGGCTAGAAGGTCAGCGCCTTAACCGTCTGAGCCACTCAGCCCGGCCTCTTCCCATTTTTACACCAGGCAAATGCTGGGGGCTGTACCTTAATTAAGGTCATGGTTGCTTCCTCCGAATCCTAGCCCTGTCATGTCACATCGTCGCCATAACAGCTGTCTGTATCGGTGCGACGTAAAAAAAGCAAAAAATACTCAGTCCTCGAGCCAAGGAGATTAACAGCTTACGATTAGATTCAGATGACCTACCCGGGAATCGAACCCGGGGACCAGGGTTCCGAAGGCCAGGACACTGACCACATCCACTGAGCCGGACATTTAAATGACGTTCTGAGTAGGAGACCTAGCGAGATGACTATGGTACTGATCGTGAAGAAGTGACTTTACATTTGAGGGATGACGGGTTTGAACCGTCGGCGGTTCAGAATGGTTCTCATATTTTCAGACCAGGTACCGGTACTTACAGTAATCCCATAACGAGGTGATCACCCTTGCAGAGCTGCATATCATTGCCATCAAAAACTCTTGTTAATATAAATGCTAATTAAACCGTCATTAGTAGAATTGGCATACGTCTTCTCTTTCTGACATCAGAAGAAGCGTCCGGTTGGAATTTTTGTAAAAAAAAAAAAAAAAAAAAAAAAAGGAAAAGGAAAAGGAAAGAATTGACTTCCTTTTTAGGGTCAAAGAAAAATACAAATATTCAGACAATACGTTAATTAGGGCTACGGACCTTTTCCTTCCCAGCCTGCGTTTCCGAAAATCTACATATTTTAGTGTGACGTTAATCCACTAGCAAAGTGAGATTCAAAAAAAAAAAAAAAAGACATAAAGTATCTTCACAGTGAAAGAAATGTACTTCTTGATGATATACTGTAAAATGCGTTAATCAGTATTGTAATCTAATACCGTTATTGAAAATTATGAAAGTATGAAAAGTCGGCTAGTCAAGTTTAATGTAAATACTACAGTGAATCATCACTGCGAGTTGTCGAGAACTCTTCAAAATTTTCTCCATTCATAACCACAATGCAAATGCTAAACGTGTGTAGTAAACGATAGAAATAAGTTCATGATTAAAAATATGGAAAGTGTAGTGTGTGCAGTATAATTTAAACTTACCAGCCTCGTTCACATTTACGAGCACTTGCCAGAGGAGCAAAAAGACTTTCGGAAGATTGAAAATGATAGTGCTGAATAGCGTGTTATACTGACCATTACAACATTGAAGCATTAACAATTATCGTCATTAAAGCATTGTTTTAGAGTAGTTTTCTTAAATATCGTAATGTTGATGGAGATAGTGATCATTGTGTCACATTTTGCCTAGTAAATATAATTTTACTTTTACCTTTCCTCATGGTGGCCATATGGTCATTAAGCATAGGTTCCGACAGCCTGCATATTCCTGTTTAGAGTAGCTAATTACATTGCTAGTTGTTTTACATCGCACCGACACGGATAGGTCTTACGGCGACGATGGGACAGGAAAGGGCTAGGAGTGGGAAGGAAGTGGCCGTGGCCTTAATTAAGGTACAGCCCCAGCATTTGCCTGGTGTGAAAATGGGAAACCACGGAAAACCATTTTCAGGGCTGTCGACAGTGGGGTTCGAACCTACTATCTCCCGAATACTGGATACTGGCCGCACTTAAGCGACTGCAGCTATCGAGCTCGGTAGCTAATTACAAACCGTAGATCATAGAAAATTCTCACCAACTTTTATTTTCCAACATAATGGAGACTGCTTTGAGACTCAGTACAGTATATGTGCTACAATACTGAGAGACTATTTTCTTCTTCTTCTTCTTCTTCTTCTTCTTATTATTATTATTATTATTATTATTATTATTATTATTATTATTATTATTATTATTATTAATATTTTTATTGTTATTATTCATGTCAAAAACGTCATACATATTAATTACACATGAATTACATACAACGAATCACATTACTGTGGTAATATAAAAAAACATTGATGGCATTTGGCCGATAGAGTGCAATATCCTGTGTCTGAGATGTTGCGAACATTAATTCATCAATAGAGCAGGATGAAGGACAAAGAGAGCAGTTGCACATGTGTTCAACGGTCTGTAAGTTGGTGGTGCTGGTGATTATTGTTTTAAACATTTGCCTGGTGTGAAAATAGAAAACCACGGAAAACCATCTTTAGGGCTGCTGACAGTGGGATTCGAACCCACTATCTCCAGGATGCAAACTCACAGCCGCGCGTCCCTAACCGCATGGCCAACTCGCCCGGTAGGTATGTCATTTCAGTTAATTATTTTGCAGTGTGGCAAACTTTGACATGCACGAAATATACTGTGCTTAACGATGAAAGTCCACAGCCTGTTTCTAGTCCTTCGACCGGGTCAGGAATGGAATGAATGAAGCCTCATCTAGCGGCGAGATAGGAATTGTGCCGGCTGCCGAAGCCTGTCGCACTCTTTTGGGGCAATGATTAATGAATGACAGATGAAATGAAATGATATTGGAGAGTGTTGCTGGAATGAAATATGACAGGGAAAACCGGATTACCCGGATTACCCGGAAAAACCTGTCCCGCCTCCGTGTTGGCCAGCACAAATCTCACATGGAGTGACCGGGGATTTGAACCACGGAACCCAGTGATGAGAGACCGGCGTGCTGCCGCCTGAGCCACGGAGGCTCTCACACTGTGCTTAATCATTATGCTCATCCGAAACCGGGAGGAGTTTTAATACTAGGATGTAAGTTTTGTACGCCAGTCGGTTCAGGATACCTTAGCATATGATAATTAGAATAAAGACGCTACATTATTCGGGCATGATGATCAGATGCTGCTCTGTGATACGCCACCATTACTGACAAGGTTGCATGTGAGCGAACGACACGTCAGTGTGCTACAGTAGCGCACCACCAAGGTTATCAAGGAAGAGAGCTTGGCCGGTCACACGCTGCACAGACTGGCACAGAAGTTGCTCACAATTGAACTTACATTTCTGTGTCGATTTTCTTGTGAACTTTCACTGGAAGGAAATAAAATACGCTAGAAATCGATTTTTGTGTCAGAACACTATGTCCTCTTACAATGTCCGTAACTTATTTGTAGACACTCTGTATGTATGTGTTCAACCTTTGTCCCATTTCACTACAGGGTTGGGTATGAAGTAAGATGAACCTTCGCAGCGAGTTTCTACCACCGGATGTTCTTCCTGATGTCAACCTCATCAGAGGAGTTAATAAGATGAAACGCATGACGTGAGACATTATAGTAGGAAGGGAAAGGCTGAAACCCAGTACCGGTACATAGACTACCCCTATCGAAGGGTCTGCTCAAGGCCTTACGTCCCTATCCGATAAACGAATCACCATCAACAGCGCCATATGCCCTCACGCCACATGAACACTGCGGAGAAGTGGTTTTTTTTTTTTTTTTTTTTTTTTTGCTGTTTTGCGTCGCACCGACACAGATAGGTCTTACGGCGACGATGGGACAGGAAAGGGCTAGGAGTGGGAAGGAAGCGGCCGTGGCCTTAATTAAGGTACAGCCCCAGCATTTGCCTGGTGTGAAAGCGGAGAAGTTTGAAATTCAACCCAGGCTTTTGACACGCCATCTAGTGATTAGAAATGGTATACGAACCCCTCTCCTACTCTGCCGGACAACATTCTGATGGCGATTTTTATCGACCAACGGGACTCGAACAATGTCGGACCATATAGACTTGACGCATTAACGATCATGATAACCAGGCGGGTCCAGTGGGTCTCTCTATATATCGAATAATACGAGTAAGAAGAAGAAGAAGAAGAAGAAGAAGAAGAAGAAATGCTTAACGTCCTCCGGTGACTATCGGGTTTCAGAAACTGCGTAGTAACGAGATATTTATTTGAATTACCAGATATCTCAAATATCTGCTGTACTCGTTGTCAGAGTTTTTATTGTTTTATTTTTTTATTATTACACGAATGTATCTTTATAATCTCTTCGGCAGAGTGTTTACCAATGGAATCCAGATATTACTTCGTCTTGCATCTGAGCTCAATGCAAACATCAGTATAGTAACATCTGGAAGCTATCATCGTTCGTGGAAGAGTTCGGAGGAATGAAGGTATCGGCAAAGGAGAAGGAAGGGTCAAGAAGGGTGACAAAATTAAAAGCTACCTACAGGCCTTCTGTCGGACTGAGTGGCTCAGATGGTAGAGCGCTAAACTTTAGAGGCCAAGTTGTCGGGTTCAATCCCGACCCAGTCCTGTGGTATTTGAGGGTGTTCAAATACGCAAACCTCGTGTCGGTAAATTTACTGGCACGGAAAAAGAACTCCTGTTGGACAAAATCGGACACCTCAGCGTCTCCGTAAACTGTAAAAGGAGTTTATGTGACTTAAAACCAAAGGTAACAGAAGATCATAGTTCCAAAATTTGATAAAAGTTAACACGGCTCACATGTTGACAAACTGAAACAAACCTGGCACGGCCAGTCTATATTTTCAAAGAAGGAATTCGGAAAAGCCCACGATCAAAGGCAGGTAGGGGAGGTATTTGCTACACTTTATGTGGCTGCGGAAGTGCTTTGAAGATCATTCATCCTCAATCCCACCCCCTAGTAAACTGACTTAAAATGTAGGCCTTCTAAGGCCTGGCAAAACTTAACACAGACGGGATCAGAAGCGAACAAGTGTTGGTCAGGAAAAGTGAAAGTGAGGAGCCTAGTACAGGTATGTGTAAGCAATGTCAGACTCAGCTAAGGGTCCTGTGGTCGCTGACGTACATTCCCAAGGTGAGAGCCCCTGGAATTTCCCACTTTAGTTGCCTCTTTTATGACAAGCTAGGGATACCGTGGTTGCTTTCTACCGCTCCGCACCCACAGGGGAATTGGAATAGCTCTACAGCTCCGAGGCGAGAATGGCGGTTTCGATACGGACGAGTAGTCCTGCCGTATTGGCAGACTGCGGACATTGCTGGTAAAGTCAGTGAGCTGAGGTAGATAGATACTGTAGATATTTATTTTACCTGTCAAAATTAGGGACATTTGTCCGTGTCTTACATTTAACCAGTAGATATATTAATATAAAATCTGAAACTAACCCCTACCCAACTGTACTATCTAGCATACTTATATAACAACTAATTCGTATATTTCATAATGAGCAAAATAAACAGAATCAAGCGAGTTGGCTGTGAGCTTGCATTCGGGAGATGCTGGGTTCGAATCCCACCATCGAGAATTACGGCTGCTACCTTCCCAATCCTAGTCCTTTCCCATATTTGCGTCACTGAACCTTCAATATGTTAGTGCGACGTTACAGCTCTAACAACATAAATAAATAAATAAATAAATAAATAAATAAATAAATAAATAAATAAATAAATAAATAAATAAATTATTTATTTAATTAATTAATTAATTAATTAATTAAATAATGTATATCTTGCTTCCTAAATACAATAGTGGAGTAATATCTATATAGAAAATAACAGAAATAATCACAATAATACCGAGCGAGTTGGCTGCGAGGTTCGATTCACGTAGTTGTAAGCTTGTATTTGGAAGATAGTGGGTTCGAAACCCTCTGTCTGCCCATTTTCACACCAAGCAAATGTCCCTCAAATAAGGCCACGCCGGCTTCCTGCTCATTCCTATCCCTAGTCTATCCCCTCGTCGCCATACGACCTGTTTGAGTGGGAGTGTCGTAAAACCAATAATAATAATAATAATAATAATAATAATAATAATAATAATAATAATAATAATAATAATAATAATATTAATAATAATAATAATAATCTAGATAAACTTAATATAATTTAATGTTATGTACGCATTTGTAATTTTCACATTAAACAGTGCTCTAGTACCCATGTTTGTCGAAAAATATAAATTGGATGCTATATAGCCATAATTGTCAGCATTAGCAACTAAAAGCTGTCAGCCTGTGTAATGTTATTACTGACTAATTTACACCAATGATGGCGAATATGCTGTCCCGTGATTACCTCGCCGACATGTGGAAGTTGCAGGCAGATCCCAAACGTTGTCAACAAATAGACTCAGCGCCGAGCTACAAGCTAGTCTATCAACTGCAGTTCAACGTAAGCCCCACAGAAGACATTTATATGCCTCAGTATTTAAAGAGTAAGCAAAAAGTGAGCAAAACAAAAATTGTTTGAAATAAACAGCCTTTTATCTTACAAAGATTCCAGGATCTTACAGAAAATCAAGAGTAGATGAGCTATTTTTTATACAATTGGCTTTAAGTCGCACCGACACAGATAGGTCTTATGATGACTATGGGATAGGAAAGGGCTAGGAGTGGAAAGGAAGTGCCTGGTGTGAAAATGGGATATCACGGAAAACCATATTCAAGGCTGCCGACATTGGGATTAGAACCCACTATCTCCCGGATGGAAGCTCATAGCTGCGCGACCCTAACCGCACGGCCAACTAGCCCGGTAACCGTGCATGAGAAAACACTGAATGACTGTTTAGATATTCCTGTCGACCTCAGTTTATTCAGTGGTTTTGAAATCAACGTGCATCTTGATATGTGCTCATGGATAGGTAAGCTCTAAATATGAAATTTGGTTGAAATATACACAAGAGTTCTCCGTGATGTTGGATCGAACAAACAAACAAACTAGGAAAATACATGAAATTCATAGATATAGACCTGAGTTGACCTGAAGGGGATAAATGTACCAAAAATTTGGAAAAGAAACGAATGTACGAACAGTGGAACCTTTGCCGGTTTATTTACTTGTAAATGATGTGTTTTAAACCTTAAATGCGCAGTTTATTATTTCTTTTAAAATACCGGTATGATGGCTTTTCATTCCAAAGGTAATACCTACATTATTATCAGAAAAGTATTATAAACTTATTTGTCAAAGTAAATATTATTTTGTTTATTTGGATCAGTCAAAATGCTAATACAGATGTTTTACTTACCGGTATATGCAAAGTTGAACGATTACTGTAGCTTAGGGATGTCCTTGCTGACGAATTCTCTGAGGTAACGACATTTTATTTCTTTTATCTTAACTGTTTAAAGGTTACACTTTACTCCAGCAGATTAGCAAGTAAAAATATAAAATACGTTATTGTTCAGTTTTAATACACTAACGACACCTGGCGAGTTTGACTGCTAGGCAGAAGTAAATGTACACATGTAAAATCGCAAAGCAGATATAACAAGCAAGCAATTTCGCCTCTGTCCGGCTTCATGGCTAAATGGTTAACGTGCTGGCCTTTGGTCACAGGGATCCCGGCTTCGATTCCCGGCAGAGTCGGGATTTTTAACCGTCATTGGTTAATTTCGCTGGCACTGGGGTTGGATGTATGTGTCGTCTTCATCATCATTTCATCCTCATCACGACGTGCAGGTCGCCTACGGGAGTCAAATCAAAAGACCTGCACCTGGCGAGCCGTACATGTCCTCAGACACTCCCGGCACTAAAAGCCATACGCCATTTCATTTTTTACCTCGCCTTTGCACAAGCGCCATGCTGTGGATTTAAGGGATAACTCTCGAGCGGAGGAACATGATTTTGATTAAGCTCTGCGTGATGAAATTCTAGCCAGTGCGCATGTTTAAGGTCCTTTCTGACTGGTTTAGAGCAGTTAATTACAAACCAAAGATCCTCGAACATTTTCAACAGATTATATTTTTTCAAAAGAACGGCTGGTGCTATTGCTGCGAGTGAGAGACCATCATTTGTGCATTTTTATTTCAGTGATAGCTAACATAATTAGGTCCCACTGAATGTTACTGTTTAATGGCAAATACCGTACAATTTCAACAGACGTGAGACGCTGTTCATAGATATCCACATTTTGTACATTTCATTTCTCTCGGTGCTGCCAGCAAAAAAAAAAAAAAAAAACCCGCACATTTTATTTATTTTTTCAGTAGCTCTTCCTTTTTGACAGGTTGACACATTCTTTCACACTTCAGCCTTCATAGCCATTATAGGTTGCTGATAAATATATTTATCACTTGGGATATTTGATCAAAATGTTCAGAAGGTAATTGCCTACCCTATGCAGCCTTAACTGCCTGCTTCCTAGTCTATTAACGCTCACTGGGAAGAATATATACATTTTTTGTTGTTGTTGTTGAAAATGGCGCTTCACGACCACTTGAATAGTTGCACGTCCGCATATGGTACATATGTTTACCATAGAACACAATTGCTTCACTCGTGTTATACACTGTGGAAAGTTATCATGTAAACAAATTGGTAAATATATTTATCAGTGCACCCTCCAGGTGGAAAAAAAAATCCTAAATGCTCTCTGGCAAAACTATTTACCATACCATATTTCACAAACAAACAATGCATTGACTCAGATTTTGGTGAAAAGCAAAACAATAGCTCCCAATGGCATGATGATTAATCAAATAATAATACTTTTTGTTCCCCGAGTTTTGCCCTATAAAGAATTAGTGTTGTTCATGAAAACTGACATGCAACTTCCATTTACTTCAACGCAACCAAATGAGAGCACTGTTTTAAATAAACGGCATTTTTACAAAATTCAATGGTTGATCTTCTTCTTCATCATCTGTTTACACTCCAGGGTCGGTTTTTCCCTCGGACTCAGCGAGGGATCCCACCTCTACCACCCACTCAGGGCAGTGTCCTGGAGCTTCAGACCCTGGGTCGGGGGATACAACTCCAGAGGAGGAGAAGTACCTCGCCCAGGCGGCCTCACCTGCTATGCTGAACAGGGGCCTTGTGGGGGGATGGAAAGTTTGAAAGGGATAGACAAGGAAGACGGAAGGAAGCGGCCGTGGCCTTAAGTTAGGTACCATCCCGGCATTTTCCTGGAGGAGAAGTGGGAAACCACGGAAAACCACTTCCAGGATGGCTGAGGAGGGAAACGAGCCCCCCTCTACTCACTTGACCTCCTGAGTCTGAGTGGACCCCGTTCCAGCCTTCGTACCACTTTTTAAATTTCGTGGCAGAGCCGGGAATCGAACGCGGGCCTCCGGAGGTGGCAGCTAATTACGCTAACCACTAAACCACAGAGGTGGACGATCTAATTTTACGAATAAAGTATTGCTTACACATGCTTTTACTCGGATTGCTTGTAAGGAGTTTTGCGGTATAATGTCTACAATTATAGTACCGGTACAGTGTCGCTCATATAAACCCAGACCGAACGCACGCTGTTTGTACTCTGCGCTACGGCAGCTGCAGTATGGGACCTTGCAAGCAGCCTGTACGTGTTCGACCTGGCAAGCATGAGTCGCCAGTCTGAATATCAACTGTTAACATGGTGAGACAGTTATCATTGTAACACCGTATTTTCGTATGTAAAAGTCCTGGTTTCATCTTGATGGTCGTGTGAACATTCATAACTCTCACTATTGGTGTGCAGAAAATCCTTCTGGTGTTTATGAAATCCCTCATTATGATAGGAAGTTTGGTGTTTGATGTGCTGTTAGTGCAAGACGAATAATTTGGCCTACTTTTCTTCAAGACGACAGTAAATGCAGTAAACCAAAATCGCGTGCGTGGTTTCAACAAGATTCACCCCCTGCTCATACAGCAGAAGACTCCCTTCTTACAATTTCGGAAGTGTTTGCAGACAGAGTGATCAGTGGTGGTCTATTTCTCCCTCGTTCTCCAGATCTAACAGTGTGTGATTTTTACTTGTGGGGTGAACTTAAAGAAAAAGTGTATCGAACAAATCGTCACTTATTGGAGGAACTGAAAGAAAGCGTTACGAATGAAATCAGAAACGTTACAGTGGCAGAACTCACTTGCATCAGCCAGAGCGTGTTTACCAGATACAATACCTGTATAAGCGAGGAAGGATGACACTTCCAATATCATTTATAACGTAAGATTTCATGTAAGATTGTATACACACTTAAAGCAGGGCGGCATAATTTCGGCTGAGGCAGGTGCCGTAGCGCAGAGTACGCCTACTCTACAAACGCCGTGCTTTCGAACTGAGTTTATATGAGAGACCCTGTATTTTATCGTACGTAAGGAAAGTAGGGATGTATAGTTTGATGGAAATTATTATTTCCTTTTGTGGAGTTAAATGTTTTATCTTTGGATATTTTTTTTCTTTTTTGCTAGTTGCTTTACGTCGCACCGACACAGAGAGGTCTTATGGCGACGATGGGACAGAAAAGGGCTAGGAGTAGGAAGGAGGCAGCCGTGGCCTTAATTAAGGTACAGCCCCAGCATTTGCCTGGTGTGAAAATGGGAAACCACGAAAAACCATTTTCAGGGCTGCCGACAGTGGGGTTCGAACCTACTATCTCCCGAATACTGGATACTGGCCGCACTTACGCGACTGCAGCTATCGAGCTCGGTTTGGATAATTTAATATCCATATTTCAAGATAATTTTTCCAACAAAATCCGTATCAGGAAGGCTGTTAGGGCCATGCCACATCACTGATATTGTATTTTCCGTACAATTTTTGTAAAAATTCAAGTTTCAAAAAATGTTTATTATCTCCGGATTAATCTGTACAATCAGATAGTGCTTGAAATAATGTTGTAAAGACTAACGTATGCGTAGTATTGTTCGATTGCACTGTTCAATATTCACGTCCCGAGTACGTATATGTTTCTGCATAATAGTGAACATTTTCATCTTTTGGAGGATTTCAACATTGATAGAGGCTCGAGTGAAATGTCGTTTTAAAACTTCTGATGAACTCAATTATGCTGGAGACAATCTAACAGCAACACTCAAAACTAAGGAATTAGTTCTTCCTTTTGACGATGTTCTCACGTTGACTTCTCTGCACTGAAGCAAGACAGCGACAGTAAAGAGAACTACATTGGTCATCAACCAGACAGAGATGACGTCAACCTCACTGAGTAAGAAACACTCCATTAGAAGAAAGAAGAAAAAAACAAAACAAGGAGCATAACCATGGCCAGAAATGGCAACTGATAAGAAGTAAATACCTTTCATTACAGACTTCTGTGCCTTTCTGCATTCACTCTACAGATGTCTGTGGAGGAAGCGCGTGCGGCCATGATCTTGTATTCACAGTTGATCCTTCTTCAACTTCTAGGTGGAGTCACCATATCGGTGAAGTAAAAGTACCACTCACCGAGCTCGATAGCTGCAGTCGCTTAAGTGCGGCCAGTATCCAGTATTCGGGAGATAGTAGGTTCGAACCCCACTGTCGGCAGCCCTGAAAATGGTTTTCCGTGGTTTCCCATTTTCACACCAGGCAAATGCTGGGGCTGTACCTTAATTAAGGCCACGGCCGCTTCCTTCCCACTCCTAGCCCTTCCTTGTTCCATCGTCGCCATAAGACCTATCTGTGTCGGTGCGACGTAAAGCAACTAGCAAAAAAAAAAGTACCACTCGGTGGTACATGACCAGATTTAATACGGATGGTAAGGATGAGGCAGCAGTTCACGCAATGCAATGATTAAGAATGGAAGCATATCCTAATTAAAATGGCCAGGTCTGCCCTAATCATATTAACTATATACCGATATTTTATATATCTCACCTTTAGTTGTATTTTTAAGAACTTATAATGTTCTGAAGTAGCTCTTTGCCCCTCCAACAATGTTTACAAAACAGACCTTTTAAATTAACTGAGTCAACAATAAGTTCTTCACTGAATTCACTGGTAGCTTATTTCTTTCTGGTGTCCACCGTACTTTCATTGAACATATTGTTCTGAATTGATCATGCTTGTTTGAACTATTTAACACCCTCCTTTCCACTCAGGAATCTTTTCCAAATAAGTCTTTTCTCTTGCATTCATTTTCTCAATATTCAAATGAATACGATCGGTAGCCAATGCGATGAATTGAATAAGAATGGCTCGGTGTTAGTTACTACACTGACTTTGCTAGAAGTGTTGTGATTGGCTAATGATTGTGCGTTACCTTCTCCGTATATCCCTTTTAATTGAATTTGTTGATTAGTTATGACACTAAAAAAACCGCCGATACTATCGCGAAGACGGGTTAGTAAATGAAATGTCGTATGGCTTTTAGTGCCGGGATATCCCAGAACGGGTTCGGCTCGCCAGGTGCAGGTCTTTCTATTTGACGCCTGTAGGCGACCTGCGCGTCGTGATGAGGATGAAATGATGATGAAGACAATACATACACCCAGCCCCCGGGCCATTGGAATTAACCAATTAAGGTTAAAATCCCCGACCCGGCCGGGAATCGAACCCGGGACCCTCTGAACCGAAGGCCAGTTCGCTGACCGTTCAGCCAACGAGTCGGACGACGGGTTAGTTACACTTTAGAAGTCATCGGTAGGAACCAAAGGGATGACCAAAACAGCGATGGGCCGATACTCTTCATGAAGATCTGAAGATCGCCAGTCTCCAGCGTGGCGTGGCCCAGGACCGAATTAAATGGAGACAACCAATCCGTGTAGTGGACCCCACCATTAGGAGGAAAAAACGCTGAAGGAAAAGAAGAGTTAAGATACTTCAGGGTAAGAAAAGAACTTTGAAAAAGGTAGGGACCAAGCAAGTATGTGAACGTGTGAACGTTAGTATGGTATTCATAGCAAGGAGACTTTCTAGTTTAACTCCAATCTGAATCAAAAAGACGTGAATTTTGTCTTCAAAAATTCTACATTCATTGGAGGGATTCAAATCATACCTGGTTTGGTGAGACGCTAGATACAATAAATTATTATTATTATTATTATTATTATTATTATTATTATTATTATTATTATTATTATTATTATTATTATTATTATTATTACCGTAGAAGTAGTTGTTATTGTTTTGGTTGTTGTTGTTTTCCAGCTCTTTGGCTAAATGGTCAGTGTTTCGGTCTTCAGTTCAGAGGCTCCTGGGTTCGATTCCCACTCGGGTCGGTGATTTTAGCCACATCTGGTTAATTCCCCCGGCTCCGAAACTGCGTGGTAGTGTTTGTCTCAATTCACTCCTCCTCATATACACACAACACAGCATAACACAATACAACAGACAACTAACAATTACAGAAACACGCAATCCCCCAACATAGAGTTGGCTAAGTCGGCTTGTGCTACCCCACCAGGGTATAGAAAACATGATAGAAGTTTTATATTTACGGGCAGTTCATTTAATTTTCTCACATCGCAAGAAAATGTGATGGATCATAAACAGTATACCCTCGTAGTATCTGACTAAGTGAGGGGGACGTGGCGGTGTAAGAAGGAAGGGGCTCGTAGATGTACAGTAGTGCCAACATCTGAAATTGAAGTTCTATTGTCCGATGCAACGGTTTTGCACCATTTATATGGAAACGTAAATTGCTTTTGAGCCAGAGAGTACAAGATCTTTATCTTTACTACAATGCTTCTCCACCAGCTATCAACTAACACCAAAGACACGTAGAGTGACTTTTCAAGAATTTCAGTTGCTACTACGTCATTCTTAGGGAGAAGTTTACAATAGCTAATACATGTCTCTGAGAGCGTAAGATAGTGATGTGTACGACTATTTATATTTGTCTTTTAGAAAACTCACAGGAACAAAAATCTCCCATTATCTGAAACATGTATAGTAAATAACTGAATACAATAATTTGTGCAGTAATCAAATAGATCGTCCATATAAAGGTTGCCAATCCTACTTAATTATATACCTCGAAATGAAATGGCGTATGGCTTTTAGTGCCGGGAGTGTCCGAGGACAAGTTCGGCTAGCCAGATGCAGGTCTTTTGATTTGGAGATCTGCGCGTCGTGATGAGGATGAAATGATGATGAAGACGACACAAACACCCAGTCCCCGTGTCAGAGGAATTAACCAATTATGGTTAAAATTCCCGACCCTGCCGGGAATCGAACGCGGGACCCCAGTGATCAAAGGCCAGCACGCTAACCATTTAGCCATGGAGCCGGACATTATATACCTCTATAATGTATTACTCACCGCCATTAACTAAGACAAATTTTTCTTCTCTTCAACGAAGCGCCATCTTGTCCTATATACCGCTCCTTGTAAACGGTTTTCCTAGCAAAACTGTAATGTTTCTGCTCCTGCAAGTTTTTCCTCGTTTCTTGGTATAATCTTAGCTGGCTGTTCATGTAAAACACCCACCACTTTACGTTTAGTGAAGGCATGAACATTGTAGCATATCACACTTCGTTCACCACTTTCATCTTCAGTTCTAATATCAAGCCATGATTCGTTACTATTTTAACACTTCACAATTTGTTTGTGCATCACCAACGTACACATTCTTCTGAATAAACGTGACATCCTCCATCCTTAATACTGTAATTAGGACGGTTCCCGATTATAACCTCCTAAAACCTCCAAGTTCTGACTGCTAGTCATTCATGTACAAATGATCTGCGATGTAATGGGCGTATAGCCAACCAATTCACTTACGAACTATTAGGCAGGTTTTGCTTAAAAATCATCGAGGTGCAAACATACATAGTATACCCTAGATTGTTATATAATTCCTAGTGACAAGAAAAACATAAATAAAAAGCCACACATACAAATTTTGTTCTCCCGTACGAGAAAAGGAGCTGAGTACATCTGGGTTGTGAGTACAAGCAACTATCAGCAATAGCTCCTACATGTTACAGATCATTGTAGAGGAAATGCAATACTTTGATAATATCATCTCTTCACATTGGAAGTGAGACAAGAAGTGGTAACACTTCCTGACATTACTGGCAATGAGGTAACAGCTCAACTACATAACTGGGAAAGGATGATCAAGTGCTGCGGTTACTTGTCGGAATCCTTCCATAATAACACTAGCCAAAATGATTTTGCGGTAAAATAGAAAATATGTAATTCTTATGGAAATCGCTGCCCTGATTCCGAAAATGATGCTATTTTTTTCCTATCACGTCTAGTTTTGACGCAATTTGGTATTTTAGTATCTGCATGAATTCGTAAGATGTAATGTTGAGAGATGTTCTCGTGCAACTTTTTTTAGAATACAATTATGTGGTTTGATTTGTTGTTGTTTGCATATTATTGTAGGTTTATTTCTGTCTAAATGTTCATTTTGTAGTTGGTGATTTCCTGGTAAATTCATAACAAACTCCCCCAGATACGCAACAGACCGCGAGGTATGTAGGGTTGAAGACAGGACAGTTGAGCGTTTGTCTTTCACCTTAGACCACTTGAATAAACAGACATGTTAAAAGCCCCAGCCCTTATGCAATGTTGACGATGGACTGATAAAGCAGTTTCCTTGCACACTCCACAAAAATGTCTGAAACCTACGAGACCTTAAAGTTGGTGCTTGAAAAAATTAAATATCACGAGCATGGGTGGCAAATTTGCGGTGATTTGAAGATCATTGGATTGTTGCTGGGACAACAAAAAGACTGCACAAAATTTCCCTGTTTCCTATGCGAATGGGATAGCGGGGCACAGAATAAACATTGAAATACGGTGAATTAGCCAGAAAGGAAACAACTACAACCAGGATCCAAACATGTTTTGAAGGTAAGTCTTATTGACCGTGAAAAAATTCTACTTCCACCCTTGCACATCAAATTAGGATTGATGAAACAGTATGTCAAAGCATTAGATAAAAGTAGCCTATGCTTCCAATATTTATCCACTAAATTTCCCTCATTATCAGATGCAAAAATCAAAGAAGGCGTATTTGATGGACCACACATTCGTAAACTGATGAAGGATACAAAATTCACAGACATGATGACCAAAATTGAGAAAGAGGCATGGAACGCATTCAAAGATGTAGTGGCTAAATTCCATGGCAACATTAAGGACCCTCAATACAAAGAAATTTTAAGAAAAATGTTGGTAAAGTTTAAGGAACTCGGTTGTAATATGAGCCTTAAACTTCATTTCTTAGCTTCGCATCTGGATTATTTCCCTCCAAATTTAGGAGCTTTCAGTGAAGAACAAGGTGAAAGGTTTCACCAGGAGCTCTAAGATGCAGAATGACGCTATCAGGGACGTTGGGATGTGAATATGATGGCCGATTACTGTTGGTCGATTGCACGAGACGACCCTTCTAGAGATCATTCAAGAACTTCAAAAACCCGGAAATTCCACGGAAAACGGGAAAAGACATAGGTGTGAATCTAACCTGCACATAATGTAAGTAACAAAACTATGTATGTTTAACCATGTCATTTTTATTCAAGGTACGGTTATATTAATTTAAAAGGAACTGTTACAGCCGAAACTAAATAGGCGTTTTATGCTTCAGTTTCATGAATTTCAGTATACATTAAAAATATAGTCTAATGCAAACCATCTACTTGCTTACAAGGCAAAATGTATGTGTATTTAATGCATGCAAAATATGATTACGTTTTGAAAGCTGAAATTTACATTAATATATCAAATTTAATCAATACTAAGTATCAACAATTTTGCGTAAGAACAAAATAACATTTTGTAAAATTGGCATTAAACCAGACGTGATACGGCAAAATTAATTTTTTCCCCGAATTCTGCGTTAAGAAATTCATAAAACCCACCTATTTTCCTTTTTACCGCACAAAAAAAGTTGTTTTTTGCAGGCTAGTGTAATATACGAAAAATTCCTATTTGACGCGAGTAAGTGGCGGTGATGACTATCCCGGTCACTTTCGTCGCTAAAATTCCATCCCAGCCGTTTATGTGCCGAAAAATGTTGGTCTCAGGCATTTGGGACCAAACCAAATTTCTGCTGATCCCACAGACTCGGGCTGAACTGTGTGGCATCATTGGAGACCCGGGAAATTTCCAATTCCCAAATTTTTGTTGGTCCCTAAGACTAGGTAGAAACACGGTATCATGAACAGAAATAGAGGAAATTCGTGATGAATCTGAGAAAAAAATAAACCTGAAAAACTCTAATTGGAAACAAGTTCCTTTTGAAGAAAATTTCCAGCGTTTGTTATTTACGTATTATAATTCAAACAATTACACAGTGTACCGTACAAATGGGAAAGTGGCATTCATCATTGAATCAATCAGTCCATGGAGCAACTACGGGCATAATTATTTGTAAACACGAGAAATCTTGCCAGTTGAGGCAAGCTGGTCTCCGAAGAAGATAAGAAAATGTTATACTTGTATAGACCATCGAGAAGAAAGAATGCTTAACTATACCTTTGAGTACAAGGACAACAAGTACATTATTCAGTACAATCGTACTCTAGGACATACCAATTCAAGGAAATTATTCTCATAGCTAGTCAATAAATTTAAGATGTTTAGCTATTATTTGGTCTTAAAACCACATATACCTCGAGAAACCGTAGAAAGATTATTAATTGTTATAATGAGCATAACCCAATATAACAAGGGTTTAAAACAATACATTATTAAATACAGCTTTGGATGTAAGTGTACTTTAAACGAACATCTGATGAGAAACGACGAGACAAAACATTTCTGAGACATTGGGTGAGAATGTAGCTGGGACAACAGCACGGGATCAACCGTCGTACAAAGAAAGGTAACGACCACAAAAGTAGTAGTAGTAGTAGTAGTAGTAGTAGTGCATAATAGTATGTTATGCAACGAGCCTGTAATGATACTTATTACGACACGAGTATGCTTATGAAACGAGTGTAAATGAGTTTCATTATTTTCATTACCATTAGAGGCAAGATGCTTAAGACTGTTTATGTTCGACCATAATTAGATGTCTAAGTTTTGATTTTTTTTTTACTATATATTTTACTTTGTTTTTTTTATTTATTGTATTCTACCTTTTCTTTAGCTTTCATTTCGCACCATGATGGGGTATGGTGGGGCCTTACACCCTTTCTCAGGCCAGGAGATGTGTGGTACTTTTGGTGCAGTGAAGGACGAAGGTGAAGGGATCGGCCCGTAGCTTTTAAGCAGGAACTGTTCCGGCTTTTGTCTGGAAGTGAGAATGGGAAACCATTCTTAGGAGAGACGACGGTGGGATTCCAACGTACTCGCCTCCCGGATGCAGAGTTTCCCCATAGCGATATGCTCGGTGAATTCTAGAGCCTCCTAGAGGGTTTCTCTTTTCTCACGCCAAAGAGATATGTATCGGTGATGTGATGTGCGGAGAAGGTGGAGATGGGTAGCAGCCGTGGTCCATGAAAGGATCTATCCCGGCATTCGCCTTAGTGCAGGAGAATGGAAAACAACGGAAAACCATTCTCAGTACAGCTGGCGGTGGGGACCAGCTACTCCGCCTCCCGCAGGGCTAGAAAAGCTAACTGCTGTTAAGCGGAAGCCTACTCTATTCGGTGAATTCTATCTGGATGTTTGTACTTAAACTGCATCATCGTGTGTATACCATCTACGAGGACTTCGATAAAATCTAAAAACAAACAATCTTTACAAGAAATGCC
Source organism: Anabrus simplex (assembly GCF_040414725.1). Lineage (NCBI taxonomy): Eukaryota > Metazoa > Arthropoda > Insecta > Orthoptera > Tettigoniidae > Anabrus > Anabrus simplex. The sequence continues at coordinate 173,124,507 of NC_090271.1, forward strand.
TCGTAACGAGATGTGTATTACTGGAATGAAAATATTGATATTCATGAAACACCTTTAATGGTTGTACCAGAAATTACTAAATGATCCAGCATAGTGGAATATTCGAAAAATATACAGATCCATCACACTGGTCAGTATTCGACTCTTGCGGCAGATGGGCTTCACAATACACAGTATATTGACCACGACCGACTTGATGCGTCGCTCTAGCTAGCTCCAGCGCAGCTTAGATCTGTTTCGCAGGATACTGATCATGAGTGTTCCCGACTAGTTCAACACAGAATCTGCAGGATTTTAACCTGAAAGACAGATTAAAACACGCGAAATGAGCTCAATTTTCATCAATCCATCAACTGCGCATAGAATACTTCATCTCCCTTGACCTTTGAGGCAATAAATTGTTAGTAACAGCACTTGTGTCCCAATTTCCGATGATTTGAAATCAGCTTCACTTCCAAAACTCGCGCTTGCCATTTTGGATTGCTACTTTCAATACTTGAGAATTGTTAAAGCAAAAGCAAAGCAAAGTCTTCTCCGTACAGGCCATGAAGGCCCTTGGAGGGGTGGAAGGTAAAGGCTTCCACTATCCGTAACCTCGGCGCTGATGGCGTAGAGTGGTTAGCTCTACGCCCGACCGCCTTTGCCCCCAGGAATTAACCTGGTACTCATTTTTGGTGCAGGCTGAGTGAACCTCAGGGCCATATGCACCTCCGGAAGTGGAAATCTCATTTCTTAAATTTTACGACTTCCTGACGGGGATTCGAACCCACGTCCTTCCGGACGAACCGAGCACGCCTTTACCGCCTCGGCCAGGTAGCCCCTACTTGAGAATTGTTCCACGTACTATATTAATCGATATCGGATATGGTTAACTGGACATCGATAATTGCAATAACAGCAGTACTTTAATTAATGGCAACACTTTTATGGATGTCATTAAGCTACAGTTATGTAACATGTAATTAGCATATTACAATAGTATGGTCGAACAAAATATCTTACATTTCATCTTCTAGTATTTTTGCTGTCAATAATCTTTGTTTTGGTCTGTGTCTAATATTATTGGAGATGTTTGAGAATTAATTTCCTGACCTCCATAAACTGCTGTTCCTTCTCTTTGAGACCAATATAAATTTGGAAATGGGAAATTTCCCGGATCTCTATTGATCCCACTGGTCCCTAGTTTGTGGGACCTGAAAAATTTAGAACAAAGCTGTACTGGTTTCCACGTTAAGAAATATAGCTCGTTTTCCTCCAAAATACGAAAATGCATTCCAGATTCGTTTCAAGATTTCGAATTGCTAGCTGAACGATTATACGAAAATCAGACTGAGCGTGGCCAAGACGCGAGAGTATGCATGTCCTAATTGTGAGCAACGTTGCAGTTCATAGTCATTTGATATGGAGAGGAATCTTTCTGATTTTGACCGAAATGTTAATAATAATTGTACCGGGCCGCTAATTTAAAATGTGCGCCAGTTGAAACTCCTCTGCTGGAGGAAGTCTGAACTTTATTGACGGTATTAATTTTCAAGTTTCTCAGAAGATGTCACTACCTGGAAATTTTAGAGTTTTTGAACTGTTCATTTTCGACGTATTTTTGTTTTGCCTGTAGTAAGAAGTGTGAACTTTCTCTTCTAGAGGACACTACTGAAGATCAACAATAGTGCACCCTAGTGCGGAGTGAAAGAACTATTTTTTGGAGAAATTTTTATTTCAAAAGTTTGTTTCTTGTTAAATTTCCTTCTGTTATTGTTTAAGTTGGCTGTATACCCCTCTCTTTCCCCTTGTTTTGTATTTAGCCAATCCCGAATTTCTTTTATTAATTTCTGACCAATCGGATGTATCTTCCCCCAACTTGAATATGTTGCTGTATCCTACCCAATAAAGAGTTTGTGGGAGGGTGTTTTCATTCCCCTAACGCCTCGAACCTTCCGCGAGAGAATATAAACTGCTGATTTTAGGGTCTCCGGGCCACTTCTGTTCCATCTTTCAGTGTGTAAAGTACATTGCAGGGGGCGGGAAGCGCCTCTTTCTCCGGCAGCGGTCAACAACCAGGTAATGGCCGATTAATTACTTCTTTTCTTGCTTGCTCAGCAGTTTAAACTCTCGGGGCGGGTCCGAAGTTTTTCCATTATGTAACCTTCCTTAAAATGTAAAGAAACTTGTATCTATTCCATCTTTTAAACTACATATTGGGATAGTGAGTGCTTAACCCTCTCGAGCTCCCACTCATATTGTTTTGAGGTGAACTTATTTTCTCAACCTATTCTTCTTTAACATTATGTAAATTTGTTTCTTTTCTTAAGTCACCTCCGTAGTATGGGATTAGCCCTTGCATCAATGGCCTAGAGCCAAATTAGGTTTTGAAACAAATACATTAGGAGTGCAGATCGCCTCCTCTCTAATTGTTATTTTAGAGGTCATGTAATTACCCCTTTTTTCATCTAATAGACCTCAGTAGGTTGGGTATTTTACCCCTGTGTCTATGTCCAGAGAGGACAACTTGAAGGTGGAGTTTGGTGTGGCCTTTGAGAGGCTTAAAGTTGAGAGCGAGTGGCTCTTTTTCGAAAATTGAGTGTTGTATGCCTCGTGGAGGCTTTTCGGTGTAATTTGGAGCAAGTGCTCCTGAGCATGAATGGGGTTTTCTGCCCCTCTGTTAATACTTATTTTGAAGTAAGGTTGGGCTGATTGCCCAAGCATTGTAAAGTCAGGGCGCGAAGCCCGAATCCTGTAAATATTCTAACTACCTTTGTGACTTGCTACTCTGCACCTGCCATGCTTGTTATTTCTTTATTTTGAAAAGGAAATATAACCTTGTTAAATTTTAAATTAATTTTACTTTCGTAGCTTGAGACCTGTTCACCACCCCGCACCTTCTTTCACGCATAACTACCACAAAAACACGGTAACAATAATAATAATAATAATAATAATAATAATAATAATAATAATAATAATAATAATAATAATAATAATAATAATAATAATTTGGGCTGATGACCTTCGATGTTAGGCCCCTTAAAACGCCAAGCATCATCATCACCAATAATAATATTTTAGCGTACCACTGACTACTTTTGACGGTTTTCGGAGACGCCGAGGTGCCGGCATTTTGCCTTGTAGGAGTTATTTCACGTGCCAGTAAATCTACACATGACGAGAGTACCAAATATCATTTTAAAAGCATAATGGTGCTCGCAAGCACTAGATTCAGAACTCCTGTACATGGTTTTCGGATGCTACTTCTCTTTATATTCTTTTGTTGGCTCATATCGGAGGATGATGACGGATGTATATTTCATCCTTATCTCTTAAGTGCCGCAAGTCCACAGCAAGCTGTAAGCATTCTCATAAAAAGAAGTGCCGAGCTGGCTGAGTCCTGTCCAGCGGGAAGATGTACAGTACACTTCGATGGAGCCTTGTACATCGAAGAAGAGAACCGGTTTGCCGCATTGACATTTGACTTCTTGCACTCCGGTATTATCGGACCTTCAGTTTAATGCCACATGTACATTGAGGTAGATCATGGTTATAACACTCAAGAGACGTAAAAGGAGGAAAGAGTAAAGGTGATCGTGACTGAGATTATCACCTTATTTCCCCTACCCTCCCATTACATTATTCGGAGAAGAAAGAGAGATGCCCGATGTCTCAAGAAACGATTCAATAGGGCGAAAACAAAAGAGCAAGAGCCCGAAAAGATGGAAGGAGTAAGATTCCCTAGATCTCAGAAGCTCAACATCGTTCGGCCGGGAAACAACAACAACAACAGGACATAAAATATAGCAAAGGCCAAAAACAGTGGTAGCAAAATAGCTCAGCTGAGATACCACGTTTGAAAAGAAACTCACGCGTCTTGTGAGTCACTAACGGAGAGAATAGGTATTTTACCCCTTCGAATGCCAACTGATCATACAGATTTCCTTACATAAATTGCCAAGCTATTTTATATAAACATTACAGAATTATTTATTTTTTTATAATATCCTGAAAAATATTTTGTGTATTTGTTCCTTTCTTATTTTCAATCTGAAGGATTATTTCCCAAAACAATAAAAATTAAAAATAAGTTATTTGAAGTAGAGAACGTTTTTAAAAATGTTGAAAATGTAAATTGTTTTTTAGTTTATTTTCATAGCTTTTATACTCAACAGTTAAATTTCCAACAGTAAGTGGTTTTGTGTCCGCCTCTGTGATGTAGTGGTTAGCGTGATTAGCTGCCACCCCCGGAGACCCGGGTTCGATTCCCGGCTCTGCCACGAAATTTGAAAAGTGGTACGAGGGCTGGAACGGGATCCACTCAGCCTCTGGAGGTCAACTGAGTAGACGTGGGCTCGATTCCCACCTCAGCCATCCTCCAAGCAAATCCCGGTATGGTACCTAACTTAAGGCCACGACTGCTTCCTTCCCTCTTCCTTGTCTATCCCTTCCAATCTTTCCATCCCCCCACATGGCCCCTGTTCAGCATAGCAGGTGAGGCCGCCTGGGCGAGGTACTTGTCCTCTTCCCGAGTTGTATCCCCCGACCCAAAGTCTGAAGCTCCAGGACACTGCCCCTGAGGCGGTAGAGGTAGGATCTCTCGCTGAGTCCGAGGGAATAACCAACCCTAGAGGGTAAACAGATTAAAAAAGAAAGAAAGAAAGAAAGAAAGAAAGAAAGAAAGAAAGAAAGAAAGAAAGAAAAGTAGTTTTCTTCTCCTCATGAAACTTACCAGTTTACGTCATTGCTTGTTTACATTCGCCATTGATATGCTTCAAAACAACCCATTGCCTTCAAGAAACCTATAAAACAGGAAAAATTATCTACAACCTTGTAGTCTGTCGTGTCATATTTGCAACATTCTCTGGCTGATAACAACAGAGCGATGTTAGCGACAGGAAGTTTTCTTAACGTAGTACGAAATTTAGCAATATAAATCTTACCTGGTAGGTGAGAGAGAAGTGTTCAATACCACCGATCCGCCCCAGAAACATATTTATTTTTATAGCAAAATATTACGAATCCTCCGACATTTTCCATGCATCCTGACTGAAGAACCACTGCATTGGCTGCAATGTATTAAATTATGACGTCACTTCCATAATTCAACACAGATAGATATCATCTTCAACTACAAAAAAGCTGCTATACCAATGGTGAAAAATCTAATCCCTCATGCTGACAATAAACCAGTGGTGATAAGTTTCCAAGCCCCTTATGCTGCAGTAGGTCAATGGTTTAACAAGAAACAGTTGAACCAAGCGAGTTGGCAAGGCGGTTTGTGGCATGTAGCTGTTAGCTTGCATTCGGGAGGTAGTGGGTTCGAACCCCATAGTCGGCAGACCTGAAGATGGTTTTCTGTGGTTTCCCATTTTCAAACCAAACCCTTACTTTCTAGTCCTATTCCATCGTCACCACAATACCTCTCTGAGTCAGTGCGACGTAAAACAAATACTGTAGAAGAAAAGAAACAGCAGACAATAGTGTCGGTATTGTGTGAGGAAGTAAAATAAGCGACTAGGATCAAGAGAACATCGTCATGCGGTGACTAGATAGAAGATACCGTCGTGCAGCTGAGGGGAGACATGCCATTGACTTTCCTGTCGAATCTGTTCCGTTCGGCACCTTTTAGAAATCTCTACGAACTGTTTTTCTTCTGATTGTTATTTGCTGAAATTCCGCTTATATACGGTAAATTCGTCATATGGTTCGACACTGTCCTATTTTCCACTAATTTTTGTAATTTCGTCTCACAGTTATTATAGCGTTACAATGTTATAACTCTCTAAATGTGATTCATATAGTTCACTATGTTCTGCACAAAATGATTGATTGATTGATTGATTGATTGATTGATTGATTGATTGATTGATTGATTGATTGATTGATTGATTGATTGATTGATTGATTGATTGATTGATTGATTGATTGATTGATTGATTGATTGATTGATTGATTGATTGATTGATTGATTTTTAAAGTTAAATCGGTTAAGACCCCCTGAGGATGGGAATGGTAGAATACATCCATGGAATCTCCTGCCTGAAGTAGGAGGCAGCTAAAAGGGGACACCAGTGTCTCTTAGCTTGGGAGTGTGGGTTGGCGACCATGGGGCTCATGACTAAGTCCGGTACTGCTTTCATTAACTTGTGCCAGCTTTTTTTGCTTTTTTTACTTTTATCTTTCGTATCTGACCTTCACTGGTCAATTCCCTCTGATTGTAGTATCACGAGAGGAGCCTCCGTCGCTCAGGCGGCAGTGCGCCGGCATCTCACCGCTGGGTTCCATGGTTCAAATCCCGGTCATTCGATGTGAGATTTGTGCTGGACAAAACGGAGGTGGGACAGGTTTTTCCCCGGGTACTCCGGTTTTCCCTCTCATATTTCATTCCAGCAACACTCTCCAATATCATTTCATTTCATCTGTCAGTCATTAATCATGGCCCCAGAAGAGTGCGACAGGCTCCAGCAGCCGGCACAATTCCTATCCTCGCCGCTAGATGGGGCTTCGTTCATTCCATTCCTCACCCGGTCGAATGACTAGAAACAGGCTGTGGATTTTTATAGTGTTACGAGAGGATGGTTGGCCATTAGTAAAATCACAACCACCACCACAAGCACAAACAGGTTAATGCGTGTGTTCGCTACGTACATGCATGCACAGAAATGGTGTCCCGACATAAACAATCAACACTGCCCCACTCCAGTGCCGAAAAGGAGGGGAAAGGAGTGAACGGGTAGTGTTGAAGGCCACTCTAGTACCGAAAAGGAGGGGAAAGGAGTGAACGGGTAGTGTTGAATGCCACTCCAGTACCGAAAAGGAGGGGAAAGGAGTGAACGGGTAGTGTTAAAGCCATTTCAGTACCGAAAAGAAGGGAAAAGGAATGAACGGGTAGTGTTGAAGGCCACTTCAGTGCCGAAAAGGAGGGGAAAGGAGTGAACGGGTAGTGTTGAAGGCCACTTCAGTACCGAAAAGGAGGGGAAATGAGTGAAGGAGTAGCGTTGAAGGCCACTCCAGTACCGAAAAGGAGGGGAAAGGAGTGAACGGGTAGTGTTGAAGGTCACTTCAGTACCGAAAAGGAGAGGGAGAGGAGTGAACGGGTAGTGTTGAAGGCCACTCCAGTACCGAAAAGGAGGGAAAAGGAGTGAACGGGTAGTGTTGAAGGCCACTTCAGTGCCGAAAATGAGAAGAAAGGAGTGAACGGGTAGTGTTGAAGGCCAGTTCAGTACCGAAAAGGAGGGGAAAGGAGTGAAGGAGTAGCGTTGAAGGCCACTCTAGTACCGAAAAGGAGGGGAAAGGAGTGAACGGGTAGTGTTGAAGGCCACTTCAGTGCCAAAAAGGAGGGGAAAGGAGTGAACGGGTAGTGTTGAAGGTCCCTCTAGTACCAAAACGGAGGGGAAAGGAGTGAACGGGTAGTGTTGAAGGCCACTCCAGTACCGAAAAGGAGGGGAAAGGAGTGAACGGGTAGTGTTGAAGGCCACTCCAGTACCGAAAAGGAGGAGAAAGGAGTGAACGGGTAGCGTTGAAGGCCACTCCAGTACCGAAAAGGAGGGAAAAGGAGTGAAGGAGAAGCGTTGAAGGTCTCTCTAGTACCGAAAAGGAGGGGAAAGGAGTGAACGGGTAGTGTTGAAGGCCACTCCAGTACCGAAAAGGAGTGAACGGGTAGTGTTGAAGGCCACTCCAGTACAGAAAAGGAGGGGAAAGGAGTGAACGGGTAGCGTTGAAGGCCACTCCAGTACCGAAAAGGAGGGAAAAGGAGTGAAGGAGAAGCGTTGAAGGCCACTCCAGTACCGAAAAGGAAGGGAAAAGAGTGAACGGGTAATGCTGAAGGCACAGTGTGTGTATTACTATACATCCACCACTGTGCCCATTTCAGTCACAACAGTATTATAACGGGCTGTCTACCTGCAGCAATGGATTAGGCGCGGGGGACGGCATGTTTTGTTTGTATCCGGACACCATTTCTGTGCATATGTGTACTCTCGAAGCAGACTGATTACCCGAACCGAATGCTCAAGAAGTACGTCCATTCCTCGTCGTGACCTTGAATGTTTTCGGGAATCAATTTTACTGGCGGATGCGTAACATTTGGCCGACGTACGGGTACATGCAACTCCACTGTACTGTGTGTGGTATTTATAACATTTTAAATTCTTCCTTAAATTTGTGTCGTTCAACTTTTCAAACTGGCATCGTGATTTATAAGACGTATCCACATCGGCAACAATTGGTTAGATTGTATCTGATCGGGCGAGTTGGCCGTGCGGTTAGAGGCGCGTGGCTGTAAGGTTGCATCCGGAAGATTGTGTGTTCGAATCCCACTGTCGATAGCCCTGAAGATGGTTTTCTGTGGTTTCCCATTTTCACACCAGGCAAATGCTGGGGTTGTACCTTAATTAAGGCCCCGGCCGCTTCCTTCCAACTCCCAGGCCTTTCCTATCCCATCGTCGCCATAAGACCTATCTGTGTCGGTGTGACGTAAAGCCACTAGCAAAAGAAAAGAGATTGTATCTGACCATTTTTCCCAAAAATATTATATTGTCTCAAGGATTCTAAGGCAGGGATTTTTAATCTTCTTTTTAGATTCCCTTGAAAATCTGGTGAGACCTATGGATCCCCTCCATATAAGAATGAATACGAACACAACTTCGCAGGCAATTTATTTATTTTTAGCGTATGGTTTTTAGTGCCGGGACTGTCCGAGGACATGCTCGGCTCGCCTAGTGCAGGTCTTTTTATTGTCGCCTATGGACGAGATACGCATCTGAGTGTCAGGTGATGATAATTAGGTAGAGAGAGCTTGAAATCCGGTATCGGCATATAGCTCACTTCTGTCAAATAACACCCAGGGGTCTGTTCAAGGGTTACCATCCGCATCCGACGGACGCATCATCATCAACAGCGTCATATGCCTCTACTACATATGAACACTGCAGAGAGGTTTGCTTTTGACACGCAATCTAGTGATTATAAATTGTATCATACCTTCTTTCCTACCCTACCAGCCAGAAATGAAAATGTAAATCCACAACCTGTTTCCAGTCATTGGACCGGGTCAGGAATGGAATGAGTGAGGCCCCCCTCTAGCGGCAAGGATAGGAATTGTGCCGGTTGCCGAAGCCTGTTGCACTCCTCTGGGGAAATGATTAATGAATGAAAGATGAAAAGAAATTATATTGGAGAGTGTTGCGGGAATGGAATATGGCAGGGAAAACCGGAATACCCGGAGAACAACCTCCGCTTTGTCCAGCACAAATATCACATAGAGTGACCGCAATTTGAACCACGGAACCCAGTGGTGAGAGGCCGGCCAGCCAGCAATCTGAGAGTTAAATTTTCTTCCACCAACGGGACTCGAACCTGCTAACGGTGTCAGATCTTATAGACTTAACGCCTTAACGTTCAGGCCACTAGGTGGGCTTTTACAAGCAATGCATACATTTTATTTTATTAGAAACCGATTGCCTCTTTCGGCATATGACATACATAAGTTCTGCTCCTTGGCTGAATGGTCAGCGTAGTGGCCTTCAGCCAGAGGGATCCGAGTTTGATTCCCGACCGGGTTGAGGATTTTATCCGCGTTGCGTTAATTCAACTGGCTAGGGACTGGGTGTACGTGATCGTATTAATACACATCCACATACAACACATCACACTCCCAACCAACTCAGAAACACACAATAAGATTGGCGTGAGAAAGGGCATCCCGACGTAAAACAAAGTTTAATCCACATGCATGACGACCCCTGATAATTGAGGAAAGAATATGTGTAAGACATACAGTACATAAAGTATGAAGAAATTAAGCAGAAATTGTGATTTTCCAGTTTTTAACACACACAATTTAGTGAACACCCCATTCAAAATTGAAATATAATGAAAAATTCACATCCTGTTTCCTGTCATTCGACCGGGTCAGGAATGGAATGAATGAATGAAGCCCCCATTTAACCTGTCGCACTCCTCTGGAGCAATGATTAAATGAAATGAAAGCGGAGAGTGTTGCTGGAATGAAAGATGACAGGAATAACCGGAGTATCCGGAGAAAAACCTGTCCCGCCTCTGCTTTGTCCAACACAAATCTCGCATGCAGTGACCGGGATTTGAACCAGGGATCCCAGAGGTGAGAGGCCGATGCGCTGCTGCCTGAGTCACGGAAGCTCTCTCAAAATTCAAATATAACATCAAGTGCAAATTGGATGAAACAAAACAAATCTTGGATGCAGCTTTAATGTTCATCTGAATTAAGACACTGTAGTTGTTCGACATGAATAAGAAGATGAAAGTGTGGAATCGTCCTTGGCAAGGCAACAAGTATAACTTTTGACATCCAATCGATTCCTCGACTATTTTCGCGCCGGACTGAGTAGCTCGGGCTGTGGAGTGCTGGTCTTCTGATCTCAAGTTGGCGGGTTCGACCCTGGCACAGTTCAATGGTATTTGAAGATGCTCAAATGCATCAGCCTCGTGTCGGTAGATTTACTGGAATATAAAATAATTCCTTCAGGACAACATTCCGATACTTTGGCGTTTTCGAACGCCGTAAAGTAGTTAGTGGGACGTAAAATAAATAATATTATTAATATATTATTAATATAAACTATTTTCGCGACAAAGGTTTGGCGTTGCCAGATTCACAATCCAGGCATTTATAAAGAGTGGTCAGCTAGTTTCGAATTAGTGTACTTAAAACGCATTTTCAATTTTTTAAACATAAACTGATGTTTACCGTTGCAGTGAAATGCTTTATTATTATTACTATGCATTGTTAAAATCAAAATGTCTGTGGTACTCTTTTGCTGTTCACGTCACAGTATAGTGAACATGATGTTAAATTTGTATTTGACTTCCTCCCAGGGAACCTATCCACGGACCCTCAAGAGGTCCACAGACCCGAGGTTAAGAACCTTATTCTAAGGGTTAAGACTGTATGTGTTGACGGTTAAGAGAAACCGGCTGCAAAGGAAAACAAATATAATTTACCTGATTTAACATCCGTAAAAACTGTCGAAGGCCATTTCCGGAAGCGAGTGCCAAGCTGAAAACAGCGGGTACGAGACACTGCTGATCACATGAAGGAGAGCAGGATCGTGTTACATGTGGTGTGGTGTGAAAACACCAGTTAACTAACAAGGTGACTAATTATACGAGCACATGAGGCTAAATAGGTAACCGGATACTGTGCGCTGCATTGGCTACCGCTAAACCTAAAACCAGAAGTCTTTTGATGGCAGCTCTAGGGCCAATGGGATTATATACAACGAACAGAATTTCACCCTCTCTTCCCACACCTAGGAGCGGACTACGCAGCACATGGGGAATTGGTCCTGCTTTACGGCCAGATGCCCTTCCTGACGCGAAACCTATTTGAAGAGAAGTTTCAGTGGTGGTTGTTAATGTGTTGTGCCGTGCATTTTGCCCGAGTTACAGGAATTAACCAGACAAGGTTAAAATCCCTGGCCCGGCAGGGAATCGAACCCGGACCCTTCTAAATCTACGACCTCAACGCTGACTTTTTAAAACCAAGGAGCTGGACACAAAAAACATAAGATTGGATTTTTTTGTTATTTGATACACTTTAATGAGAATTAACTCTGAAGTCATCACGTGTTTGAATGAAGAATGGAAAAGTGTTCTGTTCCTCGATGATGATAATGGTAAGAAGAAGAAGAAGAAGAAGAAGAAGAATTTTCTCCTTCGTATTTCCCCGTTGGTTCTGATGATGGTTGCCTAGTTGTACCTCCTCTTAAAACAATAATCATCACCACCATCAGGCGTTGTTCCTTTGATTTACAGATTGTGAACTGCCTTTGCAACAGAGTTAGATTCAGCTCTTTGGACATGGCCATACCAGCGAAATCTGCTCTGACGAACCTTCTCAGTGACTGGTGCAACGTCAACATTGTAACCTCTAGAGCAGGGCCTCGCAGGGTGCATGCACTGTGCACGGTGCAAAAGACGACTTGGCTTGGTTGACCAGAGTGCAGACCCCCACTCCTCGATTTGGAGCAATAGCGCTTACTCTCTCTTTCCTCACGCCTGTCTCGCTCGCTCCGCCTGTCTCCCTCTGCCCCACTTGCGCCGTAGCGCTCCTAATCCGGGCTGAGTTGAGCCGAGTATAGCCGAGTAGAGCCGAGCTTGGCCGAGTAGCCCAAAGACGAAGCGTTGATCCGAGCCATGCCGAGCGGCACCGATGCACAGTGCACGGAGCTCTTGCGCCTCGATCTGCACGCGTGAGATTTTGGGCGTTTGAGAGGCCCTGCTCTAGAGGGTGCGTCCATAGCTGGCGGATGGGGGAGGGGTGTGCTATCTCTAGAGTTGGTTCGGATATCCTCTAATACAAACCGTAGACCAGAAGGCAGCCCAATTCCTGGAGGCTTTACAGTGCAGGGACCAACGTCAAGCCCAGGCGATAGGCCTGTTGGAAATAAACGTTACAATTTACGGATTAAACTATATAACATTACTAATATCACCGGACAATGTCAGGGGGCCCTCCGCAGCGACGTGTGATGATTTTGCCCGACCAGCGTGTTAAGTGAGCAAGGTATAGCAATAGAGGACGGGGTTGGATAAAGAAGCAAGTTCCAAACAAATCACAAATAATTGCCAAAAACAATTACAGGAGAGAGTTTTTGAAGAATTTTTGTCTTTAAAACCATATGACTTGTCCGATTCATTGACAGTAACTGTCGGGCCCTCAGAAACTTCGACAACGGTTTAGAAACATCGGAGAAATACCGCCTGAATTAAGCAGCCTTACGTTAAATTTCAAAGAGAACTGGCAAGGCTTCAAAGCACAACAGTTTTGAAAGATAAGTACCAAAATATATCAAGCGGCCTCCTTGCATTTTATAAGAACTTGGAAAATAAATAGTTCCCAAGTAACCACGAACTGGCATAAAAATGAGTTACTATATCTGGCTCGACATACCTTTGTGAACACATATTCTCAGTCATAAATCTGAATAGTGTCAAATTGGGTCATGTTTGCCCAATGTTGCTTTAGAAGCAGTGTTACGTATCCATTTTGTTAAAAAAATACCTGATACTCGGTCTGTCTCTCCTTCGGGACTCGCTTTCAACCTTGACAGTCTGGAGGTGCCACGAGCCAAACACGGGGCTGCTCACATGGAATGACCTGCCTTATCATGTCAGTAAACCTACTGCCACAGTTTACGCACATAGCAGTAAGACTCACTTATCGATCTTTCCTCTCGGGGAATCTAACTCATACCGCAAAAGTAGTTATTAGGATGTAAAACAAGTCACATTATAATTGATTAACTACAATAATTAATAAATTATTATTATTATTATTATTATTATTATTATTATTATTATTATTATTATTATTATTATTATTATTATTATTATTATTATTATTATACCGGTGGTACATCCGTCCCGCGCATTTAAATTGAGCGCCTTGGAGAATGCCATCTGAAATATAAACCCTGCGACAACTAGTACAAAAGTTTGAACATTTCTCAACAGATGTCGCCGCTATAAACTTATGTTGTGCCCCTTGGTGTAAAGATGAACTATTAACATTCTAGACAAATTTTGTATGTAAAGCTTTCCTAAACTGGAATGTTAAGTTTTTTTAGGTTCAAAGGTTATCAACACTTCTGTCTCTTCCCGCCAACTTAAGGCGTTGGCCAATGAAAAATTTCATACATTTATTTTTCTGCCAATCAAAACCTACTGGTTTTATTTGATTATCCAATGAGAACTGGGGGTGTATCAGGGCCCTAGCCCAGAGTTTTCTGGAATTTTCCTCTCCGCTATAAAAGTCAAGAGCTGGTGGGCCATGATGTCTTTGGGATCGCTCCAGTCTACAGTCTAGTGTGTGTTCGTAACGAAGGCGGGAGCACCTCGGCCATCTTAGAGAGGTCCACCAGCTCAAGGTAATGGCAGATCCAGTTTAAAATCTGATAGTATTTCAAAGCTAGCTCGAGGGGAAGGTTCCAAACCTTTAGTAATGTAACTTAATTTTCTAAAATGTACATTTCAAACTTTAAATGTAAATTTCAATCAAGCCGAAAGAACATAACCGAAATCAGGGAATAGAGAGTGAGGTACCCTCTTTTATTCCCTCTCAACTTGATCTTGACGTGACTATCATTTTGTAAACTTTAAATAAAATCTATCTTATAATTTCTGTAACGTAAATATTTTTCTCCATCTAGTCACCTCTGTAACGTCGGGCCATGAGCCCAAATAGGGTTTTATGCGTTTAATGTAAATTTTAAGGAGTGCAAGTCTTCGTCTCCTCACCTTTTTGGTTTTTGGGCCAGAAATTTAACCTTCTGTTTTTACCAAAGGCCTTGTAGAATGCGTACGTGTTACCCCTGTTACAATCTATGTCATTCTTTTCATGTTAATGATATCAGACTGTTGAGCATATAAGACAGTGAACAATGTTTAAATTTTGTTAAATGTAGGTTGTGCCGTTTATAGGCCTGGAAAGTGTGAATTTTCGAAAACAGATTCTTAAATGTAAATTCATAGAGCAAGGACGCTCTTCATATTAATGTAAAGGTTGAATGGTGCCTTTCTAAGGCTGGAATGGTATAATGTTTGGAGAGCAGTCTCCTAGATAAATCTTGTGGAGAGAAGGTGCTCTTGTAAGATAGCATATTTTGGATACTCTGTCTCCTAGTGGTGTAAAAGAAATTGGCAGATCCCTCTCCTTGACTACTGATTTAAAGGAACAGTAGTACTCAGGTAAAAATTGTAATCGGGAGCTTCAAGCCCAGCCTGTAAAATTGTTATCTGTTTATTTTAGACCTCCCTAAAAGTGTTTTTTTCTTAGCTTACGAGCTAACTTTTGTAAATAATTGTTAATTACTTTGCAAACTATTAAGATTTTAGTATTCGCTTAGCAATTTCTTTATCAAAATTTAACATCTGAAAAGGAAGAAAAAAAAAGGAAAGGTTAAGGAAAGAAATGAAACAGCCAATTTTAAAGTTTTAAATCATATTCGAATTTCGTATATCCACCCATTCATGCCCGCGCCTTTTTTCACCTCCGCGTTCCACAGAACAGCCGGAACAATTATTATTATTATTATTATTATTATTATTATTATTATTATTATTATTATTATTATTATTATTATTATTATTATTATTATTATGGGGATTTATCGCGGAACGCAGAGACAAGGAAGCGCATGGAGTGAATGGCTGGACAGGGGATCACTTAGAGTAAAAATTTACTTTAACAAATTTGGAAATTTTGTTTCTTTCCTTTCTTAAAATTCAGAGAGAGAGAGAGTAATCTAATGATATAACAAGAAACAGTCGAAATATTATTTGGGGGTATTCGCATTAAGCAACGAGCTTGTCAACTCCAGCGCCAATTGGGAAAATTGAGTCCGAAGACTGTACAGAAGATCTCACATTTCAGCGCAAAAATGATAAAATATTACATATTATATTTTAAGGAAACTGCTTAAATCTTCCCCTCGAAACACACGCTGGCACAATCACATATTTAGGTGAATTCTGACATTACCTGTCAGCGCTGGATCTTCTTCAAGCCGACCGCCTCCTGCCTCCTGGCCCCCTCTAGCCTCCGTCAAGTCGCAATCTCAATCACCAGAGAAAATCAGACAAGGCGGCCCTTAAAAGCTCTCCTTAAATAGCTCCACAGGAGTTCTAGATTAAAGTAAAATCCAGAGCTATGATAGGCTAAATTACCATACACTCCCCCGGGTTTTGATTGGCTAGAGAACTAGTTACAGCCATGTGATAGGCAGATTACATTGGAGGAGGGACCAGGTGAACTATTGACAACTTCGGCTCATCAAAAAACAAAAACCTAAAATAAGCTACAAGAAATTAATTTTCTCTGACGGTTAACTGAGACAGCCCACCAGAGATCGCTTGAAAATAGATGTCAGAGCCATCTAATCATCGGAGAAGAAACTTTTAGGATGTCTTAAAAGTTCTTAATTACTGACAAAGATGGCCACTGTGGAGAAGGCGCACGGTTTAAATAGCCGGAGAAGGTGTACCTCTGGTAGAGTTATTCTTATCCTTATTATTATTATTATTATTATTATTATTATTATTATTATTATTATTATTATTATTATTATTATTATTATTATTATTTACTAGCGAAGTGGCCATTTAGGATCACCTTAAAACTTCATGTCTTCCTCTTTGTGTGGCGTTTACTCTGCATCCAAAACTCCCTTGTGCCTTCGCTGGCCTGCTTCCGTTGTTCTGTCGAGGCTCTTCTGGTCCTTTTAGTTCTTTCTTCGGCTTGAAACCGTTCCAAATATTTCATTGTTCCTAAATTTATTTCTGTCTAACATTTGGACCACCGAGATATTTAACCTTTCCATTTTCGCATTTAACCGAGCGCGATAGCTGCAGTCGCATCAGAGCGGCCATTATCCAGTATTCGGGATATAGTGGACTCAAACCCCACAGCCGGCAGTCATGAAGATATTTTTACGTGGTTTCCCATGTCCACACCAGGCTGTACCTTAAATAAGCCCACGGCCACTTCCTTCCCGTTCCTAGCTCTTTCCTGTCCCATCGTCGCCGTAAGACCTATCTGTTTCGGCGCGAAGTAAAGCAACTTGTAAAAAAGAAAAAAAATATTTCGTGTTTCCTTAATCCATGTTGTAGTGGTCTTGTTTTCCAGAAGTAATCAAATATCTGCTTGGTAAGCCTATTATTATTATTATTATTATTATTATTATTATTATTATTATTATTATTTCTATTTGGATATCATCTCGTGATGTTATCTGCTCGACAATGTAGCTTTCCAATGAGATATACTCTTGTCTAAGACAGATGCTGCGGTCCATATATGAATGTTTCATGAGGCTAAAAATGAATTACTCTTAATATTACTTTATGGAGAGCGAACCTATTAATAATAACCACGTAATTGTTCTCGGGTCTTGATCATTTAGTTCCAGGCGCAATGTGTTTGTATCTTAATTAATGCCCAGCAAAGCAGAACGAATTAAGTCAGTATGCAAATTGCAGTGAGTTTGCGAATACTACAGTGGTAACCAAGAAACCGCACTTTACGTTAAGATACAGCCTCGGTCACAAACATAATTCGTCAACCTCACAAGGTAGTAGGCCTAAATATGACGACTTCACAAGCTCTCCCGGGTAGGATTTTGTTCGAGGAATGTCTTCCACTTCGATGGAGATTCACGGTTGATACAAATTGTGGTGTAAACAAGACTGCGTGGTATGCTGGGAGACCATCCGGCAAATTAGTATTTTATTAGGGTGAGATGGGTTAGGACTGGCTTCTTATTGTTTAGAAATTTACTAGCTGTAGTGCCCGACTCAGCTCGAGTACTTCTTTTGAATGCTTACTTTTAGGATTTGTATTTCCTGTTTGAAGTTATTTTTTATAGATGTCTTTACTGTGATGTTGTTTAGTAGTTTACGAACTTTGTAGATTTATAAATATTGTCAAGCAAATAATAAAAGGGATAACAAAAAGGATGTCTTACCCCACAGATAGTAAGTCATATGTGCACCGAATTTGCTTGGGAACTATGCTGGAACACATGCATCTATAATCTTGGTTGTTTTGGACATTTTCATTTTCGTCCCTTCCCACCCCCACCCCCATGTGGATTGTGGGAGAGCTGATCTTGGACTTAGAAGATATCCGACCGGTCGACTTGGTCGTGAGGTTAGGGGTGCGCAGCTGTGAGCTTGCATCCGGGAGACAGTGGGTTCGAACCGCACTGTCGGCAGCCCTGAAGATGGTTTTCCGTGGTTTCCCATTTTCACACCAGGCAAATGCTGGGGCTGTTCTTAAGGTCACGGCCGCTTCCTTCCCATTCCTGGGCCTTTCCCATCGCATCGTCGCCATAAGACCTGTCTGTGTCGGTGCCACTTAAAACAAATAGTATAGAAGATATCCGGAATGTCACTGCTCTTCTCAACGATCCAAAAAACTATGGATTCTACGTTAATATGGGTCATTTTATATTTCATCTCCTTTCCACCCCGGCCCTTAGGGCTGCTAGTGGTGTCTTACCCTCACAGTGGTTTTCTTTTTTTTTTTTTTTTTTCATATAGAACATCATATGTGTACCAAGCTATGCTGGAACATACACACATACATCCATAATCTCTGCCATTTTGGACATACTCTTTCATCTCTCCTCAATCGCCATGCCGATGGAGGCTGAACTTTGACTTAAACGGCAATCGAAGTGTTACAATCCATCTCAGTAACCCAGAAAACTGTGGATTCGACACTAATATTCGTCATTTTGATTATTTTTACATGTCACTCCTCCTCACCCCACTGCAAGGGATGCTAGATGCCCCCAAACTCGTTTTTCCAGATAGTAAGTCATATGTGTTCTACTGTAAGTTTGGTTGAGAACTGTGCTGGAACATACACATATTTTCTATAATTTGTATACTTCACCTCTTAGCAACCCCGCCCAGATATCAAATCGTATGTGTACCAAGTCTGGTGAACAGCTGTGCTGGAAAATACAGGCATGCGTCCATAATCTCGGTCATTTTGGACTTTTTCACCCCTTCCCCCAACAAGGCGATGCCGGTGGGGGATGAACTTGGACTTAAAAGAAATGCGAAGTGTCGCACAGTTCATCCCAGGATCCCCGAAAACTATGAATTCGACACTACTTTCGATTATTTTTATATACCACCCCCTCCACAACTCTCCCCCCCCCCCCTAGGTGTGGCTTACCCCCACAGTGCCTTTTTTTTCAGACAGTACCCTAAGTCATCTGTGTAGCAGAATATCTCCTTAGCCTAGCCTACATTCACGCACGTGCCTACTTCGAACACCAGGCCTGTATTCTACTGCAGAATCCTTGAGATGACGTTGCCATTGTTACGGCCGATCATTTCTTCATGCGATTCCTAGAGCGGTGGTAATGTAATGTCAATATCTCCATAACGGTTGGTTTTAGGGCCTTAAAACGTGGTTTTCGATCCCGTAACTTACCGAGTTTTGTTTTCGCGTCGTGAGGCATAAAATGAGATTTGTCTCCTCCCTGTACGACAAATTCGATATTTAACCTATATTAATGTGCCAAACCTGAATCCATGGAATGGAGAGGGCTGTCAAATTTTCTTGTAGTCGGGGTTACCCGCAGGGTCCTAAAAGGTAAGTATACAAAATTTGTTTTTTAGGTTGGTAGAATAGTACAGATTTGTGTAAGGAACAGACAAATAGACAGACGGATAGACGGATGGACAGAAAGGCATTCTGCTTTTTATATATAAAGTTAAATGAGGCTATATAAATGAACAACTTAACATACCAAGATCGAGTTTTGAATGGTGGTTATTTGTCAGTATTGTTACGAATAAAACACTGGGTGTTTAATCGAGGATGACCCAATTTGCGTGAACACATACGCAACACACACACTTATACTTCACAACTAATTACAACACTTCACTAATTACGTGCTATTAACAAAAGTCTCTTGTTATCACAGCGGGTCTCTGGCTGGCAGTATTTTCCTGAAACGGGCGATCCTTCTGTAACCTTACTGACAGGTTTCAACTTTCACTTTGGTTCGCACGCACTAAAGTCATTTCACACAGCAGCTCCATATAGCCAGGTTCGAACACAAGAACGTTGGCTACTTTTGGCTCGACTCCAGACAAGACTCCAGACTTGTACAGTCAACTCATGCGACTGCTCTACACACTGAATAACTCGACACAGATCACTCGAGAAGTCAAAACACAACACAAATCAACACCAACTCATTCGGTTCGAGGCGAGCCCGCTTTTATATACCTGGAGATTAAGTTCTAGTATCTAAGGGTGTTCTACTTTCTCCTCAGAGAAAATCCTCGGAAATACCAGACGGAAACCACACTAAAAGGACAGACCATCAATTGCCCTCAGGCCACCCAGGAGCTCCCCAGCTTAGCACACTAATCCCTTCAGAATATATTCGTACCGAATAACCATGTAACATTGCCTTCCTTCAAGAGCTGGTCGTCCCGATCGGTTATCTTCTTCAGCTCTTCGTCGGTAAGGTGTCAATCGGTCCAGATGTACAACCTTCATCTTGCATTGTCAGCTCCATCGTATGCGATAGCTGACGTCATGTATTCTCTTCAAAAGGCTGTAAGGCCCTTCCCACGCCTTCTGAAACTTGGGAGACAAGCCTCTCTTTCTTATGAGATTGTACAGCCATGCTACGTCGGTAGCGTCCGCTCGTTGGTCGTATTGTGCCTGCATTCGGTCGCTTTCTCTCCTCACTCTCGTCGGGACAGCGGCATGTACATCCTCTAGTTTTCTGGCCAGATCCAGACAGTACTGGTCGGTCGGGATAGGATGGTCCTCAGGCCGACGATGTAATCCTCCGTGCAGTCGACCTAACTCCTTGCAACTATCATAACTACGAAATGGATGTTGCCGTTGAAGAATCATTAAATTACCAGAGACTAAAAGAAGATAACACGTAAATTCTTCGTCCAATTGCCCCTAAGCACTGAAGTTAACATTTCGATTTCAGTATTTATAATACTATTGATTCATTTTTCTAGACATCTCCTTTCCCTCTAAGTTTTTACTAATGCACTATTTCACAAACTTATCTTTATAGGACGAATTTGTTTATAAATAAGAGTAGGACCACCCTATTCAAATATTCTGTTTTCATTATTGCTTCTTCATTTGGGGATCTCTAAACATTTCAGTTTAATATTATTGCGAATGTACCAGTTAATAAATTATATTTCTGCAACCACAAGATGATGTAACAAGTACCATAATGAAATCAAAATCCACAGCCTATTCCCAGCCATTTGACCGGGTCAGGAATGGAATGAATGAAACCCCCATCTAGCGGCGAGTATAGTAATTGTGCCGGATGTCGATACGAAAACCGGCTTTCTCAAGCACTCGAGGGTCAAAGTAACCTCTTTACGAATGTGTATCAAAAAAGGTTTTTTTTCTACGACTGACTCAAATTAAAAGAAAATGCATATTGCAAAACCGAAGGTCAAGTCATAAGTTGACATAGTTCATGACCATCAAGGTGATGATGCCGGCTTGAATTCATCAAACAATAAAATAATGTCACATTTTAGGTGGCAAGTAAGCGAACAATAATGATTTTTCGTAATATTTTATCATGCACTGAAGGACAAATCATATTTTTAAAAATAAAATTATGAACGTCTCTGTAGAAGAAATTCAGGCAGCAACGGAATGTGCAGATGCTGGATTGACTCCATTAAAGTCATAGAAAATATACACTATGCAGTATGATAAGTGAACTGGCATTACGTCACTTCACCAGTGTATGCACTGCCATAGATAAAACGTTATTTTATACTCCAGCTACTGTGTGCAGACATTATGATTTGACGTCATTTAGGCTGTCACGTTCCGTTCTACTGGAGCACATACCACCCTTCATGGTCCCTGCCTGCCAAGACCGATCACCAGCCAGATTGCTGGTAGATATTACAGCGCCATGCAGTCAGCGTGCTAACATGGCTTAGATATCACGATCAGGTCCAATACCTCTCATATCACACAAACCTCTGTAGGTGGTGGTGGTGGTGTGTACCCATGCCTGTCGTAAAAGGCGACAGAAAGGAGAACCAGAGGCTTTTAACTTGGGAGCGTGGGTTGGCGGCCATGGTTCCCCTACCTACCACTCACATATGCCAGTCTCCTCGCTTATATCTTTCCTATCAGGCCTTTTTTCGTCATCTCCTGTTCTTTTCTGACCCTAGGGAGTGTTTCATTTTCACGCCCTTCATGGCCCTTCTGCCGGTGCCTCGATTCTTCGAAGGATCGGAACTCTTCCATTTTCATTTTTGATCAGTGTTAAGAGAAGGATGGCTGTCCAGTTGCACTACCTCTTAAAACAATAATCACCTCCACCACTATTACTATCTCCTACCAGAAAACGTCCCGGGTGGAATCAAGAGGCAGATTGTACCCAGTTTCAGCCCTCAGTCCAGATTAAAATCATTGGATGAGCCGCGAATCGAACCCAGCACCGGCAAGCAGGCAAGCTACCTCTGAATCATTAAGGATTTATTGATGAATAATAATTACTCTAGAAGCGTAAACGCCGACTGTGTCACCAGATATATTTTACGTGCCGACAATAAACGGCATAGAGTACCGAATGAGCTACTTCCCTCCATCAAGAATCCCATATCTCTGTTGGATTTGAACTCCCCATCTTGGAATTCGGAGGCTGGCACTCCGTCACCGATCCACAGAGAGGGCTAGTAACCATATGTTCTCACCTAGTGTGAGCAGGCACATTTTGAATTGATACTAAGTATGTGTTTCGAAGTTATGTTTCACTCTGCCAGTTGGCAGATAAATCGGAACACTATAGGGCAATCACTTTCTACCCCAATGAATACGGCATATCATGAGAGTCCGTGGGATGGACTCCAGAACTGGGTGGGTTGGTTAAAGTTTTCAATCCGTACCCGCACAGGGTATGGCGGGCCTCCCGGGTGGTTACGACGTCTCTCAAACCCGGGAGATTTGTGTTGGTTGATGTGATTTGCGGAGAAGATGAGGTGGGTGCGGTCGTCTGTCCCGGCATTTGCCGCAGTGCACGAGAATGGTAAACCACGGAATACCATTCTCAGGACAGCCTGCGATGAAGACCAACCACTTCGTCTCCCGAATGTAGAGCTACAAGTCTAGCCAAAGCTCAATCTCCACCATGGGTGGGCGGGTAAAAGTGCCTCGACAATGCCTCCGGTGAATAGATATTTGAACAGAATTATTTTCACCTTATGCTGATCAGTGCGCATTCAATTTGAATATATTTTGCACTGACCACAAAGAGCTGTTTCATAGAAGACTAGCTGCTATGTACAATTGATAAGTTAGCATTTTTGTAATTCCTGGAGTAATGCCACTTAGCGGAGATGAGAGGAAGAGGAGACTGCTTATGGGTTATGATACTGTAAATCACTGCATCCTACTGCAAAACATTTACTGCACAACTGGCGACGTCAATGGAATGAAAATGATAGCTACTCTCCTGGAAAATCTTCGCTTCTGTGTTGAATTTCAAGGACAACGAAGTATATGGAGGGACCAAAGGACTGGCCTGCCGCAAGGCAGTGTGTTGACTAATGTCCTATTTAACTTCTATACGTACAAATGAGCAACTACTACCAAAAGGCACTGAAAGCTTTTTTTATGCTGATGATCCTGCAATCGCCTCCCGATCTAACAGTTTTGAAGAAGTAGAAATTTCTCTGACACATTGCCAAAACTCGGAACATATTATGACCAAAACCAGCTTAAATCCAGTCCCGGCGCATTTCACGTGCCACACACTCAAACATCCCGGAAACTTGAAGTAAATTGGAAGGAAAAGCTACTGAACCATTGCTTCACTCCCACATATCTAGAAGTCATCCTGGACCGCACACTGACTTACAGAAACACTGCCAAAATACCAGACAAACGGTATTCGCAAGAAACAACATTCTTCGCAAGTTGACAGGCACTACTTTGGGAACTCAACCACAAATCCTTAGAACATCAGTTTCAGCTATATGCTACTCTGCGGGCGAATATGCTATCCAGTGTGGTATAAATCAGTCCATACACAAATGGTTGATACTGTACTCAACGAAAGCTGCAGTATCGTTACTGGATGCCTGAAACCTACTCCTGTTGAGAAAATCCATCGCTTAGCTGGTATTGCTCTTGGGGAGGTACGCAGAAGCATAACAGATTTAAGATTTAAGATATCTACATCACAAGCACACCCACTATTTGGATATTCCCAGCCCAACCTCGCCTTAAATCCAGGAAAAGCTTCCTTCGGACAACAGTCGGTCTCGACATGAATGCTGATACCGCTAGTACAAGAATGTGAAAGGAAAGAACTGGTCATCTGTCCAACTGGATGGCCCTAAAAGAAAGCCTCCCTCCTGGCCACAAGGAGGACTGGGCTACATGGAAGGCACTTAATAGACTGCGAACTGGAATCGGTAGAACCAAGCTGAACCTGCAGAAATAGGGGCTTTCGAGTGACCCACTGTGACTCTCCCCTCTGTGATTGTGGGAAACACCTTTACCAGTGTCCCTAGTGTTCAACAACATGCACGATGGAAGATTATTATTTGCCAAGCTTAACGCTATTGGAATCGCCCGCTGCTGAGTACAGAACATTTACTATGATAACGGCTACCTGGCTATCAGACATGTTTTTGAATGGTTTAATTCAATTGACTTGTGTCTCGGTGTCATGAATTTAGAATGTTAGGTTTAAAACAGCCTGAATACCGTATTTCTATTACTAATTCACTGTACTAAATCTTAATTTATGTATTTTATGTCGTACTGTCCATCATCTGTGTTGTATTTAACTGGTGCTTCTGATACGAATAAAGAAAGAAGACCGAAGAGACAAAACACACCTCAGCTAACAGTAGTCACTTTATTTTTGCTAGTTGCTTTACGTCGCACCGACACAGATAGGTCTTATGGCGACGATGGGACAGGAAAGGGATAGGAGTGGGAAGGAAGCGGCCGTGGCCTTAATTAAGGTACAGCCCCAGTATATGCGTGGTGTGAAAATGGAAAACCACGGAAAACCATCTTCAGGGCTGCCGACAGTGGGGTTCGAACCTACTACTTCCGAATACTGGATACTGGCCGCACTTAAGCGACTGCAGCTATCGAGCTCGGTACAGCAGTCATTCAATGAAATGTTATTGTTGATAAGTTTTAGGACCTTGGCTCATGGCAGGCCATCAAATTTTGTTTCCTTCTGGCTCGCAATATTAAGGCTTTCGAACCCCCTCCCTTATGATTACTGTTCCTCACTTTTGTAGTGATTGGTCGTTCACGTTTTTTCTACCCACTTTGAAAGTCATCTTTATTATCTTCCAGATCAGTAGAGGCTAATGACCACACGGTTTTTTTAGTTTATAAAATTAATCACGAAAACAACTACCACCATCACTAATGAGCTCGTTACCATACCGATTGAACAATATTCCGTCGTCAACGATGCTCGCGCTTGATTGATTTAGCAATAACAATTTACATTCGTGAATATCTCCATTATTACAGCTCATAGTGTAAACATATGTCAGGCAGAAACAATTGAAATTGGAGTTTCTATAATTTTTGTATGTACAGTTCTTAGATAGAACTGTTATTTACGGAGGTATTTAGAAATTTGTGAAAAATGGGTAGTCACGAGTCTCTCCGTTAGTATTCCCCCCACGGTAAAAACTTTTATTTTGCATAGATTTCGATACAGCTAATATCACTGGAAAAATTTGAAATTTCCTGCTTTGGGCTACGACACTGTGTACTAAAAAATATCTGGCCTAATGCAGTATCCCTGAACTTAAACACAGAGTTTTGAGAAATTCTGCTAATTATTTTCTCTGTAATGTAACAAACAGAAAGACTATTTTTTAAACCATGGCGCAACAGCCCCAAAGGATCTTGGTTAAGCTAAGCGACCGCTGCTCAGCCCAAAGGCGTGTAGATTACGAGGTGTCGTGTGGTCAGCACAACGAATCCTCTCGGCCGCTATTCTCAGCTTTCTAGACTGAGGCCGCTATCTCATGGTCAGATAGCTCATCAATTGCAATCACGTAGACAGAGGGGACCTCGAACCTGCCCTCAGAACCAGATAAAAATCCCTGACCTGACCGGGAATCGAACCCGGGGCCTCCGGGTAAGAAGCAAGCACGCTACCCCTACATCGCTGGGCCCGCAGGGACACATTAATAGCACGCGAAAATTGAACTGAATCTACTTTCGATTTGTGTATACTAAATCCGAGATAAAAGCGAAGTTTGAGGGGGAAATTGCAAATGTATGGGTCAAATAATAATTTCACTTATAAGAAAGAATATCCAAATAGATAACCGCCCCTATATGGGAATCGAACCCCTCAGCCTCCTTATCATTTCACACAGAACAATAATTATGACAATGAATTTTAAAGTTTTTCCATTGCTTTCTTCTAGCAAGTAGGTTCATGTCCTGTATCGAGCATGAGAGTTATCTGTTGGATTTCCTGTCCTCTACTTTCTTGAAATGTTAAGCATTTTATACAGTCATATCGTGGAATAAAGATACATAATATATTTAACGAAGAGAGTCTCAAGCAGATATCGGAACCTAAAATTTGCATTGGCTGATTGTAGGTGCACTCTAATAAGTAGATACATTAATATGGTAGTACTTACAGATGAAGAATTACTACTTGTAATCCTAAGGGACAACTGCTGCACGAGCCTATTGTTTGCACTGTACTCGCCTAATGTCGGCATCATACTGTCTGTAGTGCGTGTTGAATAGCAGGACCGCTCCCGGCTCCACCGCACGAACCTTCAACATTTACATTTCAAATCATTTCAATTATGTAAAAGACAGTTTATACTGCAATTAACCAAAATTCTGCTGATCTAACCTTGCCGCACCCCAGTAGGCCGTGTTTCTGTGTCAAGAGCGTCGCGCCGCACGAAGGATGGTTCTCGAGTGGGACGTCTTCTCGACAGCGACTTTACCAGGAGAGGCGGAACTTGGTTCACTCTACGTACTTCAAAGTAGATTTAAAATATCTGGAACACAGATTTATTTATTTATTTATTTATTTATTTATTTATTTATTTATTTATTTATTTATTTATTTATTTATTTATTTATTTATTTATCACTGCTTTCTACATCACTTGATACTTGCAGATGACCAAATGATGCTGATATAAGGCACTGAAGAATCTTCATATGAGTAGTGTCTCTTCAAAAAACGCTATTTCCACCCTAAGAAAGAATGACAAAACGCGAAGAAACATATAATAGGCTAAAAGGCACATGGAACGTACCTATGATCGGGTGTGGTACTACTTTTAAGGAATTACATCTCTGGTCTAGATTGCTCCTAGCATTCGAGAGTATTCAACTACTGCAATCTCATATACGAACTAATTTCATGTGGCTAAGCTATCTTGGTGTAGCTCTTGTAAGAAAGACCCTCGGACGAGGGTGGGCAGCACTGCCGTGTATATGAAACTGCGTGTTTGTGTAGTGAAGGATAGTTTTGTATATAGTGTGTGAATTTCTGGAACATTGCGAACAACACAAAAACCCAGTTCTCGAGCCAAGGGAATTAACCATTCAAGATTAAAATCCCTTTACCAATCGATAATCGAACCCGGGACCCTCTGAACTGAAGGCCACAACACTAACCATTCAGCCAAGGAGGCCAGATGATGAGGAAAGTAATTGTGGAATACTAAAGATGGGGGCTGGATATTAATTTACAGTAAAACGGAGCATCTCCTTTCGGGGACAAATGTTGAAAGAATGTTACAGTCAGATGCTGATAGGTCTCTACGGGTATCTGGAGTATGCTGTCTGCAATGCGTCCCACAACTGTTGAAGGGTGCGTGGCGGAGGAGACAGAAGGCGAACACGACTATCGAGGTAGTCCCAAAATGTTCAATTGGATTCAGATCGAGGCTGTTAGGGGCCAGGGAACAGCTTTGAATTCTTGATCGTGCTCACCCAGCCACGAGTGAACACTTCTAGCCGTGTGGCAAGGCGCATTATCGTGCTCGGAGATTTCAACCACCTGAAGAAAGACAATCATCATGTACGGGCCAACGAGGATGGATCCATAACCAAATCAATCAAGAATATCTTCCACACGGATGATGGGACGTAGAGAATACCACGAGAACATTCCCCAGACCACAAGACTGGACCCACCGCCTTGTGTTTCTCCAGCAATGGTTGGAGGATATTAGTTGTCCGGCGTTTCTGACCGGACACGCCGACATACTGTACATCCGTTCTATGCAGCTGAAAGCATTTATTTATTTCGTATGGCGGAAGGATACAAGTTTAAAAACAATGATAAAATATTACTTACAGCTATATACATATTTTAGTAGTCTTAAAACATACAGAATGAGACTTAGATCACATGATAGTGTCAGAATTGAATATCCAACATGCTTAACCATTTTAAAGATTCATCGGTTGCCTCATGGATGTCCTGCATTTTTCCGTTGATCTTCCTGAGTGGGAAATCCATAGCAATATGTTGGAGAGTCTGAGGCACGTCTGCACAGTCATAATAAGGGTTCTCAGTTACCTTCCACTTATGCTTGCAGTATTGACATCTGCCATGTTGGGTTCTTGTTCAATTTAATGACGTCCAGTTTTTTCTGGGTAAGTTGAAACCAGGCGGACGGTTAACTGGATCCAGGATTAAGCCTAGTTTGTCTGGGTTTGAATTCAACCACATATTGCACCATGTTTGATTCATGTTAAACTGTTTTTTGGATCAGTCTCACACCTAGTACCCACGATGGTTTCCTTGAATTTAACCTGAGGCGTTGATATGAGCAGTCCTGATGTATTGGAAGGAGAGAATTTTCACGGCATTTAAGCCATTCTTTTTTCAGTGCCATTTGCCTTATAAGATGAAGGGGTGGGATGTTAGAAAGTACTGGTAGCCATTCCAAAAGTGTAGACTGAATGGTCCCTGATATAGTCGTCAAGTGTCGATTATCTTTGTGTGAGCACTATTAAGCCATACCGGACTGCAATATTCAGCAGCTGGGTAAACTAAGGTAAGAGCTCTTGTTCTTAAGATGCAGTTGTACCCCAGCATGGTGCGTTGGAGAAGGCTATCCGTAACCAATCAGCAGTGGTCCAATTACCATCTATCGATCAAATTCCTGTGGTATAGCATGGTTTTAGCATGGGTAAGCTGTAGCCTATCGGTTTGCTTTCACGAACCATAGTAGTTGACGTTCACTTCGGACATGAATGGCGCGTGGAGCTCCGCAGCTTCCACGACAGTTATTCCTAATGGTTTCTTTCGTCCACTCACAATACACCTTTACGACAGCGGCACATGAACAGCTCACGAACGTCGCTGTTTCCGAAATGCTTGACCCTTGACTTGAAAGCTGATCCTTTTTTTGCAAATACTTTAAATCGCTCTGGGATCGTTAATTGAGGCTGATGGCACCAATTCGTCCGAATCTGATAGAAGAGTAAATGGAGTAGAAACAGTTCAAACAAAACAAACTCATGTGCAGTTTCGTGGTGCAGAGTATTTTGCTTTTGAAGCTGGGATTTCGCGAACGCTGTAGTTTCCGTCATTTTATACCATCTAAGCCGAAAAAGTACGGCTCAAAAGTATATGCTCTTTGTGATGCCAAGATGTTGTATACATCAAATTTAGAAGTTTACGTAGGCAAACAGCCTGATGGTCCTTTCCAAATCAGCAACTCTCCCCTAGCAGTTGTTGAGAGGCTGTGTGAAACAATGTATCATACTGGTAGAAATGTCACTACAGATAATTGGTTCAGTGGCGTTGAGCTTAACTCCGTCAATATAATCTAACTTTGTTAGACACCATTCGGAAGAACAAACGTCAGATTCCCCCTGAGTTTCTACAGCAGCAATCAAGGCCTATTCCATCAACAATGTTTTGGTTTCGCAAGGATTGCACGCTAGATTCTTATATTTCTGCAAAGGGGAAAAATGTTCTACTCATTAGTTCCATGCACGACGATGACAGCATCGATGGCGCAACAGGAAAAGCCGAAATTATCGCGTCATATGATAAGACTAAGATCGGTGTTGACGTGGTCGATCAACTGAGTGATAATTATAATTGCGCTAGGAATACTGCTCGCTGGCCCCTGGTGATTTTCTTTGGATTAGTTAATATTTCAGGCATAAATACTCAGGTGATATTTAGTCATAACTGCCCATCTGCCAAAATTGTCCAGCGTAAATTCCTGACTGGGTTGGCTATGGACCTAATGAATAACCATGCCGTTCGCAAAGCTTCTATTTGCAATATTCCCAGAATAACCAGAGAGAGGCTAAAAGAAATTTACAACATCATGGGAGATGGCCAACCTAGATTAGAACCATGAAAGGAAGTGGGACTAAAGCAGAACCGGAAGACAAAGTACTTCTGTAAGAAGTGTCTTAAGTATTTGTGCCTTGAACACGCAAATATTGTATGCCATGACTGTCTTGAAGATTAACTGTGTACCGATGCAAATTTACAAACTTTAGATCTCAATCATGATTGTTTTCTTTTCAACAGAGTTTATCATTGGATTTTTCACTAATTTCACTTGTCATAACTCAGTTATAATTTCTCCTTATTATTGCTTGTAGATTACTTATGTGATCTTTTTAGTGGCTTTACGTCGCTCCGACACAGATAGGCCTTATGGCGACGATGGGATAGGAAAGGCCTAGGAATTGGAAGGAAGCGGCCGTAGCCTTAATCAAGGTTAAGTGAATTTTAAATAAAGGTTAAGATAATAAAATACTTATGTATTAAACCCTTCCTTAAAAATATACTCTAAAATAATGAAAAGTATGGAATTATTTAAGGCCGGTCTACTGGACCGAAGTCACTAAAGAGAGTAAAATTCACGTCAATAACGGAGGGTTAAAGAAAAAGAGACAGAAAGTGACCGGACCCAGACGCAAATGTGATTCAGCAGCGTTAGAGGCACTCGGCCTGTTAAGCCCTGTCACGAAGGCAACAAAACAAACAATACTGAAATGTTAATAATAATAATAATAATAATAATAATAATAATAATAATAATAATAATATGACTGTCTTTACGTCCTACTAACTACTTTTGCGGTTTTCGGAGACGCCGAGGTGCCGGAACTTAGTCCCGCAAGAGTTCTTTTACGTACCGGTAAATCTACCGGAACGAGGCTGACGTATTTGAGCACCTTCAAATACCACCGGATTGAGCCAGGATCGAACCTGCCAAGTTGGCGTCAGAAGACTACCGCCTCAACCGTCTGAGCCACTCAGCCCGACTACTAAAATTTTGCAAACATGCTCGGAACATCAACCTACGTTATTATAACATGCAAGGTGGCGACGGCAACACGTATCTAACTGCATCGATACAACATGTGGTCAAAATGTGCACCTTCATATCTCACGCATTGTTCATAACGGTCTTGTAGATTGTCGAACATTTTGATGAACACAGGTTGCTGCAAAAACACAAAAATGACTGTATCTTCTCTCATAATTCGAGAACATTCCTAGGTGAGTCATCTAACTGGAAAACGAATTCTTCCAGCATGCCTTTATGTATGTATGTATGTATGTATGTATGTATGTATGTATGTATGTATGTATGTATGTATGTATGTATGTACACTGACTGACAGAGCAAATGCAACACCAAGAAGGAGTGGTCAGAACTTTATGCCAATTGCAGGGTAGACTGACGTCACTGAGGTATGCTCATGATGTGAAATGCGCCGCTGTGCTGCGCACGTAGCGAACGATAAATGGGACACGGCGTTGGCGAATGGCCCACTTCGTACCGTGATTTCTCAGCCGACAGTCATTGTAGAACGTGTTGTCGTGTGCCACAGGACACGTGTATAGCTAAGAATGCCAGGCCGCCGTCAACGGAGGCATTTCCAGCAGACAGACGACTTTACAAGGGGTATGGTGATCGGGCTGAGAAGGGCAGGTTGGTCGCTTCGTCAAATCGCAGCCGATACCCATAGGGATGTGTCCACGGTGCAGCGCCTGTGGCGAAGATGGTTGGCGCGGGGACATGTGGCACGTGCGAGGGGTTCAGGCGCAGCCCGAGTGACGTCAGCACGCGAGGATCGGCGCATCCGCCGCCAAGCGGTGGCAGCCCCGCACGCCACGTCAACCGCCATTCTTCAGCATGTGCAAGACACCCTGGCTGTTCCAATATCGACCAGAACAATTTCCCGTCGATTGGTTGAAGGAGGCCTGCACTCCCGGCGTCCGCTCAGAAGACTACCATTGACTCCACAGCATAGACGTGCACGCCTGGCATGGTGCCGGGCTAGAGCGACTTGGATGAGGGAATGGCGGAACGTCGTGTTCTCCGATGAGTCACGCTTCTGTTCTGTCAGTGATAGTCACCGCAGACGAGTGTGGCGTCGGCGTGGAGAAAGGTCAAATCCGGCAGTAACTGTGGAGCGCCCTACCGCTAGACAACGCGGCATCATGGTTTGGGGCGCTATTGCGTATGATTCCACGTCACCTCTAGTGCGTATTCAAGGCACGTTAAATGCCCACCGCTACGTGCAGCATGTGCTGCGGCCGGTGGCACTCCCGTACCTTCAGGGGCTGCCCAATGCTCTGTTTCAGCAGGATAATGCCCACCCACACACTGCTCGCATCTCCCAACAGGCTCTACGAGGTGTACAGGTGCTTCCGTGGCCAGCGTACTCTCCGGATCTCTCACCAATCGAACACGTGTGGGATCTCATTGGACGCCGTTTGCAAACTCTGCCCCAGCCTCGTACGGACGACCAACTGTGGCAAATGGTTGACAGAGAATGGAGAACCATCCCTCAGGACACCATCCGCACTCTTATTGACTCTGTACCTCGACGTGTTTCTGCGTGCATCGCCGCTCGAGGTGGTCCTACATCCTACTGAGTCGATGCTGTGCGCATTGTGTAACCTGCATATCGGTTTGAAATAAACATCAATTATTCGTCCGTGCCGTCTCTGTTTTTTCGCCAACTTTCATCCCTTTCGAACCACTCCTTCTTGGTGTTGCATTTGCTCTGTCAGTCAGTGTATGTATGTATGTATGTATGTATGTATGTATGTATGTATGTATGTATGTATGTATGTATGTATGTATGTATGTATGTAGGGGCATGAGATCCAGGGAGTA
This sequence comes from Anabrus simplex, assembly GCF_040414725.1. Taxonomy (NCBI): domain Eukaryota; kingdom Metazoa; phylum Arthropoda; class Insecta; order Orthoptera; family Tettigoniidae; genus Anabrus; species Anabrus simplex. Next base: position 173,157,216 of record NC_090271.1, read on the forward strand.
GGAAGGGTATAGGAAATTATGGGATCTCCAAAATGTTGTTGCATTAGGGCAGGTGACCTCCCACCCCTCACTTCCACCTCGCGGTGTGAACAGCAGCTCCATCTTCCTGCATCCACTGACGTTGCAAAGGCAGGTTTCTGGCGACATTCTGCACTGTTTGATGTTCAGAACATGTTTGTAATTTCAGTACTGTTCGTTTTGTCACGTACTGTGTGTAGACTGCGTTGGAAATTTTACTCCTAGATACCTCGGGAACTAAAACCCATTACGCAAAGACTTTCTATCCTAGTGTCAAAGGAGTACCTTCTTACAACATACAACACAGTACCGGTACGTCAAAATAATCCAAACTTCCCCCCTGTGGGTGGGGATGGTAGAATACACACACCGTATCCCCTGCCCGTCATAAGAAGCGACTTGAAGGGGCTTAAGGTGCTCTCAACTTGCAAGTGTGGGTTGGTCGTCCCTTACTTCCACTTATTTATGCCAGTTTGCTATCAGACCTTCGTTGGTGAACACGTCTTGTTCTTCTGCGATACCGACAGGATTAGGTTTGCGACGCCTACGGAGTCTCATTCTTACGCCCCTCGTTGCCCATCGCTTTCTTTTGTCAATATATTCATCAGACCTCTTCCTTTTTTTCCTCTGATTAGTGTTACGAACAGTAGCTGAGTTAATATTTCTGCGCCGAAGACACAATTGAGAAGTGTCTGTTCAAAACGCGCTATTTCCAATTCATTTTTAAAAATATTTTTTATAAATATGTTTTAGTATTTTGTCTAAATGCATTGCAGTAGTTGAGCTCTATCGAATGCCATGGGCAATCCAGACCAAAAAGATGTCATTCCTTAAAAGCAGTGCCATACCCGATCATGGGTGCGTTCCATGTGCCTTTTTTATTATACGTTTCCTTGTATTTTCCCACAACTTTCTTAGACACTCCTCAATTATACCACACTAACAACCCTCCCCTTCACACACACACATAAGAACAATACTTCAAGAACTTGGAAATAACTGAAGAATATGTCCGGCTCCATGGCTAAATGGTTGGCGTGCTGGTCTTTGGTCACAGGGGTCCCAGGTTCGATTCCCAGCAGGGTCGGGAATTTTAACCATCATTGGTTAAATTCGCCGGCACAGGGGCTGGGTGTATGTGTCGTATTTATCATCATTTCATCCTCATCACGACGCACAGATCGCCTACGGGGGTCAAATCAAAGACCTGCACCTGGCGAGCCGAACTTGTCCTCGGACACTCCCGGCACCAAAAGCCATACGCCATTTCGTTTTTAGTGCAGAATATGCAATATGAGGCACTGTACTGTATAAGTATTATTCAAATTTACACAATGGAGAATTCAGAACTTGATATTTTTAAAGATGAAAATAAATGCAACAATAATAAAAGTTACCGTCTAACATTCCGAACTCGTCAATCAAATTTTCTTGGTTGAAATACTGTAGTCATAAGTCAGGGGGACGGCTTCACTAGCGTCAATATGAGACGATAACTCTTAAGAGAGTTGAGATTATTTCATCTTCAAAAACTATCAAGATTTGAATAATCCGCTTTTGTGTATGTTTAAATCAAATGCACCATATTCTGTTGTAATTTAACTATTGACTATAGTTGTTTGGGAGGGAGATAATGGAGGTGCATGCTATATTTGGGCTAAGCGAAGAAAAGTACCTACAGTATGTTACTTGACTGTTAGAAATGTAAGACCACACAGATGTTGCATTATTCTAAGAAAGAAAGAAAGAAAAAAGGGCAGTAGTAAGTAAACAAGTTGTAGCTGTAATTATTCGAAGCGCAAAGAATATTATTGTAGGAGTAAAAAAGATATACAGTAAATAGCCAACTAATGCTGCCGCCCCTAGGCACGTGCCTAGTAGGCCTATGTTATACTGTAAATCCGCCTCTTAAGATGCCCGCATTGATACGCTGTTTACACTTGCGTGGGTTCTGAATTTGAATTTGCTGTCGCATTTCATCGCTAATGTTGGTGTCATCCAAGTGACAGTTTCATTTGAGAACAAGTCTCAGGCAGACCCCAAGCCACCGGATATTGCGTAAAATGCGTGAAAAAACTCTTATTTTTGCAGTCTCCTCTAGTACTTCAACAAAGTAGTCGCGTACATGCCGCATAAAAAGTAGAAAAAAAATTATATTTTTTGCAATCTAACTGAAGATGTCCTGTAAAATGTAACAAACTCTTTCGAAACTCTTTTCCAAAGATACCCCAAAAATGTATAAACAAACTTATTTTTGCAGTCTTTTTCCAACCTTTTCTAAAAATATCACCAAATATATAAACAATATAAACATTCTATATTTTTTCAACTCACTTAACACTTTCCAAAAGATGTCACATAAAATGTAGAAAGACTCTTATTTTTGCCCATTTAACACACTTCTGCCGGCCCCGCGGTGTAGGGGTAGCGTGCCTGCCTGTTACCCGGAGGCCCTGGGTTCGATTCCCGGCCAAGTCAGGAATTTTTACCTGCACCTGAGGGCTGGTTCAAGGTCCACTCAGCCTACGTGATTAGAATTGAGGAGCTATCTGACGGTGAGATAGCGGCCCCGGTCTAGAAAGCCAAGAATAACGGCCGAGAGGATTCGTCGTGCTGACCACACGACACCTCGTAATTTGCAGGCCTTCGGGCTGAGCATCGGTCGCTTGGTAGACCAAGGCCCTTCAAGGGCTGTAGTGCCATGGGGTTTGGTTTGGTTTTTTAACACACTTCTGGAGATGTCACATAAATTGTAGGGGAAAAAACTTGTTTTTGCAACTCAATTAACATTTTTCTGAAGATTCTCATTAAACGTAGGCCTATAAACAAACTCTTATTTTTGCAATTCATTTTACGCTTTCCTGAAAATGATCAATTGAATGTATACACACATTCTTATTTTTGTAACCTATTCAACACTTTTCTAAAGCTGTCGCATAAAATATATAAACAAATTCTTATTTTTGCAACCGATTTAACACTTTTCTAAAGCACTCCCATAAACTGTATACCGTTAAACGAGTAAATTTGGACACTTTTGAAATTAAACTGTCAACAAATCTTCCATTTTGAAAGATAAAATAAAGTTATTGGCACCAAACTCTTAATGAGAGACTGCATTAAATATATGTAATGTTTAATTTGGGTCGGACTTCATTTTATGCCTGAAAAGACACAAAATAATGAGATCCAAAGCCAGGCCTTTGTTTTACACTGCCGATAATAGTCGTAGATGCTAAGCGAAGTAATAACGAACCTACGTCAAATAATATCTAACACTTCGCATTCTCATATGTTCCTTGCTCTACATGAGCTCACAACCGATATTTGTGCTTAAACTACTTGTGGATGTTAATAAAATTGTCCCTTGCCTTACAAACATCCTGATTTCACTCATCTATCAAGGGATTTATAAAATCTAAAACAAGATCTGTCTTCCGTGCCAACATACAAAATATCCTCAACCAAAAGTTCACATATGTCTCTATCATTTTTTAAAGAAAGTGTCCTTTGCTGCTGATATTGATTTGAGGCCTATAACCTCCAATTCTTGGGTAGAAATAACTTTTTTGCAACATATGCATGTATATATACCTTCTTATTTAATGGGAAAGACAGTTGCGATAAAAGTTCCCTCTTTCATAGTTTCCCCAAACGGTGATGTGGCACTTTCAATTACTGTCTCCGTAATTCAGAGATTGAGATCAATTATGGCGTGTGTGGTTTAGTAAGGTGCCTAGAAAACATGAATCCTAAGTCGGTTACTTAGATTCAAAAAAACAAATGCACAGTAGTGGGACTTTCAAATCGCTGTACAGATATCCAAAGTTACCCCTGCGTCCAAAGTTACCCCGTTTGACGGTAACCAAACTGTTGCTTTATAACTCATTTAACACTTTTTCAAAACTGTCACTTAAAAGGTAGAAATAAACTCTATTTGTTGAAGTCTTATTCAACATTTTTTCCAAAGATGTCACGTGATATGTAAGAAAAAATTCCTTCTAACAATTTTCTAAAGATGCACTGTACAATGTATAAACAAATTCTAATTTTTACAGTTTAACACTTAGTCCGCCTCTGTGGTGTAGTGGTTAGTGTGATTAGCTGCCATCCCCGGAGGCCCGGGTTCGATTCCCGGCTCTGCCACGAAATTTGAAAAGTGGCACCAGGGCTGGAAATGGGTCCACTCAGCCTAGGGAGGACAACTGAGTAGAGGTGGGTTCGATTCCCATCTCAGCTATCCTGGAAGTGGTTCTCCGTGGTTTCCCACTTCTCATCCAGGCAATGCCGGGATGGTACCTAACTTAAGGCCACGGCCGCTTCCTTCCCTCTTCCTTGTCTATTCCTTCCAATCTTCCCATCCCCACCAAGGTCCCTGTTCAGCATAGCAGGTGAGGCCGCCTGGGCGAGGTACTGGTCATCCTCCCCAGTTGTATCTCCGACACAGAGTCTGAAGCTCCAGGACACTGCCCTTGAGGCGGTAGAGGTGGGATCCTTCGTTGAGTCCGAGGTAGAAACCAACCCTGGAGGCTAAACAGATTAGGAAAGAAAGACAGTTTAACACTTTCCCAAAGATTTCACGTAAAATGGATAAATAGCCTCAGATTTTTGCAATCTATTTTAACACGATGTGACTTCTATAAAGATATAATTCAAAACGTGCAAACAAACTCTAATTTTAGTAGTCTCATTTAACACACTGTATCTTCTCGAAGAAATTTCTGTTAGTGTATAAATGAAGCAATTCCCAACCAGACTTCCGTGAAAATGCATAAAACAATTTTGTAATGTAATCTTAGTCCGCCTCTGTGGTGTAGTGGTTAGTGTGATCAGCTGCCACCCCCGGAAGCCCGGGCTCGATTCCCGTTTCTGCCACGAAATTTGAAAAGTAGTACGGATCTGGAACGGGGTTCACTCAGCCTCGGGAGGTCAACTGAGTAGAGGTGGGTTCGATTCCTACCTCAGCCATCCTCGAAGTGGTTTTCCATGGTTTCCCACTTCTCCTCCAGGCAAATGCCGGGATGGTACCTAAGTTAAGACCACGGCCGCTTCCTTCCCTCGTCCTTGTCTGTCCCTTCCAATCTACCCATCCCCCACCTAGGCCCCTGTTCAGCATAGCAGGTGAGGCCGCCTGGGCGAGGTACTGGTCATCCTCACCAGTTGTTTCCCCCGACCCGATGTCTGAAGCTCTAGGACACTGCCCTTGAGGCGGTAGAAGTGGGATCCCTCACTGAGTCCGAGGGAAAAGCCAACCCTGGAGGGTAAACAGATTAAGTAAGTAAATGTAATCTTAAATGTTTTCCCTATTACCTCAGTTCCAGGCTCAAACACGCATGAAGACATAATGCCAATGATTTTCGACCTTCTGGAATCCCTGACAGAAAAGCTAGACAAGTACTTCCTTTCGTTATCACGTGGCATTTACATCTAGATTTGGAATCCTTTCATGGTACCGTACTCCTTGCATTTCCGAACAATTTAAATAACTTATTCAGCCTGTAAAAAGAGGATCAGTCGGCTGAACTGAAATGATATAGGACATTTAAAGTCAAATTCAGTGAACAGTCCTGTGATGTATTTTAGTTATCGATAAAAAGAGATTTCTGTAATCTCGCAAAAATTCATAAGCATATTACTCCTATTCTCCACATGTCATTGACCGCATGTGAACAACGATATAAACTGTACACCGAAGGAGAACTTGGTGTTTACCTATCAAAGTTGCGACCAAGGGTGAAATTATTGTGTTCCAAGATACAAGCCCAAACATCACATTGAACTGTCAGTGTCAACAGAATCATGCATTTGAAGATATGTTTACAGTTTATCTGAGAGTGAAAATGTTCTGCAAAGGCAGCATTCGTAGAAATGTTATAATATGACATATTATCGTACAAACATATAAATTCTGCTTCTGTTAAAACAATTTTTTATAAATTGTGAAATTCAAGTGAATATCTTTCTGCGAAGAGTAATAAATAAATACTAGTCTTAAATGTATTTAAAATAGTATACAGTATACAGTAGGAGTCCGCCTCTGTGGTGTAGTGGTTAGCGTGATTAGCTGCCACCCCCAGAGGCCCGGGTTCGATTCCCGGCTCTGCCACGAAATTTGAAAAGTGGTATGAGGGCTGGAACGGGGTCCACTCAGCCTCGGGAGGTCAACTGAGTAGAGATGGGTTGATTCCTACCTCAGCCATCCTGGAAGTGGTTTTCCGTGGTTTCCCACTTCTCCTCCAGGCGAATGCCGGGATGGTACCTAACTTAAGGCCACGGCCGCTTCCTTCCCTCTTCCTTGCCTATCCCTTCCAATATTCGCATCCCTCCACAAGGCCCCTGTTCAGCATAGCCGGTGAGGCCGCCTGGGCGAGGTACTGGTCATTCTCCCCAGTTGTATCCCCCGACCAAGAGTCTGAAGCTCCAGAACACTGCCCTTGAGGCGGTAAAGGTGGGATCCCTCGCTGAGTCCGAGGGAAAAACCGAACCTGGAGGGTAAACAGATGATGATGATGATGATGATACAGTAGGAATTGTAGTTTGGCTTGCCTACCGTACAACATCATTTTACAATTTTTTCTGGATTAAAATATGTCAGGCAAACAGGGTTCTGCAAGGTTAAGTTAAATATTTCTAAGGTTCATCGAAGCAAAAACAGTTAGTAAACACTTCAACCAACAGCACTAGTCTTGGAAATTTGATCGTTTGATGTATAATTTGTCTTGTGCCATATCTTTACTGCATGATTAGAGATAAAATCTGGAAGGTAATATGTTCCATGTTAGAGGTGCTCTAGAATCATGACTCGTGTGGAGATTGCTCCATTTTCCTCTATGAACGCTAGACCTCGCTCTCAATTTACTTGCACACGGCAGTAAAGGCCGTTTCCCGGGTACAACTATTCGCGGAATTCTGTTGGCCGCTTTGCTTCCCTCAAGGTCGTGGTCCTAATTTCTGTCCTATATAACACAAACCAACCCACAAATAGGAAAGAATTCTCCCTCCCTACATAATTTAGCTGTTGCTTTATTTGGAGGGGCGTGGAGCATGGCGTTCAACAACCTACAGTACAGTATATCCATTTCGAGTGTGAATTCTATCTGGTAACCAATGTGAATTTTGTGTCAGTACCAGTTATTCTTGGAAGCCTCCGTGGCTCAGGCGGCAGTGCGCCGGCCTCTCACCGCTGGGTCCCATGGTTCAAATCCCGGTCACTCCATGTGAGATTTGTGCTGGACAAAGCGGAGACGGGACAGGTTTTTCTCCGGGTACTCCGGTTTTCCCTGTCATCTTCCATTCCAGCAACACTCTCCAATATTTCATTTCATCTGTCAATCATTAATCATTGCCCCAGAGGAGTGTGACAGGCTTCGGCAGCCGGCACAATTCCTGCTTGTGATGATGATGCTTGTTGCTTAAAGGGGCCTAACATCGAAGGTCATCGGCCCACGCACAATTCATATCCTCACCGCTAGATGGGGGCTTCATTAATTTTATTCTTGACCCGGTCAATTGACTGGAAACAAGCTGTAGATTTGCATTTTCAACAGTTATTCTTATGTATTTACTTATTTAGCGTATGGTTTATAGTGCCAGGAGGCTCCGAGGACATGTTCGGCCCGTCTGGTGCAGGTCTTTTTACTTGACGCAAATAGGCGACCTGCGCGTCTGGATGTGGTATGATGATGATGAGGTAGGGAGTGTGAAACCTGGTGTCGGCACGTAGCCTATACCGAGGGGTATGCTCAAAGTTTTACGTCCCTACCCGACGGACGACCAACAGCAGCGTTATGCCCTCACTCCATATGATCACTGCGGAGAGGTTTGAAATTTAATCTAGGCTTTTTTTTCCCCTACCCTATCGGACAACATTCTGATAATGAAAATATTTTCGCTCAACGGTACTCGAACCGGCTACCCACGGTGTCAGACCATCATAGACTTCAACGCCTTAACGACCATGGCCACCAGGCGCACTAGTACCAGTTGTTACGCTGTATCGATGATCACAGCCGGCCTTTTACTGACTGATTTGCAGTGGTGATTAGTTTCAGGGGTGTTCGAATTGCACCGTGGCCATAGCCTTAAACGCCCTATTGTTCAATTCCTTTCATTTCTTCTTCTTCTTCTTCTTAATCTGTTTACCCTCCAGGTTTGGCTTTTCCCTCGGACTCAGCGAGGGATCCCACCTCTACCGCCTCAAGGGCTGTGTCCTGGAGCTTCAGACTTTGGGTCGGGGATACAACTGGGGAGAATGACCAGTACCTCGCCCAGGCAGCCTCATCTGCTATGCTGAACAGGGGCCTTGTGAAGGGATGGGAAGATTGGAAGGAATAGACAAGGAAGAGGGAAGGAAGCGGCCGTAGCCTTCAGTGAGGTACCATCCCGGCATTTGCCTGGAGGAGAAGTGGGAAACCACGGAAAACCACTTCCAGGATGGCTGAGGTAGGAATCGAACCCACCTCTACTCAATTGACCTCCCGAAGCTGAGTGGACCCCGTTCCAGCCCTCGTACCACTTTTCAAATTTCGTGGCAGAGCCGGGAATCGAACCCGGACCTCCGGGGGTGGCAGCTAATCACGCTACCCACTACACCACAGAGGCGGACGACTCCTTTCATTTCAATACTCTAAATATGTCTTTCAGATGTTAAGTAATGAAGACAACAACGGCCTTTTCCAAGGGCCCATATAATTTACAGCTACTGAAGTACACTTCCTCTATTGCTCTGCACATAGGGTTGCCGTAATTGTCTTCCATAAAATCGGGACAGAAATATACACAGCGGTGGCCGGTCCAATTGGGCCAGGGAGTGCAATTCTACAGCACCGCGTTCTCCTTCTTCTTCTTAATCTGTTTATCCTCCAGGTTCGGTTTTACCCGGGGGTTGCAGCTGATCACGCTAACCACTACACCACAGAGGCGGACACCGCGTTCTCTTACTACAGTAATATGTGCCTTGAGGAAACACCAGTCGATGTACTTAACACTACTTTCTCTTACCCAGACTTGAACCCTCTTAGTCTAACAGCGTGCAGCCGCCATTGACTATACATTTGATTTGATTTGATGGGTATGATGCGCAAAGGTATCACCGAGATATCACTATAAAATTTGTCACAAATGGAACATAACAATTGCTTTTACACATATCAAGTAAAAAATTCCTGGCACATTAAGAAATACCGTCGTTATTTGAGAAATATGAAAACATACTTAAGGCTTGTAGACAGGACTGGTTTATGTCGTATTCCGCTGCTGATGCCGTCTTTTGTTCTTTTCTTGAGGTCCAGGGCTAGCACCGAGGAATGCGAGTGCTATGTCTGTGGATTCTCATTATCTTTGTCCATTATGAGTAGAGCGGCTAGTTCAAAAAACAAAATGGAGGTGAACAGTGTTCATTTTTCGATGAGGCAAATGAACAGGTTATTGTTAAATTACAAGACCTTAAGCTATTGCCGAAGTAGCATGATCCCTGGACCAATAAATAACTTAATGAATCAGTTAGGGCACAAGTCCACAACTCGTCGTGATCAAAGAACTTCAGCGAACAAAGACATTACACACGAAATTGTTCAACGTGTGAGACAAAAGACATACGTGTGTCACTGTGAGCGTAACACCAAATGTACTTGTAAAGTGGTAAAGTACGCATACATAATATACTCCAAAAATGAAATATTTCTTAATGTGCCAGGAATTTTTCACTTGATATGTGTAAAAGCAATTGCTATGTTCCATTTGTGACAAATTTTATAGTGATATCTCGGTGATACCTTTGCGCATCGTACCCGACTTGATTATTTATCATCAACAGATTTATTACTTCTCCATTTACAGATGATGCAATAAATTAAAATAATTACTACTACTACTACTACTAGTACTACTACTGCTACTACGAATAATAGTAATAATAAGAATAAGAATAAGAATAATAATAATAATAATAATAATAATAATAATAATAATAATAATAATACTGTATTTACAAAACACATGAGGAAGAAAGAAGGAAATATAACTTTCAGTTACCATAAACGCAGAACAGCGTACAAGGAGTTCTCTGTCTATGAGACGTCCATCACACTTCTACGAATTTCACGATAAAAATAAGTGAATTTTCAATAATAGTAAGAAGAAGAAGAAAAAAGAAGAAGAAGAAGAAGAAGAAGAATGATTGTAATGTCCAAAAAACTACTTTTAAGGTTTTCGGAGACGACGAGGTGCCGCAATTTTGTTCCTCGGGAGTTCTTTTACGAGCCAGAAAATCTACCAAGGCTTGAGCACCTTTAAATACCACCAGACTGATCTGCGATCGAACCCGCCAAAAGGCCGGAACTCTACCGTCCAAGCTACTCAGCCCTCGGATTTTCAACAAAAGATTTTTATTTAAAACAAATACGGTATATTGTAATGACAATGGTACATCAGTTTATCATACCGTAGTACATGTTTTTACAACAGTTAAAGTTTTTTATTATCATCATCATCATCATCATCTGTTTACCCTCCAGGTTCGGCTTCTCCCTCGAACTCAGCGAGGGATCCCACCTCTACCGCCTCAAGGGCAGTGTCCTGGAGCTTCAGACACCTGGTCGGGGATACAAATGGGGAGAATGACCAGAACCTCGCCCAGGCAGCCTCACCTGCTATGCTGAACAGGGGCCTTGTGGAGGGATGGGATGACTGGAAGGGATGGGCAAGGAAAAGGGAAGGAAGCGGCCGTGGCCTTAAGTTAAGTTAGAAGTGGGAAACCACGGAAAACCACTTCCAGGATGGCTGAGGTGGGAATCGAACCCACCTCTACTCAGTTGACTTCCCGAGGCTGAGTGGATCCCGTTCCAGCCCTCATACCACTTTGCAAATTTCGTGGGAGAGCCGGGAATCGAACTCGGGCCTCCGGGGGTGGCAGCTAATCACGCTAACCACTACACCACAGAGACTGACAAAGTTTTTTATTATACCAATCATATTTTTCAAAAGACTGTAGTCTTACTTGTTCAAGGTACTTTGTTTTCACCGTACGTGAATTTATAAAATTCAGAACAAGATACAGTATATGTGACATACTTAAAGGAAAGAATGACCTTAACGGATGACAGAGTTTATCTGTTGTATAGAAATAACACTCTGAACTGCACTTAGTGCAATCCACATAGCAACACCTGCATCAGACAAAGAAGAAACTGAATCGGAAGCGGATCCGGCATTGGTATTTCTGGTATTTCTGCCATGTGTTGTACAGCATGAGAGATGAACTGGAAGGCGACTATTTGACGGCTGGAGTATGAATGTATTTCAATATTGTATTATAATATTCACCTAATGGGTAACTGAAAATTCCAGGACTTCTACAGGAATTTTACTGAACCGGCCGGAACAATTTTTTCACCTTTGAATCCTGGACAATACCGATTTTCCGGGACGTATGACATCCTTATCTGCTCACGTTCTTGCCCGTGACAAAATCCATTGGTCTAATACAGAGGTGCTCAGCTGGACGCCCGTTGAGGCTAGCCCAGTGCGGTCGGACTGGCGTGACGTGAATGTGGGCAGCTTGCGTATCAAGCATATGTCACAGTGAAACGAGAGAGCGAACATACTCCTCCACTACTCAGCGAAATGTTTATTGGGGTACATTATTTAAAATAAAACTCTGTAATCGCAACCAAAAAATCTGATCTTTTCAAGACATTCCGGTTTGATTTATGATTGGATTGTTGGTGAGTTTATCAGATAATTTAAATCTAAACAACCACAAGCCACAGTTCATCCACCTTAACTCCGTATTTTATTAGAACTGTTTCTAAAGCACCACTTAAAATCTAATAGTGAAAATCGTAATTCATTACGTACATTATAAAAATATTTGTGGTTGTAGGCCTAACTCTTTATTGTATCCTGTCAAAATACATAAACTGCAGTGAACATAAATAACTTCTTGGGGCGGATGACCTAGCTGTTAGGCCCCTTTAAACAACAAGCATCATCATCATCATCATCAAATAACTTATTTCTTTAACGTAAATTGAAAATGACGTGGATTTCTGCCCTCTTTCTTTCATTATTTTCTACCTCCATTTAAAACTCGGTTATCGCAGCAGTGATCGAGAATGACTGGGAGAACTTCGCCCCACCTTTCCGGTCTGTGACGAAGCCACAACGTCACTGTGGCTGAATAGCATACGCTCATCGCCTGCCAGCCTGCCCACTTACAGTGCTGGCCGCCCGCAGGACGGAATGCCCAACATAAGAACTTTTGATCTAACACGCCAGGGATCCATATCATAGACCATCTCGAAGAAAGTGCGTTCCCATGGAGCGGGGCGCTGTTTCGTGTCAGACCAAGTATATAATGAGTAAAGAGTGTTCTCTGGGTACAGCAAAGTTGAACAACGGTGCAACTCAATATTTTTGGGGACTGGACTGATTGTAGACCCTTGTAAATTCCTTCGACCATCGGTGCAACTCAATATCAGTCGTGAAAATGATCGGGGGGAAGGAGTGGAATTCTCAGGCTGGTAAAATTGTTTCCCTGACTGATGATAGCAATATTTTTCCTTGTCAGGAAAAGGAAATCTCCCCCTCTCTTGCCCTAATTCCTATTGGTTATTTCCAAAGTCTGTTATTGTTTCGAGCCAGTTCCATTATTACAACCACAGGTAATCACTATTATACCTACTAACCTGGTTCATGGAAGAATTAGGCTATTTCTAATATACAGTGCTCCATGTGGCATGAGCTGGTACTACTGGCTGACTTTCCACCGTCTCATCTAATGTATCAAGGAGGTGGTGCGTATTTGTAAGCTATTTTTTCAACATGAATGCAGGTATTTTCTTGAAGGCAGTCTAGTCGTTAATTTTAAATCCAGTCGTAACTAATTTCAGTTAATCACATTAATAAAGAAGCAAACAGAATAAAACTACAAGTAGTTTTATCTGAAAGTTTGCAGTAGTTTACCTACCGATATCGGACCTTAGGCAACAGAGTAACAGAATGATCATATTCATTCAAGAAAGCTAGTACTAGCGGTGTTACGAAATTGCATATTTAATTTTTCAATTCCAGTGCTCGAAACATGTTGATAGAAGATAAATTGGTTGGATGCCCCTCTTCCACTACTCAATAATAAGCTTGATTCGCACTCTGGTGATTTTAATTCATTGGGCTGGCCGTGGCCTGTATGTTAGATGCCGTGGCAGCATTCTTCTAGTTATGAAGCGAGAAAACACGCGAAAACACTTCAAGGATAAAAACTTGCCAGCATAAAGCTTCAACAACAAATTCACTACGACGATTGCACTACCTTCCAGATACCCATGTTTCTGATCTCTTGGATGCATAAAACATTTTTGGAGTCAAATATTAGAAAGGTGGATTTTTTGATCAGGTAGGACATTCTTCTTCGTGAAAATGAAGAAAGAATATGATGCATCCTCTTAATTTGCCTCATATCGCAGAGACCCAATTAGTTTTAATTGGATGCTTTTATTTACCACACCGAGCCCGATAGCTGCAGTCGCTTAAATGTGGCCAGTATCCAGTATTCGGGAGATAGTAGGTTCGAACCCCACTGTCGGCAGCCCTGGTTTTCCGTGGTTTCCCATTTTCACACCAGGCAAATGCTGGGGCTGTACCTTAATTAAGGCCATGGCCGCTTCCTTCCCACTCCTAGCCCTTCCCTGTCCCATCGTCGCCATAAGACCTATCTGTGTCGGTGCGACGTAAATGCAATATCAAAAAAAAATTTACCACAATGTACGGACATTTCCTGAACCAGTATAAAACACACGAAAATGAGTACATTTTAAACACTCAGGAGTCGATTTAGCTGTGCCAGGTAGGTAACTCTACTAGAGGTTATCTTCCTAATAAAGTAAAGATGAATTTCTGAAGGCTAAAAATATTTATATTAATCCGAAACTAAAATAAAACGCTTTACATTATTACATAAATGCCAGAAATTGGAAAGTTTTACCTCTTTCATAGGACGTCTTAAAAGCAAGCACGTCGACGAAGTCCTAGTTTATTTGAAAAGGTTTTAGAGAAGAAGTGACACCCAGCATAGTTGATTGAAGTCCTTTTAGTGTGTGGCTAGATGAAGTGTAGGTTTCCATTCAATGGCTGGTCGTCTTGACAGGAAAAGTCTATTCCTTTGGAATGATTTAAACATATTTGCTTCCGTAGTGATTTAACGTCTCATTAACTCAGATAGGTTTTCTGCGATGGAGCTATAAGAATGTGCTCGGGCTGGGTAGGAAGAAGCCGAGACCTTAGTTAACGTACCCCTAGCATTTATATGTAATGAAAGTTAGAAACAACAGTGAACCATCTTCAGGGCTAGGGCTCTGAACCATCCATCTTCCGCACGGAAGATTACAGATAAATGGCCTGCACCGCGCAGCGAATTCATTCGGTCAGAGACCATGAACTGTTACTTTATGGAAATGATAGTGGCCAAGAGTTACTAAAAGCTCAAATGTTTCCTATAACGCCCACTGCTCTTAGAATAAACATTAGGTCAAACTTCTGTAACTCGAACGTCTATGACTCGAATTTTCAATATTTGGAATGAATTTTTGTTTCCCGACGGTATCTTATACATCTTACGTGTTATATATTTTCCAGACTATCTTTTTTCAAATAACCTCAAATATCCATAGAACAAGCTAGTTTTGTCGAAGGTATAGAAACGCGTGAGCAAATCCTCAAACTGAGACAAATAAAAGTGAAATCCAGATAGTTTCGCGTCCCCGTCCTCATCTGTTTTCTGGATTATCAGAAGGTGGTGGTGGTGGTGGTGGTGATGATTATTGTTTTAAGAGGAAGTACAACTAGGCATTCATCCTCTATATAACACTAATCAGAGACAAAAAATGGAAAGGGTCCGATACTTCGAAAAATGAAGATATAGGCCAAAGGAAGACAAGGGCCACGAAGGGCATGAAAATGAAAGACTCCCTATCCCTCGAAAACCTAATAGCGTCGGGGTCGGAAAAGAACAAGAGTTGACCGAGAGAGGTCGGATAGGATAGATGAAAGTGAGGAGCCTGGCACAAGTAAGTGGAAGCAATGCCAGGACTCAGCTGAGGGCCCCGTGGTCGCCAACCCACGCTCCAAAGTTTAGAGCCCCTGAGGCCCCTTTTAGTCGCATCTTACGACAGGCAGGGGATACCGCGGGTGTTATTCTACCGCCCCCACCCACAGGGGGTTTATCAGAAGGCCTTCAATTGCGTTTCATGGGGAAAGATGTGGAAGGTACTCACTGAAACTGGTATCCCTCCCCTCTTGTTATCTTTTATGAAAGGCCTGTACGAAGGAAATAGCCCAGTGTGACTGTAACAAGAGATGACAGTAGCTCAGTTCCTCGGGGAGTCAAGCAAGGATGTATCTTGTCTCCTCGATTATTTAACATCTATGTCGAGTCTGTCATAAGGGAAGTAACTTGATGATTGTAATGGGAACATCACTGTTGGTGGGATTGAGTGAAACCAAGTGGAAAGGAAAGAAACAGACGAGATTGAGGAAGAAGTTTCAGTTGTTTTGGAGAGGAGGTGCAAACTGCAATAATGGAGTAGATTATATTGTGAGAGAAAGAAGACCTGATACAGTACATAGAGAAGGTCTACCAGGTAAATAACAGAATCATGAAAATTAGACTTGGCATGGAGAGTGGAGTGCAAACTATATCCAAGTACAGGGTGGCGCACGAAATGGCATACAGTGGAAACTGTTTATAGAATATTTAATATACAACATAATTAATTAAAAATGGCATTATAACACTCACTGAAATGTGCATGATTATTCAGTATGCAGGACACGTTCAATATGCCCAACCACTCGACGTATAGGAGTTTCGAGACGAACTTGCATGTTCGCGACCACTGTAGAAAACATGTCTCAGTCAACTATTGGAAAAAATGTGAGAATGGCCGCTTGCAACTGCGGTACATTTTCTGGTTTCTAGCAGTAGATTGTCTCCTTCAAATATCCCCACAGGAAGAAGTTGCAGGGATTATGATCGGGGCTATGTGGTAGCCAGGTTGAGCCACACTAAAAACGTTCGGGATATGGATGGGGCATCACACGGGGCCCGAAAGGTTCAGGCAGGAAGTCCATAACAACATTTGCTGTATACGGACGAGCTCCATCTTGCATGAACCATTGTCTCTCTATTGGTAGTCTTGTTTCAAAGACGTGTGGAAAGAAATTGTTTTGCAACATGTCCATGTGACGCACAATGTTGACTGTGTCACTGAAAAAAAAGATTGGCGCAGGATATGTTCATCGTCACTGGAAATTGCAGCCTACACAGACTTTCACATCATGACTTTCAAACTCGTGCACATTATCAGTACGTTCTTTCTGTTTGTTCACAAAACCGTTGAGATAAACGTGCGCCTCATCAGTAAGCTATGTATTGTGCAGTACGGAATCACCTTCTGCAACAGTCCACGCAGCGAACTGTGCTTGCGGTTAGGTTATGAGCTGTTGTCATTTTGTATGGGAAAAGGTCGAGCTCAGACTGCAATATCTCTGAAGTTACTTAAGAGAAATGCCCAGCTGAACACATGTAGTTCTGGTGGATTTGGAGGGGCTCCTAACCACAGCCGTAGTTCTTGATTTCCCATGCATTTATTTCAGCTTTAGATTTTGTTTATATGTCAATATAAAGAGACAAGTTCCCATCTTTCGTTTGTTTATTTAAAGGGTTGTTTACATGTTTGTTGCAACAGTTTGACGAAGTCATGGATAATGACAATTTAGATACAGCTAGTTTCTTCCAAGTCATTATGGAGATTTTATTTAAGGTAGATAACCTTAGTGCAGCTCCCACCCTTTTAATCGTTTCGAGAAGGTTAGGTGAGGCTCATAGCGGATGTATCAGTACACAGCCTCACGAACACGCCCTGATAGAGAAGAGAAAATTTATCATATTCTGTCTAAATTCGAGGGACGAATTTTGTTGAACTCTGGAGCCCAAATTACGGATATTGCAGATGACTGCATTACAATTGTTTAATTATTTTCAAGTAAGTTCAAGTTAATATAATTGATGCTCAACGCAGCGCAAATAGAATCAGTGAGGTTACAACCTCTAATGTTCATCTATCCCACGACTGTGAATGTGTATCATGTCAGTAACGTTCTGGGACAAGTTTTTCAAGGTCTGCGTTTGTAGCCTATTCTTTGACCATATTTCAACAAGACAATACCTGGACGCATGCTGCAAACACACTTTACTAACTTATCTAGAGATGCAATAATATTCTTTCTCCACTAGTACTGTAGATCGCCAGCTTCCTGTCTGTCGTTGGATAGGATAGCAATGTCATCAGCAAATGCTAGGCAATTAAGGTGAATTTTGTTTTGGAGACATTATTATTATTATTATTATTATTATTATTATTATTCACATTTTAACCATTTATTACCTATATCTAATCAGAAATCATTCTTGCTTTAAATCTTTTTATCACATTTTCACACATTTCAATGAAATGTTACAGGAATATTATTTCTGAATATTTGGGAACATGTACTGTATGTCCGACCCTAGTCCTGTTCCTCTACGGAGTCGATTATGAAGTGAGATGAATCTTCGTAGCGAGTTTTTACGACCGGATGTGCTTTCTGACGTCAACCTCATCAGAGGAGGTGAATGGCGTGATATATGGTAGAAGAAAGAGAGAGGGGTGAAAACCGGTGCCGGCACATAGCCTACTCCTGTCGAGGAGCACCAGGAGATATACTCAAGGCTTAACGTCCCCATACGACGGACGAATCACCGTCAACACCGCCATATTCTCTCGATCCACATGAGTACTGCGGAGAGGCTTGGAATTTTATCCAGGCTTCTGACACGCAATCTAGCGATTAGAAATTATATACCACCACTTCCCCTAACCTGCCGGCCAACAATGTGATGGTGAACATTTTTTCGAGCGACGGGACTCGAACCGGCTAACCACAGCGTGAAGACCATAAACACTTGACGCCTTAACGATTACGGCTACGAGGCGGCTTAGGATATATATAAATTGCCAGGTGTTTAAAAACTAAAGGTCGCGAATGTTCCTAATTTTAGTTTGTAAAACTTATAAGGCGACTGAAATTTTGAAACACGATGCCCAGAGCATATTAGAGCACCCAAGTAACAGGATCAGAATCTGTCTTTGCCGATCACCATCTACACACAATACATATACTCACCGATAATGGTACAAGCATGAACATTCTCGCATCAGTCCTACAGGACATAGTGTACAGGCCGGGAAAGGGTAGCGCTGACGCGGATTCAGAATTATTTGATAAGATAATCAACTATGTTGGAAATGATCTGGGAAGGAATGTGATAGTGGCAGGTGATCTCAATTTACCAAATGTCAATTGGGAAGGTAATGCGAACGACAAGAAGCATGAACAACAAATGGCAAATAAGTTAATATGGGAAGGGCAGCTGATTCAGAAAGTGATGGAACCAACTAGAGGGAAGAATATTTTGGATGTGGTGCTGATAAAACCAGATGAGCTATATAGAGAAACCGAAGTAATAGATGGTATTAGTGATCACGAAGCTGTTTTTGTCGTAGTTAAAAATAAATGTGAAAGAAAGGAAGGTATTAAAATTAGGACTATTAGGCAGTGCCATATGGCTGATAAAACAGGCATGAGGGAGTTTTAAAAAAGTAACTATGATCGCTGGAAAATGGTAAATAAAAATGTAAACAGACTCTGGGATGGGTTTAAAGCAATTGTTGAGGAATGTCAAGAAAGGTTTGTTCTTTTAAAAGTGGTAAGGTATGGTAAGGATCCACTATATTATAACAGAGAAGTAAAGAGATTAAGAAGGAGGTGCAGGTTCGAACGAAATAGAGTTAGGAATGGTTATGGAAGTAAGGAGAAATTGAAGGAACTTACTAGGAAATTGAATCTAGCAAAGAAGTCAGCTAAGGATAACATGATGGCAAGCATAATTGGTGGGCATACAAATTTTAGTGAAAAATGGAAGAGTATGCACAGGTACTTTAAGGCAGAAACAGGTTCAAAGAAGGACATTCCAGAAATCATTAATGAACAAGGGGAGTGTGTATGCGAGGATCTTGAAAAGGCAGAAGTATTCAGTCAGCAGTATGTAAAGATTGTTGGTTACAAGGATAATATCCAGATAGGGGATGTGAGTAACACTAAAGAAGTATTAAAATTTACCTATGATAACAATGACATTAACAGTAAGATACAAAAGCTGAAAGCTAGAAAAGCAGCTGGAATTGATAAGATTTCTGGGGATATACTAAAAGCAATGGGTTGGGATATAGTACCATATCTGAAATACTTATTTGATTGTTTGGTTGAAGGAGCTATACCAAATGAATGGAGAGTTGCTATAGTAGCCCCTGTGTATAAAGTAAAGGGTGATAGACATAAAGCTGAAAATTACAGGCCAGTCAGTTTGACATGCATTGCATGTAAGCTTTGGGAAGGCATTCTTTCTTATTATATTAGACGTATTTGCGAAATTAATAACTGGTTTGACAGAAGGCAGTTTGGGTTTAGGAAAGGTCATTCCACTGAAGCTCAGCTTGTAGGATTTCAGCAAGATATAGCAGATATCCTGGATTCAGAAGGTCAATTGGACTGTATCGCGATTGACCTGTCTAAGGCATTTGATAGGGTAGATCATGGGATACTACTGGCAAAAATGAGTGCAACTGGACTTGATAAAAGAGTGACTGAATGGGTGGCTGTATTTCTAGAAAATAGAACTCAGAGAATTAGAGTAGGCGAAGCTTTATCTGACCCTGTAATAATTAAGAAGGGAATTCCTCAAGGTAGTATTATTGGACCTTTTTCTTATATATATCAATGATATGTGTAAAGAAGTGGAATCAGAGATAAGGCTGTTTGCAGATGATGTTATTCTGTACAGAATAATAAATACGTTACAAGATTGTGAGCAGCTGCAGGGTGACCTCGATAGTGTTGTGAGATGGACGGTGGACAATGGTATGATGATAAACGGGGTTAAAAGTCAGGTTGTGAGTTTAACAAATAGGAAAAGTCCTCTCAGTTTTAATTACTGCGTTGATGGGGTGAAAGTTCCTTTTGGGGATCATTGTAAATACCTAGGTATTAATATAAGGAAAGATCTTCATTGGGGTAATCACATAAATATAATTGTATATAAAGGGTACAGATCTCTGCACGTGGTTATGAGGGTATTTAGGGGTTGTAGTAAGGATGTAAAGGAGAGAGCATATTTGTCTCTGGTGAGACCCCAACTAGAGTATGGTTCCAGTGTATGGGACCATCACCAGGATTACTTGATTCAAGAACTGGAAAAAATCCAAAGAAAAGCAGCTCGATTTGTTCTGGGTGATTTCCGACAAAAGAGTAGCGTTACAAAATGTTGCAAAGTTTGGGCTGGGAAGATTTGGGAGAAAGGAGACGAGCTGCTCGATTAAATGGTATGTTACGAGCTGTCAGAGGAAAGATGGCGTGGGAGGACATCAGTAGACGAATAAGTTTGAGTGGTGTCTTTAAAAGTAGGAAAGATCACAATATGAAGATAAAGTTGGAATTCAAGAGGACAAATTGGGGCAAATATTCGTTTATAGGAAGGGGAGTTAGGGACTGGAATAACTTACCAAGGGAAATGTTCAGTAATTTTCCAATTTCTTTGCGATCATTTAAGAAAAGGCTAGGGCGACTGCCCTAAATGCAGATCAGTGGTGATTGATTGAATTCTCACTATAGAACAACGCGAAATACACACAAAGCAGCAACATTGTTAAATAATAGACATGATTTAAATTCCTTCCATTATATGACGATATTTATATTTTTATATTATCAATGGCCATAAGATATATAGGTTTCCTGCCCTGGGAGTCAGATGTTGAAGGTGATCTAATTCAGGGCTCAATGCTCTCCAGTGACGTACCTTTTACGTTAAGAATGTAATGGAGCGAATATTTGTCTCAGAATTGAATTTATTTTTAAAGTAACTGAACATATTTTAGTAATAATTTGTATTGATGTGAAAGGTATGTACCTTTTCTTTTTCTTCATTAAAATCTTCCATAATAACATCCAGCACTTCGCCGTTTTTCCAAGTTGTTTGTCCTGACAATCCATACAAGGCCGATTTCACATTTCTTCTCTTGATGGTTTTTCAGTTCCAGAGGTAGTTCACGTTTATTTATTTTTTCATGGTTCTCACATACTCAACTTCTTCTTTACTAGCTCCCTTGCAAGGTCTATTGATGAGAGCCAAGTGTCTGGGGTACGATTGCTCTTAGTTTGTACAAATGGTATTACCAGACAAAGGACAACTGAAGTTGGTTGGAGAAGTTTAGCTAATGCTTGCTGAACTGCATTTCGACCGGAAAAAAATATTGGCATTAAAGCGCATTTGTTCATCAGCAGATACGAATAGTTTAATGCCATATTTTCTGGGTTTAGAAGGAATGTACATTCGAAATGCACACATATCCATGGTTTCCGAGAATTTCATCCAGGGTAACATTTGTGTCCAATGTTTTACACCACTCGATAAATTTCCTAAAGAGCCAAAATATGTGTGCTAGTCTGTCTTTCTTTCTGTTTTCTTTGATTTCTTGCTCGGAAATCATCAAAAGGCACACAGCGTAGCAGAAAGTTATTGTTATTTGCTTTACGTCGCACCGACACAGATAGGTCTTATGGCGACGATAGGACAGGAAAGGGCTAGGAGTGGGAAGGAAGCGGCCGTGGCCTTAATTAAGGTACAGCCCCAGCAATTGCCTGGTGTTGAACCCATGACCTTTGTGCCCTAAGAACATTATGCATTATAATACAATTAAATTAAAAGTTGGATTCTTGATAGCATGGATTTGACACGTGACGAGGGGGTGATTACCTTCGGTCCCACGCTCTGGGGTACGTGACGTCAACCACACGTGTCGACGGCGGAAGAATCTCAAGTAATTTTTATGAACTATTTCAAAGCGCGTGTACACGGCGTGACCACGCCAAGTCAAAAAAATATAGTGCCTATCAAAGGAGGTCAATCATCTCACAAATCGAACCCGTAAAATTTTTAAATGTCCATGAACACTACCATCAGAAATGTAGCAAGCATGTAGTCACTTTCAAAACTCTTGAAATTACAGTTTAGGTAAGTCAGAAAATTTATAAAATTTTTCTTGGCGGCAAAGGGAGAGACCTGAAGAGAGGGGGTAACTGCTATAAATATGAAGGGACGCCATGACGAAGCTTCCTTCTCCGGCATTTGTGATACAAAGCGGACGAAAAATTGTTGAGCTGCTCTGCTAAATCAAACCAACGAAAGTAGACTGAGTTCGACTGCAGAGTTTAGCCATTGCGGCTAAGTCTTGACTCCGTGGGGAGATAGTTTTCTTGAGAGAAATAAGTGTATCAGATAGGACGGTCAAAGTACTGAAATATTCTAATGTGATTAAGTAATTCGTGTGCGGGAATAATTATAATCCATCGTGTGCGTTCAAGCAATCAAGTGAAGGGTATTTTCTTTTTTTTTATGCTTTATTCCAGGAAACCTGAAGAAACACAATGATATGTACAGCCATGAATGTAAAAATGGCTAAATAAAATGCCAGGGTCGCAGGTGAGCCCTATGACGAACAATGGTGTGACTACATAAGGTAATGTGACTTTCCATCTTACTACCTCTTATATCTCGTATCGTGATTTCTAAAAGTGTATTTGCATGGGGATATACGACGCAGTGGTCGCCCTACTAAGTTTTGTAAATGTGAGAGTACGACTAAAAGAGTCATTTGTTTTATTTTCCACTTGGATAAATTTTTGAAGTCTTGCGAGTGCCATATAATGTTGTAAAAAGTTATTGAATAGGGTTCGGAAGTGATATCACGTCCAATGTAGATCGTCATCCGTGTGAGTGTACTGCCTATATTTTGTGGTGTCAATGTAAGATGTTCATTCGATGTAAGATTCTTCTGTCTGCAATTTGACGTTAATAATAATAATCCATGGTCACTCATTTTCAATCGAGTGGAAGCGCGCTGTCGGGTGAGAGCCAAGGGTGATGAATTTGGTCACGGAGAGAAACGTTTTCCTATGCCCATTTTAAACTGTGTCTGACTGACAATAAAAAGATCTAGTAGAATGTTTCAGTCATTTCTCGAAAAATCAAGTTATTAAATACGATATCATTTATGCGAAGTTATTCATGATTAATGCATTGTGCGATATTAGACGTCGGTATTTCTAGTGAGGATTTTATTCCAGTTCTTTGTCAATGATAATTGTGGAGCTGGGAAATAGAGGTCAGTTTTGTGAATCAGGTTGGACCTGTCATTGAAGCCGGGACACTGAAGCCCGAGGAGTGTTTTATATGAGTTGAGATGAGATGTGCGAATCAGGTTAGAGTCCTGTCATTGAAGCCGGGATATGATAACCCGAGGAATATTTTATAATGTTGAGAATGGAAAGAAATTCATAGAAATCCATAGCGGTATAATTGGCGACGCGTATAATTAGTGTGGGCATCTGGAAGCATATCTGTGCATTTTGTTGGTTAGAATATCGTATTTGTTTAATCATGTCGGCAGAGTTTAAAGGGAGCATTTTGAGAAGTCAGTCAGGTAGAACGAACCGGGTGGTTTATGTAACTGCCAAGCGAGCATGGGGTGAGAGACCTAAGCGGACAGCGGGGATAATAACGGGAATAGGAGTGGAGTCGAGATTGTACTGCAATTCTCGGCCAGGAAAACGTTAAAATGCTGGATTTAGTTGAAAATTCATAGCCGGTAATGATCTAAGTATTGTGAAATACTGTAATTGGGGACGTAATGAACATTGGAAACCATGAACTTTGAGTATAAGGAACAGAGTAACCCAATTTCAAGGTTGTCCAAAATATAGAGCGATGGTCGTGATGATCGATTTGTCTGTGAGGGGTGTGCAAAATTCATAATGGTAATGACGAGATATGACATCGTAATTATATGGCGAGTTGTTTGGTTTGTACGTAGATTATTAGGATATCCAAGTGTTAATAACGGTTAGGATTAGATTAGATTTTAAAGTG
The DNA here is from genome assembly GCF_040414725.1 of Anabrus simplex. NCBI lineage: Eukaryota > Metazoa > Arthropoda > Insecta > Orthoptera > Tettigoniidae > Anabrus > Anabrus simplex. Next base: position 173,181,313 of record NC_090271.1, read on the forward strand.
TGATATCACGATACGAGATATATAGCTGGGCCTGAATGATGTAACAAATTCTTTTCCAGCCAGATAAACATCGCAATATTGAATTTACATCACAGCTGCGTAGAAAGTTGTGAAGAAACCAGAGTCCGCGGAGATAAAATTTTCTGTTCTTTAAAATTTCGATAAATCATTTAAATTTATTAAATTATTAAATTCAGTGAAACCGCATTTTGAAATAACTTCAATCAAGCGAATAACTTGGAGATGCATTCTGGAAATTTTAGTTTGTTTTTCTGGGGAATATTAACATGTAAAGTAACGATTAAGGGGACATATCCGAAGGAAATGGATTTTACTGCCACAAAGTTTGTGAGCATTGTTGTTGTTGTAATTATTGAACTTTGATTGATTGAGCAGTGAATGTGCTGGGGATAGTAAAGTGGAAAATTTGGTCATCAACCGATGTAACTTAATTGTGTTTAGCCTTCAGCCTAGAAACTTGGATGGTCAGGGGGTCATCAACCTCAGTGACTTAGATTAGGGCCATATGCCATTGTAGCATCATTTCCTTGCGGTCATCATCCACAATGACTTTAAAGTAACTTAGAAGATTAGATGTCGGTCCATGACATAGACGCAGGTCACATCGATTCAATTAAGGGTCCATGCCGTAGAACCACTGTGTGGCACACACCGATTGGACGGCCTTAATTATACTCAGAGTCCAGAGTTCGTGTTACGAGGGCTGGACCATAACGAATCACTATGATGGTACATGTGATCTCACATGGAAGCCGAATTTAAGGATTTCCAGACTTTCCTTTCTTAAATGATTAATAATTGAGACAATGGTTTCATGTAAGAATGCCCATCAGGCAGTTATGTTAAAGTCTCACACCAGTGTTCTGACATTTATGTAAAAATGATTGTGGTGTCCAGTGGACACAATTGACTATGACACCGTTGACATAGTAAATTACTTCAGAATTTTCCTGAATAAATAGGAATCCTTTAAATAGACCTTTCATTCCAGTAGATAGATTAGAATTAATGAACCCTACCTTTACCTCAGCAAGTGACGAAGAACCCGAGACGACCCAAGAGACAGATCTCATGAGCTTTGCTGATAGGTAAGGAAGGTAGGTATCCCTCAATATGGACCTAAAGGGTTCAGTAAAATGTCGCACCAACGATGGGGCATAAGTCACGATAACGATGAGGGAACATAAGTCACGATAACGATAAGGATATTTTGAAAAAAAATCGTGTACTAGGGGGAAAGAGAAATAATGTTGAGGCTATGCCACATTATGGATGATAAAATCGTGCGCCAGAGTTGATAGTGAACTCGAAGAAATAGATAAACACCCGATGAGTAAGGCTAGGAGATACCACTATGAGAATAATTTATCTACTGAATGAAAGGTATAACTTAAGTGTGCTAGTGTAATTTCCCAAATTTTTGAATACTGGTTTGAATGTTTTGGCTGATCACTTTGATCGAGTGAACATTGCAGTTCACGTTTTATTAAATAAATTTTTTTAGAGAATGTTGCATTAACAGTGTGATGTGTTAGATAGGAGGATGTTGTGATGTTTATCGTTGTAGTCTTATTATACGCCGTTGAAGTCTCGGGCTCACCGATGACCTTTCGTTTCTGTTAAATACATTATGTTTATGCAGGAGGGAGAATTGGCCCAAGGCCAGGTGGCCCAAATGATCAAGGACTTAATGGAGAGGATGGAAAATAATAAGAAGGACTTTATGGAGAGAATGGATGCCGATAGGAAGGTTGCGGAAGCCGATAGAAAGGACTTAAGTGAGAATATTAAATCCATGAGTATGAAGTTAGATAGTGCAGATGTAGAATTAAAAGGTATGAAGGAGGTCGTACAGGACACGCAGGATAGTTGTAAAGAAGCTAGTGGGTATATTAGGAAGGACATTGGTGATTTAAATGTGAAGGTGGAGCAGAACACTAAAGCACAGGTTGACTTTAAACATGAGATAAATCAGCAGTTCATGGAAACTCGCGAGCTACATCGTGTTCTCAGTGAAAATCAGGACATAATTAGAGGGGACCTCGATAGGCACGTCAACGAAAGTAGGGAACTACATCAGCAGTTGATGTCAGATCAAGCTGAGCTTAAGGCCGATCTGAAGACAGAGGTAGAGAAGTTCAACATCATGCGTGAAGACGATAAGTCAAAGGTCTTCACAGCAATGAATGAACATAAGGAAATGTTGTGTAAAGAGATAGCCGTCGTAAATGACAAAGTAGACCAGGTAGCCGAAGACGTCAAGGCAACTGTAGACCAGCGTCTTGAGGCCATTGACTTTAAATTAATCCAGATGAATAAAGAGGATATGAGAAAATTAGGTACAACTCAGGAAGAAACGGCTAGGAGTATTGAGGAGGTACAGGTAGACTTGAAGGAACCAAGTGAAAATATAAGGGCGGATGCGAAAGAATTGAAGGAGAAGTTAGAAATAGTGAATGTTAAACCGAACACTACACTGGAACAGATAGATAACACTCAGTCTCCTGAATCAGCGTCACAAGTAGTTACGCATGTGGAAAACCAAGTGGATGTCGTAATTCATATCCAAGAGAGTAGACCGGAAAGGGATGTTTCGCAGGCAGACATACAAGAGAATAATGGGCCAGGGTTTGAAACCATACTAAACCAGAATAGTCAGAACGTGGAACAACCTAGCTACCTGTACGGAAAGTGGAATAGACGCCGTGATCCATGTAGGAGGAACCAGGGTCGATGTCGGGAAAATTCTTACCAAAGACGCAGACGCCGTTGTAGAAATGAAGCCGATAGAAGATGGAATAATTACAAATCCAGACATTCTTATCTATGGCATGGGTCTGAAGAGGAAAAGGCAAAACCTAAACGATTTGATGTCAATAAGAAGAAGAGGCCTACGATAAGTAGAAGTGATGAACGTTCAGACAAGGATGCCAGTGATGACGATTATAGTCCGTCAAGAAAGGCTCAAGCAAATGCGAAGAAGTGTAGGCCAGCTGCTAAAATGAAGAAGATGACGATGATGAAGAAGAAGTGTAAGCCAGCTGCAAAAATGAAGAAGATTATGAGGATGATGAAGATGTGTAAGCCAGCTGCTAAAATGAAGATGAGGATGATGATGAAGAAGAAGGGTCAGCCAGCTGCTAAAATGAAGAAGATGAGGAGAATGATGAGGAAGAAGAACGGTAAACCACCAGCAAAAATGAAGAAAGTCAGTGACAACGACAGTAATGAGGACAGGGATTTGCACCCAGAAACTTCGCATTTTGAGGTGAATGCAAGTTCGTCGAGAAGTTGGAAGGACAAACCACCTAACTTCCAATAAGTCAACTACAATTCACTGGAGATCTACCCCGCAACCCCGAACTCTCCAAGCAACCAAGAACTACCAGGAAGCTGAAGGCATCAACCAGTATCCGTACACCAGAAGATGAACAACTACATAAGAGGGAGGAAAGGAATTTACATTCAAAGGTCATGTTTCATCAGACGTCAAAATTAGAAATTTCGCCATCTGGAGTATTTAAAGGAAATTCCTTGTCACTGCGCGAAAGGAATTCGTGTCTTGGGGGAAATATGAACCCATGACCTTTGTGCCCTAAGAACATTATGCATTATAATACAATTAAATTAAAAGTTGGATTCTTGATAGCATGGATTTGACACGTGACGAGGGGGTGATTACCTTCGGTCCCACGCTCTGGGGTACGTGACGTCAACCACACGTGTCGACGGCGGAAGAATCTCAAGTAATTTTTATGAACTATTTCAAAGCGCGTGTACACGGCGTGACCACGCCAAGTCAAAAAAATATAGTGCCTATCAAAGGAGGTCAATCATCTCACAAATCGAACCCGTAAAATTTTTAAATGTCCATGAACACTACCATCAGAAATGTAGCAAGCATGTAGTCACTTTCAAAACTCTTGAAATTACAGTTTAGGTAAGTCAGAAAATTTATAAAATTTTTCTTGGCGGCAAAGGGAGAGACCTGAAGAGAGGGGGTAACTGCTATAAATATGAAGGGACGCCATGACGAAGCTTCCTTCTCCGGCATTTGTGATACAAAGCGGACGAAAAATTGTTGAGCTGCTCTGCTAAATCAAACCAACGAAAGTAGACTGAGTTCGACTGCAGAGTTTAGCCATTGCGGCTAAGTCTTGACTCCGTGGGGAGATAGTTTTCTTGAGAGAAATAAGTGTATCAGATAGGACGGTCAAAGTACTGAAATATTCTAATGTGATTAAGTAATTCGTGTGCGGGAATAATTATAATCCATCGTGTGCGTTCAAGCAATCAAGTGAAGGGTATTTTCTTTTTTTTTATGCTTTATTCCAGGAAACCTGAAGAAACACAATGATATGTACAGCCATGAATGTAAAAATGGCTAAATAAAATGCCAGGGTCGCAGGTGAGCCCTATGACGAACAATGGTGTGACTACATAAGGTAATGTGACTTTCCATCTTACTACCTCTTATATCTCGTATCGTGATTTCTAAAAGTGTATTTGCATGGGGATATACGACGCAGTGGTCGCCCTACTAAGTTTTGTAAATGTGAGAGTACGACTAAAAGAGTCATTTGTTTTATTTTCCACTTGGATAAATTTTTGAAGTCTTGCGAGTGCCATATAATGTTGTAAAAAGTTATTGAATAGGGTTCGGAAGTGATATCACGTCCAATGTAGATCGTCATCCGTGTGAGTGTACTGCCTATATTTTGTGGTGTCAATGTAAGATGTTCATTCGATGTAAGATTCTTCTGTCTGCAATTTGACGTTAATAATAATAATCCATGGTCACTCATTTTCAATCGAGTGGAAGCGCGCTGTCGGGTGAGAGCCAAGGGTGATGAATTTGGTCACGGAGAGAAACGTTTTCCTATGCCCATTTTAAACTGTGTCTGACTGACAATAAAAAGATCTAGTAGAATGTTTCAGTCATTTCTCGAAAAATCAAGTTATTAAATACGATATCATTTATGCGAAGTTATTCATGATTAATGCATTGTGCGATATTAGACGTCGGTATTTCTAGTGAGGATTTTATTCCAGTTCTTTGTCAATGATAATTGTGGAGCTGGGAAATAGAGGTCAGTTTTGTGAATCAGGTTGGACCTGTCATTGAAGCCGGGACACTGAAGCCCGAGGAGTGTTTTATATGAGTTGAGATGAGATGTGCGAATCAGGTTAGAGTCCTGTCATTGAAGCCGGGATATGATAACCCGAGGAATATTTTATAATGTTGAGAATGGAAAGAAATTCATAGAAATCCATAGCGGTATAATTGGCGACGCGTATAATTAGTGTGGGCATCTGGAAGCATATCTGTGCATTTTGTTGGTTAGAATATCGTATTTGTTTAATCATGTCGGCAGAGTTTAAAGGGAGCATTTTGAGAAGTCAGTCAGGTAGAACGAACCGGGTGGTTTATGTAACTGCCAAGCGAGCATGGGGTGAGAGACCTAAGCGGACAGCGGGGATAATAACGGGAATAGGAGTGGAGTCGAGATTGTACTGCAATTCTCGGCCAGGAAAACGTTAAAATGCTGGATTTAGTTGAAAATTCATAGCCGGTAATGATCTAAGTATTGTGAAATACTGTAATTGGGGACGTAATGAACATTGGAAACCATGAACTTTGAGTATAAGGAACAGAGTAACCCAATTTCAAGGTTGTCCAAAATATAGAGCGATGGTCGTGATGATCGATTTGTCTGTGAGGGGTGTGCAAAATTCATAATGGTAATGACGAGATATGACATCGTAATTATATGGCGAGTTGTTTGGTTTGTACGTAGATTATTAGGATATCCAAGTGTTAATAACGGTTAGGATTAGATTAGATTTTAAAGTGTGATATCACGATACGAGATATATAGCTGGGCCTGAATGATGTAACAAATTCTTTTCCAGCCAGATAAACATCGCAATATTGAATTTACATCACAGCTGCGTAGAAAGTTGTGAAGAAACCAGAGTCCGCGGAGATAAAATTTTCTGTTCTTTAAAATTTCGATAAATCATTTAAATTTATTAAATTATTAAATTCAGTGAAACCGCATTTTGAAATAACTTTAATCAAGCGAATAACTTGGAGATGCATTCTGGAAATTTTAGTTTGTTTTTCTGGGGAATATTAACATGTAAAGTAACGATTAAGGGGACATATCCGAAGGAAATGGATTTTACTGCCACAAAGTTTGTGAGCATTGTTGTTGTTGTAATTATTGAACTTTGATTGATTGAGCAGTGAATGTGCTGGGGATAGTAAAGTGGAAAATTTGGTCATCAACCGATGTAACTTAATTGTGTTTAGCCTTCAGCCTAGAAACTTGGATGGTCAGGGGGTCATCAACCTCAGTGACTTAGATTAGGGCCATATGCCATTGTAGCATCATTTCCTTGCGGTCATCATCCACAATGACTTTAAAGTAACTTAGAAGATTAGATGTCGGTCCATGACATAGACGCAGGTCACATCGATTCAATTAAGGGTCCATGCCGTAGAACCACTGTGTGGCACACACCGATTGGACGGCCTTAATTATACTCAGAGTCCAGAGTTCGTGTTACGAGGGCTGGACCATAACGAATCACTATGATGGTACATGTGATCTCACATGGAAGCCGAATTTAAGGATTTCCAGACTTTCCTTTCTTAAATGATTAATAATTGAGACAATGGTTTCATGTAAGAATGCCCATCAGGCAGTTATGTTAAAGTCTCACACCAGTGTTCTGACATTTATGTAAAAATGATTGTGGTGTCCAGTGGACACAATTGACTATGACACCGTTGACATAGTAAATTACTTCAGAATTTTCCTGAATAAATAGGAATCCTTTAAATAGACCTTTCATTCCAGTAGATAGATTAGAATTAATGAACCCTACCTTTACCTCAGCAAGTGACGAAGAACCCGAGACGACCCAAGAGACAGATCTCATGAGCTTTGCTGATAGGTAAGGAAGGTAGGTATCCCTCAATATGGACCTAAAGGGTTCAGTGTGAAAATGGGAAACCATGGAAAACCACCTTCAGGGCTGCCGACAGTGGGGTTCGGACCTAGCAGAAAGAGAAAAGGGTTAAGTGACATCACTGCCTTAAATGTGAATCTTCCATCACCTCATAATTTGTTCGATGTACTATTTTTGTAAATATTCCTTCTGTAAATTACAACTCGGAGAATTTAATCGGAGTTTTACACGTTACTTTGCGGTCTTCCCTCAATAACCCCTGGCAAATGATAAGAAGAATTGTATTGTGTCGAGGGATTTTGGTGCCCCTCAGAGCAGGAGTTTTTGAGCATGTAAATATGTTTTACCATAATAGGCTGTAAAACTTGCGCGATATGGATCCGGAATGTTCTCCATGTCATTGCCGCTTTCATCGGAGACTGAGTCGCGTTCACTTAACTCATATCCACTTTCTGATGCACTAAAACCTTCAATATCACTCATCGAAAGTTAAAACCTACAATGGTATCTCAACGCCAGTTGAACATCAGGAGGGTATGGCAGCCAACCGCTGAGATAAGAAACAGAAAACACATTTTTCTCGGGACCCTTGCACCCTAGTGCGGTATTTGCAATTAAATAAATACGATCAACCTTCACAGAAATCACTATACAATTGTTAACTCTATATACTCAGTATGCTAAAACAAAATGGTAGTGTAGCAGAGCTGAGTTATTTACTCTTTGATGGAGTATTATTGTTTGTATGTGAGATATTTATTTGTTTCTTAATAATAACAATGTATGATGCCATACGTTTGTCTTTTGCTGCCATTTAATATTCCAAAGTCTGAGGGGTGGAGGCCACAAGAATCATCCCGCTAATCGTGTTTGCATTAAGTAGTCCCAAAATAATAAATCTGAGCCAGAAAACTATACACCTTTTAAGGTTGATACACAGTTCAGAACAAAGAAGCAGTCCATCAACGACTCAGCCCAGCTAGAAATGCAATAAGGAAAGAGGAACATTTGGTCGATCTGTCAGGACTTCATATTGCAGTAACAACAATTGTGTAAACAGAAGACGGACAGGCACATCAGCAGAGAGAATTGTTTATGTTTAGAAGTCATGACCCCCTGCTACGCGTGTGTTGTACTTCCGCTTTCGTCCTCTTCTGTTGATCACTGTACCGTACACATGACGGAGTCTTTTCACCCAACAATGAGTCATTTTGCTTCCAGAAACAGAATGTTGGAAAAGATGCTGGTGGTGATTATAGTTTTGGTAGGGGATACAAATAGTCAACCATCCTCTATCAACATTAATCAGAGGAAAAACTGGAAGGTGTCCGACACTTCGAGAATGAAGGAATCGGCCAAAGAAAGACAAAGGCCACGAAGGGCGAGAAAATGAGACTCCTTAGGCCTCGTAAACTTAATATCGTCGGGGTCGGAAAAGAGCAAGAGTTGACCACGGGAGGTCGGATAGGATAGATGAAAGTGAAGAGACTGGCACAAGTAAGTGGAAGCAATGCCAAAACTCAACTAATGGTCCCGTGCTCATCAACCCTCGCTCCCAAGTTAATAGCCCCTCGGGTTTCTTTAGTCGCCTCTTACGACAGGCTAGGGATACCGTGGGTGTTATTCTACCGCCTCCACCCACAGGGGGGAATGACGAAGAATTTCAGAACGAATAGGTCTACTATTAAAGCACGAGTCTTTGCGAACAACGTGAGACTCCGGCTACAAACAAGGATGTATTGCGAATATATGAGCAAGAGAGTTCACTTATCTTCTCACATCTCAATTCTCCAAATCCTACTTATACATGGTATCCCCGTTAAGCTAGCTATACACGTACAGGAAATCCTCAAGGAGAAATCCTCCGGGATTTCCTTGGGGATTTCCTCAACCGAACCTTCGCCCACACACGGAGAGGATTTCCTCGAGCAAGGAAAAGGCCTTGGGGATTTTCTCAAGGTTCAACTCCAGGTCAACACAACAGTTCTGTTGACTGGCGGTGGTTGGTTTTTCACGTGGTGTTGCAAATAGTTTTCATCATGGTAATTTTTTGAACTCACTTGCCACAAGCAAGATTCATTCTGGTATATTTGTATAAATTCTGTTAAAAGTTCTCGAGACATGACGATATAGGACACTCCCGACAATCACTTCACTTCACAAATCCTCAAGGCCTACTGCCGTCAACACATACACGCAGCGAGACTCGGAAAATCCGGCCTGCTTGGCCTCAAGGCGGAAAAGAATTGAATTTTATTCAGGATTTTTGGATCTCTCGCACTCAGCGCGGCCTCAAGGACGCTGCCACATACGTTGCGGAATTCCTCAAGGATTGGACTGTTCAGGCGGAACCTTGATGAAAACCTGCTCGTGTATGGCCGCCTTTAGCCGAGCAGCCCAACAGAAGGTGGAGTAAACAGTCCCTGCGGGAATCTGGGTCGGTGAACCAACAGGATTGGTAGTCAGTGGAAGACAATGGAAAGCCTTCACTGTAAATCTACGAAGAAAAACTCATGGCTTTGTTCATTTTTTGTATTTATTTACAATCTGCTTTACGTCGCACCGACACAGCTATATACCTAATGACGGCGATGGGATAGGAAAGGGCTGGGAGTTGAAAGGAAGCAACATTGGCTTTAATTACGGTACAACCCCAGCATTAGCCTGGTGCGAAGATGGGAAGCCACCAAAAAAACCATATTCAGGGGTGCCGACAATGGGGCTCGAACCCACTATCTCTCAAATGCAAGCTTGATAGCTACGTGACCCAAACAGCACAGCCACTTCCTCGGTAATTCAAAATGTTCCTCAACCTGTTCCCCAGTCGGATCTTTGCGAGGAACTAGGTGGAGAAAAAACCTCAAGAATTAGCGATGCTGTAATGAATAGTACTGTTTATGAACTTGAAATTAATATAAGACACATGTATCAAGGAAACTTGGGCATAGTCAAGTCAGCAATTGAAAGAACAGGTATCAATGTACGGGGCAAGTGAAGTTAGATGGACTGGTATGACTACATGGTCTACTATTCTGCCTACGAAAATGAAAGGCAGAAAGGAGAAGCCTCCATAGTTAGTAACAGGGTGCGTAACGTTATACTGGGGTGCAGCATTAAAACTGACAGAGTGATGTCTGTACGTTTTCAAGGCCACCACAGTCATAGAAGTTTCCGCTTAAACCGACCAAGCTGAAGAGGAAGATATTGACCAGTTCTGTGAAGATTACAACAATTTCTACAGCTGACACCAAAAAATATGTCCTTATTATTGCCGACTGGAATCGTCAAGTAGTAATTTTCTTACCAGGCTGTACCTTAATTACAGCACGATCACTTCCTTCCCAGGTCCTATCCTATCCTATCCATCAGGTAAAAGTCGTGTCTGATGTCTTGTTTTGCTGTATTGCCTTTTTTTTCTCCTTTCTGGCTTTGCTCTATTACTTTGGGTCGGCGCTACTTGTAGATTATTATCCATTTCACGGCCAGATGCCCTTCCTGCCACCAAACTATGCACAGGTCTGCATTTACTATTGCGTATTTCCGTGGTAGTTGGTAGTCTTGGGTGTTGTATATATATATATATATCCCTATTAAGACGAACACAAGCACCTAGTCACCGAGTCAGAAGAATTAACCTTAATCACTTAAAATACTCGACCACCGAGCTCGATAGCTGCAGTCGCTTAAGTACGGCCAGTATCCAGTAATCGGGAGACAGTGGGTTCGAGCCCCACTGTCGGCAGCCCTGAAGATGGTTTTCCGTAGTTTCCCATTTTCACACCAGGCAATGCCGGCGCTGTACCTTAATTAAGGCCATGGCCGCTTCCTTCCACTTCCTAGGCATTTCCTATCCCATTGTCGCAATAAAACATATCTGTGTCGGTGCGACGTAAAACAAATAGCAAAACAATATATATATCCGACCACGCCAGGAATGGAATCCAGGGTCCTCTGAACAGAAGACCAGTACGCTGACCATGCAGCTAAGGCGCCGAACGGTTGTTTTGGACACATTTATTACGTCATGTAATTTAAAAACTTTTATGATGTTCATTACAAAGAGTAAGTTTCTATGTGTCTGTTAGCTAAGGCATCAGCCGAGAAACAATATCGACCCTGTAACGATTTATGTCCAACAGATATCATGGCAGCGTAACATCTTTTGTTTTAAAGATAAAGAATGGAATTGCTCCGGGCAGAGGATATTCTTTTTTCATTGAAAGTAGGAAGGTCGCTATTGTGTCTGAGACTTGCTTTCTATCTTCATCGCCCACAACAACGGAGGTCACTTTATCTACTCAATCGTTCTTCACCTTCATCAGGTATTGCATCAACCTAACTCCAAGAGATAAGATTTATTTTCCAGCTCTTGAGCCATACAGTATTGAGTATAGAATTATGATATTCAAGCTATCAAGTTAATTACTTTTAACAACAGGTGGTTCAACGATAATAGACACCTGCAGAGGGATGAGTAACTTTACCTTTGTGCGCGAGTGTACCGGTACTACCAAGCGAGTTGGCCGTGCGGTTAGGGGCGCGCGGCTGTAAACTTGCATCCGGGAGATAATCGGTTCGAATCCCACAGTCGGCAGCCCTGAAGATGGTTTTCCGTGGTTGTAATTCGAGAGGACAAATTGGGGCAAATATTCGTTTATGGGAAGGGGAGTTAGGGATTGGAATAACTTACCAAGGGAGATGTTCAATAAATTTCCAATTTCTTTGCAATCATTTAAGAAAAGGCTAGGAAAGCAACAGATAGGGAATCTGCCACCTGGGCGACTGCCCTAAATGCAGCTCAGTAGTGACTGATTGAACTAAGCAGGCACCGGTAGTTATGATTTCCCCTAATGATGACGTTGAGGTAAAACATTCAGAGCAGACTTCCCAATTGCTGCAGTCTTCGACTAAAACGAAGTCTCTAGAATAATCAGAGTCAAGAATATACGCAATAAAGGCATCGTTTTAGAATTGAGAAACGAAGAGGAATGTAAAAGTATGGTGCATACGATTGACGCAAGTAATCTGCACGTTAAAGCCATCATTCCATACACATTCCTGGAAGTGAGATTTATTTTACAGAGAAGAGTTGCTAGATTCTACCAGAGTAAAATTCGCTGTAAAGTAAGCTAGTCCGCCTCTGTGGTACTGTATATCCCAACCCATTGTCTTTAGTATATCCCCAGAAATCTTATCAATTCCAGCCGCTTTTCTAGTTTTCAACTTTTGTATCTTATTGTAGATGTCATTGTTATCATATGTAAATTTTAATACTTCTTTAGCCTTAGTTTCCTCCTCTATCTGGACATTGCCCTTGTAACCAACAATCTTTACATACTGCTGACTGAATACTTCTGCCTTTTGAAGATCCTCACATACACACTCCCCTTGTTCATTAATGATTCCTGCAGTGTCCTTCTTGGAACCTGTTTCTGTCTTAAAATACCTATACATACCTTCCATTTTTCACTAAAATTTGTATGACTGCCAATTATGCTTTAGTACTACTTTGTTCTACTATGCTGTAATAGAAATGAAACCTGGCATTTGCACAAAAATACACACGAATATAACAGGCAAGATACTATCTAATATACTGTACTGTATCTACACTACAATTCTCAACTGAAATGTTGTTATGTGATCTTTACCGATGGTGGATTACTATTATTTTCCCTACTCCGCGGGACGGAGAATAAAAGTGTCCTTAAATGCTGTTAAATATGAGGTTGTTTACAATAATTTCTCAAAAGTATTTCTGTGTAAACTACGCCAGGGACTTGAATTGCAATTATTGGAATGTAGTAACTTGATTATTAGCTAACCGCTCATAAATACTGAAATGTCGAGGGTGTGAAATATAAATTACGGATACTTTAACTGCCTACTCAGAACTACAAATGATCCGAATACAAGAATCAGTTGATTTTTATTTATATTTTCTTGATAAACTACACCCTATGTTCACGACTGTAGCCAACAATGCCAGTATTTGAATACGAAGAACAACAATAATCAATAACAATTACGACTGTTAACTATTTCGCCAGTGAAATACTGTCTATTCTGTTGAAATCCTTTCTTTAAACAAAATTTACAACAGTATCGCGATATTTAAAGATAGGTGATAGGTGGGACCGTTGAACTGTTATTTGAAATACCCTGTCAAATGCTTGCACTAACAGACTATAACCGCTGCCGAAGTTACGACTCTGTTTAATATCCCGTCTTTGTAAGTGTTTTACCAACAAACCTATTGATATTGTTGTAGAAATTGTTGCTGGTTTATGAGTTTGTACCACATCAGCATAACGAAACTTTCGCGACGATTGTAAACAAGGTTCAAGGAAAATCGCTGAAAGTAGCAGGAATTTTCCGTATTTCTCTCATGGTTAATTTTTATGTAGCTTGCTCCTGGATTGAAACTCACAGGAATTTATATATTTACTATTTACTCTCCTAATACGCGTAATATTGTTTATTGTACGGCACTTCCCGCTTCTTTCCCAATCCTGCCCTTTCCTATCCCATCGTTGCCGTAAGACATATCTGTGTCGGTGCAACGTAAAGTAGGTTGTTAAACTGCATGTATGTTATTATATTACATCGAAACTTTGCAAGTACATCTGCGGGGATATGAACAACATGATACATTGCGGGCAGAGTCCGCGGGAAGCTGCTAGTATTTATATCATTATTGCTAAGTTTAGTCCGCCTCTGTGGTGTAGTGGTTAGGGTAATTAGCTGCCACCCCCCCGGAGGCCCGGGTTCGATTCCAGGTTCTGCCAGGAAATTTAAAAAGTGGTACGAGGTCTCGAACGGGGTCCACTCAGCCTCGGGAGGTCAACTGAGTAGATGGGGTTCGATTTCTACCTCAGCCATCCTCAAAGTGGATTTCCGTCTTTTCCCCACTTCTCCTCCAGGCAAATGCCGGGATGGTACCTAACTTAAGTCCACGGCCGCTTTCTTCCCTCTTCCGTGTCTATCAATTCCAATTTCCCCATCCTCCACAAAGCCCCTGTTCAACATAGCAGGTACGGCCGCCTGGGCGAAGTACTGATCCTCCTCCTCCTCTGTTGTATCTCCTTGACCCCAAGTTGCACGCTCCAGGACACTGCCCTTAAGGCGGTAGAGGTGGGATCCCTCGCCGAGTCCGAGGGAAAAACCAACCCTGGAAGGTAAATGGATTAAGAAATAAATAAAGAAAGATTGCTAAGTTTAGCAACAGCGAGCATCGTGACAGGGAAATATTGTTCAGTCCGTCATGGTAACAAGTTAAGCCTAACTGGCTATGATGGTGATCATTGTGATAATAAGGCACGAAACCGCGCATTCATTAGCCCCTACTGAGCAGGAATTCCATGTTAGTGATTACCGAAATGAGAAAAATAGACGTGAAGGAACTATTATTATTATTATTATTATTATTATTATTATTATTATTATTATTATTATTATTATTATTATTATTATTATTATTATTATTACTGGAAGAATGGGGGAGAAAGGAATCACAAGGTTTGGGGGTAACTTCTTTGGAAGCCTAGCTTCCAATCGCCGAATATCGCCGCGCCGGAAGGAAATAAAATGCCATGGCCTTGAAAGGCCCCTAAGACTTATCATCAATATTCGTCCCTGTTTTGCCAAAAGGGCGAATGTGCGAATGTGACAATGCTCTTCCTATCCAATATTTCCCTTAAGACTGGTCACGCCTCCCAGCCATATATTGATATGCGGTCCATCAGAACAATTTCCGTTGAGTTCATTTTCCTATGCGCGTGGGTAAAGGAAAATGAACTTTACTGTACCATACTGAAGGAATGTATGTTTGCATGACATTTACCCACTCCTAGAGTGTTATGTATTTAAGGTTCAGTTTCCTTTACACGCGCGCATAGTAAAATGAACTCAACGAAAATTGTTCTCATGGACCGCATATCAATATGTGGCTGGAAGGCGTGACCAGTCTTAAGGGAAATATGGATAGGAAGAGCATTGTCACATTCGCCGTTTTGGCAGAACAGGGACGAATACTGACTGACTATTATTACTAGTTGAGGTGTGCTCTGTCTCTTTTACCGCCACTCACCACCTCTAGATGGCAGTACTGCTATAATTAAAAAAAAAAAACTGTAGGTATACAACTGCTAGTTAAAAAATACTGTAGAAGTAGGATACGGATCTCTAATACTGAGTCTTGTAGTTGTGCGACCTAACCTGAGAGATCCTATTTACATGACAAATGTAGAGCACGTCTACGAAATAAAACCACCGCATTCAACCTCATTGCAGTACGTGGTCACTGCGTTTTCCGGTTTGTTACCCGCCTTCCAGACAAGGTCCTGACCTCAATGAACGGTGTACTGTAGATGAAACAGCTGTGATAGCTTAAATTGTCCTCAATGAAGTTGCTTGTTCTTCCGCCCCTGGTGGGGTCGTGAGTATGAACTGTGTCGTACATGTGGTTTTGGCCGTTTTACGGTAGGATGCCATTCCTGAGGCCAATCCTATGTGTAGGGGTGCTTTCCAAGATTGAGTGTTTCTATGGTGGTTTGCAGTGTGCTTTGTTATTTGTATATGAAGAAATATGTTCTGGAAATAACTCAAACATCCTGTCCCTGAGCCAGAGAAATTAACCAGAAGAAGCCCGACCCTGCTGGAATTCAAATTTAGAACCCTATGAATCGAAGGCATTGACGCTGATTATTCAGCCAAAAGTTATTCAACAAGACAAATTGGGCAAAATATTCGTTTATAGGAAGAATAAAATTAGGGATTGAAACAGTATTTACCAAGAAAGATGTTCGATAAATTTCGAACTTCTTTGAAATTATTTAAGATAAGACAAGGTAGACAAATGACAGGGAATCTTTCTCCTCTGCGACGGCCCTAAATGCAGATCTTTCTGCCATAACATAATATTTACCTAAATAAAAGTTGTAATTTTTGCTGCAATTTTAAAAGGAATGTGTTGTATCGAAGGCATCGATTGCAATGAAACTTGGTATTTCTTATTCAGTACACTATTGCACTTGGGCGAGGAGGCGCTAGTGTACAGCGCAGTTGGTAGAAGATAGCAGGGCGAGCAGCAGGCACGTCAGTGGATCGACTACGTCATCAGATGAGTCTCACATTACCGATAGGACAAGGTGGACTTTAAGGGGCTGTTGAGTTGGGTCCATGGTCAGCTTGGAGTGAGGGTAGAATTGCCCCTATAGAACTGCCTCCAGTAGTCGCAAATTTCGGAAATCAGCCGTTTAAAAGTGCAGGGTCGATTGTATCGGACATCCAGTCAACGTCCAATAAACAGGCCAGTGCTCAAACAGTTTAGGAATGTTTTGAACGCATCTGATATTCATGGGACATCTCCCATAAAGAAACCGTTTATTTCGGAAGTTAACCGAATAAAACGCCTGCATATCGGCGAAGATTATTTCAATAAATCGATTGACTTTTGGAATTCTGTGACATTTTCTGACAAATCCAAGTTTAACTTGTTTGAATCTGACGGAAATGTAAAAGTGTGGCGCAAACCAAATACAGAGAACATGGGGGAAGAACCATAATGGTTTCGAAATGCATGGCAGCTTCTCGTGTTGGTGACTTGGCAATTATTGGAGATGTCATGGATCATCGTAATATAGCGATGTGTTGCGAGGTCACTTACGTAGCAGAGCACAAAAAACTGGGTTTTGATGGCGTCTTTGACTTTCAATAAGACAACGACTCGATACATACGGCTCTGCGAACGCTGGAGTGGTTATTATACACTGATCGACAGAGCAAATGCAACACCAAGAAGGAGTGGTCAGAACTTTATGCCAATTGCAGGGTAGACTGACGTCACTGAGGTATGCTCATGATGTGAAATGCGCCGCTGTGCTGCGCACGTAGCGAACGATAAATGGGACACGGCGTTGGCGAATGGCCCACTTCGTACCGTGATTTCTCAGCCGACAGTCATTGTAGAACGTGTTGTCGTGTGCCACAGGACACGTGTATAGCTAAGAATGCCAGGCCGCCGTCAACGGAGGCATTTCCAGCAGACAGACGACTTTACGAGGGGTATGGTGATCGGGCTGAGAAGGGCAGGTTGGTCGCTTCGTCAAATCGCAGCCGATACCCATAGGGATGTGTCCACGGTGCAGCGCCTGTGGCGAAGATGGTTGGCGCAGGGACATGTGGCACGTGCGAGGGGTCCAGGCGCAGCCCGAGTGACGTCAGCACGCGAGGATCGGCGCATCCGCCGCCAAGCGGTGGCAGCCCCGCACGCCACGTCAACCGCCATTCTTCAGCATGTGCAAGACACCCTGGCTGTTCCAATATCGACCAGAACAATTTCCCGTCGATTGGTTGAAGGAGGCCTGCACTCCCGGCGTCTGCTCAGAAGACTACCATTGACTCCACAGCATAGACGTGTACGCCTGGCATGGTGCCGGGCTAGAGCGACTTGGATGAGGGAATGGCGGAACGTCGTGTTCTCCGATGAGTCACGCTTCTGTTCTATCAGTGACAGTCACCGCAGACGAGTGTGGCGTCGGCGTGGAGAAAGGTCAAATCCGGCAGTAACTGTGGAGCGCCCTACCGCTAGACAACGCGGCATCATGGTTTGGGGCGCTATTGCGTATGATTCCACGTCACCTCTAGTGCGTATTCAAGGCACGTTAAATGCCCACCGCTACGTGCAGCATGTGCTGCGGCCGGTGGCACTCCCGTACCTTCAGAGGCTGCCCAATGCTCTGTTTCAGCAGGATAATGCCCGCCCACACACTGCTCGCATCTCCCAACAGGCTCTACGAGGTGTACAGATGCTTCCGTGGCCAGCGTACTCTCCGGATCTCTCACCAATCGAACACGTGTGGGATCTCATTGGACGCCGTTTGCAAACTCTGCCCCAGCCTCGTACGGACGACCAACTGTGGCAAATGGTTGACAGAGAATGGAGAACCATCCCTCAGGACACCATCCGCACTCTTATTGACTCTGTACCTCGACGTGTTTCTGCGTGCATCGCCGCTCGCGGTGGTCCTACATCCTACTGAGTCGATGCCGTGCGCATTGTGTAACCTGCATATCGGTTTGAAATAAACATCAATTATTCGTCCGTGCCGTCTCTGTTTTTTCCCCAACTTTCATCCCTTTCGAACCACTCCTTCTTGGTGTTGCATTTGCTCTGTCAGTCAGTGTATAATGCACCAAAAAGAGATTTCACTACACCACAGAGCCCTGGTCTTAATCCGATAGAGCATCTTCGGATTCACTTGGAGACAAAAGTTCGAAAACGTCGTATTAGAGGAAAGCGGGAGTTTCAGACGCTGTTTCTGGAGGAATGGTCGAAGATCTCACGAGAGATTACTCGCAACTTGGTTCACTCCATGCCAAGACGTCTACAAGCAGTCACCAATGCCACACGGTATGCACACAGGCTACTAGACTTGTGTTATATGAATTACAGAGACTTTAAATTCATTTGTGTGTAGGTGTGCCAATACCTTTTTGATGTGTAGAGCAAATAATTTTGTTTTGTAAACTATTATTTTTGTTGTAAGAAACCAATTTTACTCGAAGAACCTTATGTGTAGGCCTACTACTGTATATTTCATTAAATATAACAGTGTCTTGGCATCACCTTTATTTGTGTGGAATGTATATATAATGGTAGGTGTGTCAACACTTTCTGAAGCCAGTGTATGTCAGAAAATTGTAATTTCACTTTTTAATAATCGTTTTCTTCTTCTAACTGTTGAAAATTAAATCAGAAACTTATACTATGAGAACCCCATATAACATGACTCTTGCTCCTTGGCACGAAAGATATTTTTGCTTCCATTACAAAAGATACGGAAGTATTAAAATTATAATATGTTTTATATATGCATTTATTTTTTATTTTTTGTGGTTTAACGTCCCACAAACCCATCGAAGGTTTTCGGCAACGCAAGGATGGGAAAGGGCTAGGATTGGGAAGGTAGCGGCCGTGGCCTTAATGGAGGTACAGTCCCAGCATTTTCCTGGTGTGAAAATGGGGAACCCGAAAACCATCTTCAGGGCTGCCGATGGTGGAATTCGAACCCACCATCTCCCGATTGCAAGCTCACACCTACGCGACCCTAACCGCACGGCCAACTCACTCGGTCTTTTATATATTAATATACTGTACGTTTTAGTAAAATGCTTTTAGAGTTCCAAGTTCTGTTCGTGTTGTCAAATTCTCATTTTCGGTATAACATGCTGTATTTAACTTTGAAATATAATTGTGGGCCATATTTCTACAGCGCGTCATTAGCTAACTGCACAGTCACCCAGCTATTTTTCAGCAATTATTTATGACACCTTCGATTTTACAGCACTGTGACCAGACGAATTGGCCGTGCGGTTAGGGGCGCGCAGCTGTGGGCTTGCATCCGGGAGGTAGTGGGTTCGAACCCCACTGTCTGCAGCACTGAAGATGGTTTTCCGTGGTTTCTCATTTTCACGCCGGGCAAATGCTGTGACTGTACCTTAATTAAGGCCACAGCCGTTTCCTTCCCACTCCTAGAGCTTTCCTATACCATCGTCGCCATAAGACCTATCTGTGTCGGTGTGACGTAAAGCAAGTTGTAAAACAAAAAAGGTAAAAACCAGCAATGTGATAATTTCCATTAAATTTAGGATACGGTATATTAATTGATCGCTATCCCGAGTTTTACTGAAATCTCTGTTCCATTTCTAACAGTCCCTTGATAGTGCCGAGGTGACAGAAGATGGAACCCTTTACCTCACACTCATTCAACGGATTTCGTAGCACCGAGCTCGATAGCTGCAGTCGCTTAAGTGCGGCCAGTATCCAGTAATCAGCAGATAGTGGGTTCGAATCCCACTGTCGGCAGCTCTGAAGATGGTTTTCCGTGGTTTCCCATTTTCACACCAAGCAAATGCTGGGGCTGTACCTTAATTAAGGCCACAGCCGCTTCCTTCCCATTCCTAGGCCTTTCCCATCCCATCGTCGCCGTAAGACATATCTGTGTCGGTGCGACGTAAAGCAAATAGAAAAACAAAAACAAAAACAAAAACAAGATTTCGTAGCCTGTGCGGAGACGAATTCACTTGCATTACTGAGAACGCCTTTATTGTCCCATCTAGGCAAGCACCTATATTAATAAATACAGTACTTTAAGCGAAAGGAACATAGGCCTACAGTATATTATGATACGATACCTTTTACCCTCCCAGAGTGCTTGAGATATTGTAAAATGAGAGAGACTGAGGAAGAGGGGCAGAGGGTTTGTTGTCACTAAAATACAGTACATACCCTTTCAGTCAGAAAATCTACAAATTATTTTCATTGTAATGGAGTTGGTACTGCGGTAAAATAACGTGCCCGAAGGATATCTTTGCTCTTCGTATTAATAATGATCATGTTATATTTATTTAAACAAATTCATGCTCATCAAGAAACTCGTTTCAGTAACTACAGGAGCCTGTTCAGGAGCTAGAATAGTCCGAGTGAAAGTCCTCTCTGTTTGAATTAATGTTGGTTGGATGATGGTACCTCATGGGGATCATTGTGAGTATCTAGAATTCTATAGAGCATCTTCATTGGGGTACACATGAACGAAGTTCACATTGTTATGGGGATATTTAGGGGTTGTATTAAGGTTGTAAAGGAGAGGCTTATAAGTCTCTGGTAAGACCCCAATGTTAGAGTACTGCACGGTTTCCAGTATATCGCACTCACACCAGAACTACTTGATACGAGACCTGGAAACGATCCAAAGCAAAGCAGCACCATATGTACTTGGTGGTTTCCAACAAAAAGAAGTAGTATTACGAAAATGTTGCAAAGTTTGGGTTGGGAAGACTTGAGAGTAACGCTGCTCGACTAACGAGGGGGCATTCCGTACTCGTCACCACCCATTTCGCTCAAATTTATAGAACATTCAGGGCTTGGCTAGAAATGAAGCGGTAAGAGATCGGACTGGTAATTCGATGGTCGTGGGTTTAACTCCCCGTGTGGAGACTGATTTTTTCTGTCAACTTTAATATTATTCATTTTCCAATTAAGCAAAAAGGTGAATAATTCATTTTATTTATTTATTTATTTTATTTATTTATTTATTTATTTATTTATTTATTTATTTATACGTGAAAAGCATAGAAAAGGCAAGAAATTGGGATTTAACTGTCAGACTTTTTCCTACCTGCGCCAAGAATCTATTGTTTGTGTACAGCCGCCAGGAGCAACCTTCACTTGTCAGGTGAAAACGAATCTTACAGCGAAACGACTATTCACGTTTATGGCATATTCCTCAAGAAGGGAAGATAGCCAATAAAGGAGAAAACAGAAGAATTCCTGTTTGAACACGTCGGGAAAGTTCGCAACTCCAAATTTTCTACAATTGTGCGCTCATTAAAAAAAAAATACGTCCTATGTGCCTTTTGCATACAAATAAGTCCGCCTCTGTGGTGTAGTGGTTAGTGTGATTAGCTGCCACCCCCGGAGATCCGGGTTCGATTCCCAGCTCTGCCACGAAATTTGAAAAGTGGTATAAGGGCTGGAACGGGGTCCACTCAGCCTCGGGAGGTCAACTGAGAAGAGGTGGATTTAATTCCCACCTCAGCCATCCTGGAAGTGGTTTTCCGTGGTTTTCCACTTCTCCTCCAGGAAAATGCCGGTATGGTACCTAACTTAAGGTCACGGCCGCTTTCTTCCCTCTTCCTTGTCTAACCCTTCCAATCTTCCCATCCCACACCAAGGCTCCTGTTCAGCATAGCAGGTGAGGCCGCCTGGACGAGGTACTGGTCATTCTCCCCGGTTGTATCCCCCGACCCGATGTCTGAAACTCCAGGACACTGCCTTTGAGGCGGTAGAGGTGGGATCCCTCGCTATGTCCGAGGGAAAAGCCAACCCTGGACGATAAACAGATTAAGAAAGAAGAAGGCATACAAATAAGTAAAATAAGTTAAAATAAATTAATAATATAAAAATTGAAACAAATATTCTCCACACGGGGAGTCGAACCCACGACCATCGAATTGCTCTTACCGCTAGGCCAACTACTTCCCGGTGTTGGGACTAAACGAAAGTGGCTTATACGGTGCGAGAGCCGCGTCAACATTTTTATTTTTATTTTCTATACGCTTGGCCATCTGGAGTTCCCACTTCGGGCACTTTCATTTCTAACCAAGCCCTGCATGTTCTATAAATTTGAGCGAAATCGGCTGTGACGAGTAGGGAATGCCTCCCTGCAAGTAGAATGTTCCGAGGTGTTAGTGGAGCGATGGCGTGGAATGACATTCGTAGACGAAACAATTGGGACAAATATTCATTTATAAGACGACGAAGGTGTTGGAATAGTTTATCAAGGGGAATGT
The DNA here is from genome assembly GCF_040414725.1 of Anabrus simplex. Classification (NCBI taxonomy): domain Eukaryota; kingdom Metazoa; phylum Arthropoda; class Insecta; order Orthoptera; family Tettigoniidae; genus Anabrus; species Anabrus simplex. Next base: position 173,203,666 of record NC_090271.1, read on the forward strand.
TCAATAAATGTCCACGTTCTTTGAAAACATTTAAGAAAAGGCTACCTATTCGTAGGGAATCTGTCATCTGGGCGACAACACCACTAAATGCAGTTGGTGGTTTTTTTTGTTGTTTTTTTTTTAATTTTTTTTTTTTTGCTAGCTAGTGGTTTTGCATCGCACCGACACAGATAGGTCTTATGGCGACGATCTCAAACTTATATTACAAAGTGTAGTTTAATGTTGCCTGGTGGAATACAGGATGAGGTAAAGAAAATTTTCTTTCTACTTGTTTAACGTCGCACTAACACATCGAAGGTTTTCAGCGACGAAAGGATGGGAAAGGGCTAGGAATGGGAATACAACGGCCGTGACCCTAATTAAGGTACAACCCTAGCATTTCCCTGATGTGAAAATGGGAAATCACGGAAAACCATCTTCAGGGCTATCGACGGTGGGATTCGAACCTAGTTACGCAACCGCAACCGGACGGTCAGCACGCTTGGTACGAATATTTTCACAAAAGTCACTAGCACTATATGCATGTGGTTAGGCTGTGTTTATGTTGAGTCTCAAGCTCTCTGAGACAGACTAGTTAGAATGGTAAAATGAACCCAGGACCACGGGATCGTCAATCAACAATCGCTATACAAATGTGGCTCTTCCTTTACCATGGGTAAAATATGGAAAAGAATTTGTTTCTGAAAATAAATACATTATTCGAAAATAATAATAATAATAATAATAATAATAATAATAATAATAATAATAATAATAAGTAAACTCGTGTCCTCGCCCTGAGGTGGTGCTGCTCTTTTCAGGCACATCCCCAAGTGAGGTGAGCTGCATATACCATTTCAATCACACACCAGCCCTCTTGTCATTCTTAAATTTCTGGCATTCTGGCAGTACCGGGAATCGACTCGGGACTCCGAGGACGGCAGCTAATAGTGCCAACCGTTACGCTACGGAAACGGTAATAATAATAATAATAATAATAATAATAATAATAATAATAATAATAATAATAATAATAATAATAATAAAGGTAAATAATGACTGCCTTCACTGCTGTCCACCACTCCCGAGAGCGTAGAATGGGGTCAACCACGCCACGTCGCGTCGCCTTGCGCCGATTACCCTGACCTTTCCGACAGCTGCTTGTGGGAAGATGAATTACAAGGTTCTGGTGGAAGCTGAGCAGCATTATCTGTCTCGTACTCATTTACGTCACTGATTTTCTACGTCTCACACATGAGAGAGAATGGGTTAGAAGGGAACCACTCAAAGAAGATCCTCTGTGAGGCTAAACTCGCTCCTAATATGATCTCGATGGGCCTGATAAGGGGACTGTGTACTAATCTGTAGTTTATGAGATCACTGGGTCACTGTCAAATTTTATAATGCTAGCGAAACAAACTACCATTTATCTCTACACGTAGAACAGAGATGGCGCTAGCGTGCAGATACACCAGCCAGTGGCCTTATTGAACTTGTGCGCTGCTAAATTTCCTTTTCTAGCCGTTTCGATCATCAGTCCATAGACTTGTTGTATGCAGCCATTGATGCCACCCTATCCTGTGCTAACATTTTCATTTTTACTTAACTACAGTAATCTGTTTGTCATAATTAAGTCTTAGTCTATCCCTAATGTTCTTACCACCTACATTCCCTGTAAAAAGCAACTAAAAAGTTTAATTAACATTTTTGTGATTAATTTTGAAAAGAGAGAGAATATCTAGGAGCCTCCATGGCTGAGGCGGCAGCACGCCAGCTTTTCACCGCTGGGTTCCGTGGTTCAAATCCCGGTCATTCCATATGAGATTTGTGCTGGACAAAGCGAAGGCGGGACAAGATTTTCTCCGGGTACTCCGGTTTTCTCTGTCATCTTTCATTCCAGCAACACTCTCCAATATAATTTCATTTCATCTATCAATCATTAAACATTGTCCCAGAAGAGTGCGACATGCTTCGGCAACCGGCACAATTCCTATCCTCACCGCTAGATAGGGCTTCATCCATTTCATTCCTGACCCGGTCGAATGACTGGAAACAGGCTGTGAATTTTCATTTTAGAGAATATCTAACACACAGCCACTCCTATTAGGCAATCAATTCACACAGAACAATAATGACAATGAGTGTTATAGGCTGCTACTTTTCTAGCAAGCAGGTCCTATCTTGTATCGAGCATGAGGGTTATCTGTTGGATTTCCTGTCCTCTACTTTATTGAAAGTTTGAGTATTTTACCCAAACAGTCATGTCGTAGAATACAGGTAACGCCTGATAAGTGATAGCACCGAGTCAGCGTATATCCTGGATGGTAGATTCAGGTATTTTAATCTTCCTCAAGGTCCCTCTAGCGCCTTCCATCAAACCAACCACTTACCATTTTTGTATTCTGTATTTCCTTTTTAAGGTCCTCACAGCATGGTTCATAAATGGCCTATTTCTCATCACAGATTTTTTTCGCTCATGTTCTTTGTCCTCAAATCTCAATGTTGGGTCGATAACCATAACCGCTCCCTTAGCTCGGCCGATCAGTATGATGTCAGCTCGACGTGCTGATCCGTCTTTAGAGAAGCATCCGACTTCTTCATAGACTTCGAGGTGATGTTGTCTATAAAGGCTTCCAGAGAGCACAGAGCGCACTGCATCGTGGCGGTTGATTCTCGTTAGCTCTCCCTTCAAACATAAATCTAGTGCATAAGGAAGGGTTTCGAACTCTCCGCAACCTACAGGGTCTTTCATATAAACTAAGACCGAGCGCACGGTGTTTGTACTCTGCGCTACGGCAGCTGCCTCAGCCGAACTTACCGCGCTCGGCCGCCCTGCTTTAAGCGTGTATACAATCTTACATGAAATCTTACCTTATAAAGATGCTGAAAGTGTCGTCTGCTAACGCGAGTGAGTTCTTCCACTGTAAGGTTTAATTCGTAATGTTTTCTCTCAGTTTCTCCTGTGTGTGAGGATTTGTTCGATACATTTTTTCTTTCAGTTTACCCCACAAGAAACAAATCACACACTATTAGATCTGGAGAACGAGGGGGAAATAGACCAGTTCTAATCACACTTCCGAAATTGTAAGAAGAGAATCTTTTGAATCTGTTGAAACCACGCACGCGATTTTTCTTCTTCCGTTAATCTGATGGAAGAACTGCGTCAAAATGTCATCTTGGTACCTCTCTGTATTTACTGACGTCTCGAAGAAAACACTAACAGCACACCAAACACCAATCTTCCTATCATAATGAGAGACATCATAAATACCATTAGGATTTTCTGCACACCAATAGCGAGAGTTATGATTGTTCAGACCACTATTAAGATGAAACTAGAACTTTTACATATAAAAATACGGTGTTGGAATGAAAATTGCCTCACCAAGCTCACAGCTGAGATTCAGACTGGCGACTGATGCTTGCCAGGTCGAACACGTGCAGGCTGCTTGCAAGGTCAAGAACTATTCGGGCGCCTCCCATAATGGAGCTTACTTATCGCAGAGTAAAATCGCCACTTCGACGGTCATAGTTTATATGAGACACGATGTATATTTGTAATGAAAATCCACAGCCTTTTTCCAGTCATTCCACCGGGTCAGGAATGAAATGGATAGGCCCCCATCTAGCGGCGAGGGTAGGAACTGTACCGGCTGACGAAGCCTGCCGCAGTCCTTTGGGGCAATGATTAACAACTGACAGATGAAACAATATCGGAAAGTGCTGCTGGAATGAAAGATGAGAGGGAAAACCGAAGTATCCGGAGAAAAACCTGTCCCGCCTCCGCTTTGCCTGGTACAAATCTCGCATATATCTTAAATGTTAATGGGTTAGTTCACAGAGGCTTCGCTGCTGAACACTGAAAGGCATAAACAGTCTATAATGAAGATGTATAGTATGTTCGCTGGGTCTACCTTAGCTGATACAGTAGAGAGAAGGAGACTGGGTTAACAAGGTCAGTTGATAATAGTTAACCTCTAATTTTATGGCAAGGAAGTTCATTCAGACAGGTCACCTTGAAGACCCTGACACAGATAGACCTACCTCCCAGATTGTCCACGAGAGTCGTGATCTCAGCACGTCATCGATCACTCCATATCAGTGGTATCAACCCAGTCTAGTACAGTCTACTGAATTAAACTCAAGTTAAGAGTTGATCCGCCAGTCAATACTTCTATTGCAATATTAGCCTATACAAACGTATTTGAAAGTTTGAACTTCCATGTTGACAATGAACCCATAGGTAATATTCTGTGTCAATGCTGATCAGGTTTCTTAAATTGCATTTTTTTACAATTTGTTTCTCGTCACACCGACACAGTTGATCAGTTAGTGTCACTGCTGATGCCAACCAGTGTTTAGTTGACATTTAGCAATTAAAATTAGACAATTCATTTTCAGATAGCAAAGATTAATTACCAGTTGTTTAACGTCGCACCGACACAGGTAGGTCTTATGGCGACGATGGGATAGGAAAGGGCTAGGAGTGGGAAGGAAGCAGCCGTCGCCTTAATTAAGGTACAGCCCCAGCATTTGCCTGGTTTGAACATGGGAAAACCACGGAAAACCCTCTTCAAGGCTGTCGACACAGGGGTTCGAACCCGTTATCTCCCGAATACTGGATACTGGCCGCACTTAAGTGACTGCAGCTACCGAGCTCGGTCCAAAGATTAATAACTGTGTGGAATGTTTCTAGACTGGGACTTCAAAGAGACATTAAAACCACCAGTGAGTACTTCAAGATCTTGAATTATAGAATGTTCAAGATTTTAATTCTGAAACGTCATTATGGAAGTTCAGATGAAATGTTTGTAATCTATTAATATGTACGGTTTAATGTTTAATATATGACGTTGGTCTAATCATTCGGACTGAATAAGTCCTTAAAAAGAGTAAAACATGTGTGTAAAATATCGTAATAAAAAATCCTGATGTGGAAATGGGAAATCACGGAAAACCTTCTGCAAGGCTGCTGACGGTGGGGTTCGAAGCCACCATCTCCCTAAAGCGAGATAAACAATCACACGGCGCGAATCGCGCAGCCAGCTCCCTCGGTGCTCAATATGGTTTAATGTATTATTATTATTATTATTATTATTATTATTATTATTATTATTATTATTATTATTATTATCCCTGACTTTTCCCTGTTCATTGAGACTGTTACTTGATGAGGATTTATCCCAGTTGCACGGCCGGATGCCCTTCCAGACACCAACCCTATGTGAGGGGATGTATTCACTATTGTGTTGTTATGATATCTGTGTAGCGTGGTGTATTATATGTATATGAAGATAAGCGTATTTAGACGAACAAATACCTAATCCCAAATTCAGAGGAATTTACAGTTAAAATCCTTGCCAGGAATCAAACTCGGGGCCGTCTGAAAGGAAGGTCAGTACGCTGAGCATTCACCCAATGGTGAGTTTCCCATTCGTTTACAGTCTACCGATAGCTCAATGGCTGTATGATAGTATGCACTACGAGCATCCTACACAGTCAGATTTGACTCCTTGCCACGATTACCTCTGACTGACCCAGAGGGAAGATTTTCGCATTTGCTTTACATCCATTTCAAGAACACCTTTCATAGCGATAGACCGATTGGGTATAACATAACAAAACCCGAAGTAAATACAGCCCATTAAGGGCCTAGGCCTGCCAAGACACCTGCTGCCTAGTCTGCAGGCCACCGTAGCTCAATTGGGAGAGCATCGAACGCGAAATAAGGTTGTAGGTTCGGTTCCCATACGCGTCTGATTGGACATTCTTATTCTGTGCTTAGCATCTCATCGCCGTGTACTATACGTATTCGGCACGACCTAATAACGGTGAAGTGTATTTCCCTCTGTGCATGCGGGGTAGTGTGTCGACCTCCGGATCACATGATCGCGAGTCCAAGCCCGGCAGAGGTAGACGGATTTTTGAAGGGCGGAAAAGACTATCCATTCAACGTGCTATGTCGTACGATGTTGGCATGTGAAAGGTCTCTGGCGACTGATATGGTGTTTACGTGACAAAAATGATTAAAACTCAGTCATAGATCGCCCAAGAGAAAATCCATTTATCCTACTATCTGGCAGAGTGAAAGGAAATGTTGAAATTGACGCGCATGCACCCTATATGACATCGAATTAACTCAGTCATAGATCGCCCAAGAGAAAATCCATTTACCCTACTATCTGGCAGAGTGACAGGAAATGATGAAATTGACACGCATGCAGCCTATATGACATCGAATTAAAATGTCTTCACATGTTAGCTGAGACCGTACAAATAAAGGCTATTTATTACTGCTACTTGCCTTCTCCCACAGGTTTGTCGTCGTCGTCGTCTTCTTCTTCTTCTTCTCCTTCTCCTTCTTAATCTGCTTACCCTCCACGGTTGGCTTTTTCCTCGGACTCACCGAGAGATCCCACCTCTACCGCCTCAAGGACAGTGCCCTGGAGCGTGAGACATTGGGTCGGGGGATAGAACTGGGAAGAATGACCAGTACCTCGCCCAGGCGGCCTCACCTGCTATGCTGAACAGGGGCCTTGTGGGGAGATGGGAATATTGGAAGGAATAGACAAGGAAGAGGGAAGGAAGTAGCCGTGGCCTTAAATTAGGTACCATCCCGGCATTTGCCTGGAGGAGAAGTGGGAAACCACGGAAAACCACTTACAGGATGGCTGAGGGGGAAATCGAACCCAACTCTACTCAATTGACGTCCCGAGGCTGAGTGGACCCCGTTCCAGCCCTCGTACCACTTTTCAAATTTCGTGGCAGAGCCGGGAATCGAGCCCGGCCCTCTGGGGGTGGCAGCTAATCACACTAACCACAAGTTTGTACGCAGCAATTAGGACTACTGTGTCAAGCCGAGTCAACATTGGCTCATGCTATATTCACCTTTTCTTCCGGACTTCCTTCGTCAACTCTCGTTCTGTTCGGATCTCAATGGTTTAAAGTTAGGCACATTATCTGTAGTCTTTGCATTTCCCTATATTATCTTAGTGTCCTTTCTTTACCTGGCGTCCTTATTCTCCGAGGGGTTACAACTTCTTCAGTTGATGTTATGAAGGACCGATAAGCTTGTTCTGTTGTCCCACCAATTTCGGTTCTTCTTACAAATTAGTGTCGTACATTTCTCTAATACCGTACACGGGACAATCATATCTAATAACTTTACCTTCCACCAGGCGAGTTGGCCGTGCGGTTAGGGGCGCGCAGGTATAAGCTTGCACCCGGGAGATAGTGGGTTCGCACCCCACTGTCGGCAGCCCTGAAGATGGTTTTCCGTGGTTTCCCATTTTCACACCAGGCAAATGCTGTACCTTATTTCAGGCCACGGCCGCTTCCTTCTCATTCCTAGGCCTTTCCTATCCCTTCGTCACCATAAGACCTATCTGTGTCGGTGCGACGTAAAGCGAACAGTAAAAAAAACTTTACCTTTGATCTTTACCTTTTCTCTCCAGATAGACTATCTTGTGGTGGTGGTGATGATGATTATTGTTTTAAGAGGAAATACAACTTGGCAACCATCCTCTGTTAGCATTAATCAGAAGGAAAATGGCAGAGATCCGCCAGTAAGAAGAATGAAGGTATCGGCAAAAGAAAGGGAAGGGCCATGAAGCACGTGATAAAGGACTTCCTGGGCCTCGCAAACCTAATACCGTCGGGGTCGGAAAAGAACAAGATTTGACCAAGGGCGGCCGGACTTGAAAGATGAAAGTGAGAAGCCTAACATAAGTAAGTGGAAGCATTGCCAGACTCAGCTAGGGAGCCGTGGTTGCCAACCCATGCTCCCAAGTTGAAAGCCCCAGGCTCCCCCTTTAGTCGGGATTTACGACATGCAAGACCGTGGATGTCCTGTACAACCCCTAACCACAGGAGGAGACACACTATCTGATCAAAAGTATGCAGACATTCCTCTGCACAAGTAAACTAGAATCCAGATGTCACTATCACCGCCACTGCTGCTATAAAAAACGAACCTGGGCTCGATGTTTTTCAGTATTACGAGATATCTGCAGATGGGCCAAGCAAGGGAGCGTGGAATGGTTATTGGTAGTCATATCGATAATCAATCAGTCTGGGTCATTTTCGTCCTTCTCATTCTCTCCCAGTCGACTGTCGGGGTCGTGATTTTGAAGTGGAAATGAGAAGACATAACTACAGTAAAACCACGGCTAGAGCCCTGCGCGAATATACAAAATAACACCCGCATCCGCACTTCCTCCATCCCCACCCGCATCCGCACCCGGGAATGGTTATCCGCATCCGCAAATGGTTAATCGCGGATATTATCAATATTTACCGACAGTATATTACACCCAAGATATTGAAACGGAGAGATCTATTAACAGGCCTAACACTTGGCACCAGAACCCCTAGAGTCATAGGTTTATGAGGGATTTTCTCTTGCGACAACTAAGTTACAGACCTATTGACCTTTGTTACTTTCTTCTACAAATTGCGGGCAGTAGCCAGTTAGGCTTAGTTCGGATTTTCGGCTCTCAAGGCTCTGTATATCACCATTCTAAATATCCAGGGAGAGTACTGGTTAGCTAAAATTAAAAGTATATTAGACAGGTTGGGATACGGAAGTTATTGGGAGAGGTTGGAGAGATCGACGAATAAACTAATAATTAGACGACTCAGAGATATTCAAAGACAGTGGTTGGTATCCGAGTGTAGAAGCAAGGCGACCCTGTCAGAGTTTAATAGGATAAGGCAGGATATGAACATAAATATTGTAAATGTAAATAGAAGAGAAATCCGGGGTTTGATATGGTGGATGATGGGAATTTTTAAAAACAAGGGATGGATCAGGGGGAAGGATGCAACAAGGTGCCTTCTCTGTGGTGAAAACAGAGAAGAATTTCACATGTTGAAATCATGTAAAGGAACCATAGCGGTGAGAAGGAAATTTTTGAATAGCAAGGAACAATATATGATAAGTGAGGATGATAATGGCTGTAGGATTATTAGGATGATAAGCAAAGAATGGTATAAGCCTGGTAATCTCAGTAAACTGTTAATTGTAATTAGAAATTCGTGTAGAATAGTGTTGAAAGAGCCTACAATGAGGGTAGGACATTACGGATGGATGATTGTGTTACGAACCGGTTAGTTAAGAATTTGCCAATAGTGGCATGTAGTATAAGGAATATTAGTATTATTAGCACTGTAAAGTCGATATTTTAGTAAGCCATAACGTAATTAACTGTTAAATTGTTTGTGATGAGACAGGGCCCAATGGATAGAATGTTTCTTCCTCAGCTGCTGGCGATCCGTAGCTGTAGGTTGATAACATTCATTCACTCATTCATTACTCATTCCCCATTTATTATTCATTCAGTCATTCATTTAATTCAAAATAAAGACTATCTTCCCAGTTACTGGTTATCTGTTACTGGGAGTGATGAGTCTTCTCCTTTATCATGCATGCATGAATAGTCATGTACCCATTCATAATTCCATCCATACATATTTCCTCAATCCAGTTAGGGAATCGTTAATTCATTCATTCATTCATTCATTCATTCATTCATCCATTCATGTAGAAAAAATCGTAGGCGTGACCCTTGCATGTGGTATGGTGATCCGCCCGTGCAAGGAGGCACTAATTTAGGCAGGGAATCATAATTAATTCATTAATTCATTAATTCATACATTCATGTAAGGATATAACAGAGGTAGGACGGGATAGGACGGGCCTATCCCAATGGAATGGGTAGATAGACTACAAATGCAACAGAGAAAGAAGAAAGGGAGGGGGCACATGGGGAGTGGGATTTCCGCTTACATGTGCCTTGCAGAAATTAGGGAATGGTGAGAAATTAGTGTTTGACAGCAGGCTATTAGATCAGGTAAGGGTCTTCCGTTTGGGCCTCAAGAGAAAGGGCCGGGCGTGTTATCCCTGGGAAGGTGGCGCCTTTTCTCACTAGGGGTGGATAACACGACCGGGCAGTAGTTATGCATAAACCCACCCATGCATTTATTCAGCGAATCGAATGCTCTCTCCTCGGTTGGTGGCTATCTGTGACTGTGAGAGAAGTGTTCATTCATTCATTCATTCATTCATTCATTCATTCATGCATGCATGACAATGAATTCAGTCATGGAATCATTCATTATCAACACATTCAGGCATTCATATACCCATATGTATAGTGTCTGTGAATATGAAGAAGAACTCTGTACAGACTTATGACAAATAAATAAATAAATAAATAAATAAATAAATAAATAAATAAATAAATAAATAAATATATCACCATTCTACTATAACAATGTCAAGGGTCGCCTAACTACAAGCAAAAGTAAGAGGATACCTGAGTGAAAATCAATAAACATCATTACTTAGAAATTATCAGCAAAATTATCCGCACTGCCATACAGTATGTATCCGCCAAGACACTAACTTCGCGGATATCCGCCTCCGTGCAGGGCTCTAACCATGGCTGGGTGGGCCACGTTATGTTGACAGACAGAGCCACTGAGCACTGGATAAGGTGGTACAGGAAAACGGAATGACACCTTGATGAATCACCGGTGAGTTCCGCAGTGCCACTTAATGTGTAGCTAGCATCATTAATGTACGCTGGGAGATATGAATACTGTGGTTCGAAGTTTAGGCACCCGCCCATAAACCGCAGATTTTGTTGATGAACGCTAACCACCGTGTTCGGTGGCGTAAAGAGCACCGTCAATGGTCCGTTGACGCGTAATGAATCTCGCTACCCCATGTGACAGTTAGTGGAAGGGTTTGCATGTGGCGAATGCCAGGCGAACGATACATGTCAGTCTGTGCAGTGTCCACGGTGAAATTTGGTGCGGCTAGGGAGTGGCGATGTGCAGATGTTTTTCACGGAAGGGGCTTGGAATAGGCCTGCTAAAGATGGAAGAATATAAGGGCATTTTATCCAGCTGCGCGTTATCTGCGGTAGAAGAGCAGTTCGGAGATGAGCACTGTGTGTTTCAGCATAATGCTCCCTCCATATAGTGGTGTCAGTTCTTGGGTGGTTTGTGGACAATAAAAGGTTCCAGAAATGGACTGACCAGCCCAGAGCTCCTACCTAACCCTAACTTCTAGAGTCTACAATTTTTACTTAGGGATATTTTGCTTCTAAAATTGATTATTTGTGTCCAACAACTATAGATGTGTGCGCCGCAGGCATAGAAAAGATCCTCTGGAGGGGAGTGTGGGCCCACAGGGGTCACTCTTTCCGTGACGGAGTTGACCTGGACATTCCTACAAAGTGACAAACTCGAAAGATAGCTTAGAGCGACTAAATGACTTCTTTTTCTTGCCGTGCGAACAGTATGTGGCGCGGCCATAGAAAAGAGCCTCTCGAAAGGAGTTGTTTCCGTGGCAGAGATCGGTCTGGACACTGGAAAAAATGAGAATCAATGAACAATGACTTAACTTCATTAGCGCGGGGCGAAAGGTGAGCCTCCAACAACATCCCTATCTTGGCCGAACGTTTGAAATCGCAGGTGCGTTTCCGGCACGTGAAAATTAGTTTTGTTGCCGACACTTTCAGTTTCATATCTCTACGACACATTCTACAATGAATAAATCCCTAAATTACCGTGGCTTATTAGAAAGTTGGTGAATTTCTGCCCGTCAATACTCAATACACTCATCAAATATAGTGTGATCGCAACCAAGACCGAAGGTAATAAATAACCTTGTGGCCACACATCATGCGAGCTCTATCGGAGACAATGTGAACATTGCCTTGATCACAGCTGACCAACTTCAGCCAAGGAAATGGTCGAATTTTCCAGTTTTAGGCTGTCTCGCTTTTAATTCTTCTATACGAATAAGAATACTTTTTTTGGAAAGGGTTGATGGATCCCTGGAGAGCATTTAGGAAGGATCTCTTCTTTTGCTGTTTCAGGTATCGTAAAACATAATGATTCCAAACATGTGGAGAGTCTTCGTGGCTCAGGCGGCAGCGTGCCGGCCTTTCACCACTGGGTTCCATGGTTCAAATCCTGGTCGCTCCAAGTGAGATTTGTGCTGGACAAAGTGGACTTCGGTTTTCCCTGTCGTCTTTCATTCCAACAACACTCTCCAATATCATTTCATTTTATCCGTTAGTCACTATTCATCGCCCCAGAGGATTGCGACAGGCTTCGGCAGCCGGCACAATTCCTATCCTCGCCACTGGATGGGGCTTCATTCATTCCGTTCCTGACAGGGTCGAGTGACTGAAAACAGGCTGTGGATTTTCATTTTTTCCAAACATGTGGGATGGGTACCAAAGCGCCACCTATTTCTCTATACCTGATGAGTCTCTTCTCTATGAAAAAAGTAAGAAAGAGATTCGGGTGGTGATAAGCAAGATAATGAAGCCAAAATGTATAGTATAGTTCACTAAAACTCTTGCACTACAAGTATATGCTGCTAAGACAGCAATTGCACATCTAGGCGTACATGTGATCATGCTAAAGCAACTGCCAGTTCTTAGTAACACTAATAACACGCGCAATTTAAGCGTAAGTGTGAATAATGAGAGTACGAGACCTTTTCATATCGCAATCTGCGGGCAGACTGTTGATGAGCGCGCCTCGTGTAACAGGTCTACACTGGGCCGGGCGAGAAACAACGTCACAGCAGTTGCTTGAAGTGACTTCTGATGACATGCTAGAGGCAACGCTACACGATGCACGTTCTCCTCCAACTTTGATAAACGGTCATTAACAAACAGTAGTCGTATTTTGGCCCATACTTCTTGGCTTACTATCCTCCTTATCATCGCCACAGTCACTTTCCTGCGTTTTGCTATAGAAGAGAGACTCGTTCTGTTTAAAAAGGGTTCGCTAACTCACTCACTCATTAACGCCTAACGAAAACTACTGTACCATGAAACGTGAAATTCGAACAATTTACTTCTCTTATGCCGTACGCATGATATAAGAAATGATCTTCGGATATTCGGATCTTAAAGAAGTAAAAGAGCGGTTAATAATTTTAATAGCCATATCTCACGAGCTGAATAAGATGGAGAGGTGATATTCGGCATATAAACGTTGTAACCGTCCAGGCTTCCCCAGCCATACTTATTTAATATAATATCATTGTACGCGATATCATTTGATATCACGTTTATCCGCCATCGGCAATTATTTGTAATAACATATTTATTCAACGTCAATCATTTGTAATTAAGGCTTTTTGGAATCATATTGTATATATGTTAACATCGTTTTATTATTTAAATTATTATATTATGTAGGATAAGAATTCATTATGTTGTAAATACGGTCAATATGTTGAGACATAGTTGTTTTCATTTCATCTCATGTTTGTGTATACGGAGGTTTATTCTTGAAGCTTGGGATTTTGCGTGCGTCATGGGTTTATTTTATGACCAAGGCTAGTAAACAGCGACCCGTGCGCGAGGCTTGCAAGCTGGTCAGCTATATCATCGCCACGCCTTCTGGACTTGTCGAGGAAGAAGGGAAGGGGAGTTGATGCTTCGATCTATCGAATCAGATACTTCGTTGTATATGAGTTTTGAGATTGAACTGTTACCAAGAGTAGGGGTGAGCCCGGATATATACTGATTCTTAACACGAGAACGGGGGCTTAGAACGAGGTACTCCATCACTACTACTTCTACTGTGAACATCTACTTTGTACGACGTGATTTGATTTTTTGAAACAGTGTGTGGTCGCTCCGCGACATAGTTATTTTTGTACAATGTGTTGTCGCTTCGGTTATGTTATCGGATCTACGAGAAACGAAACAAGCTTATGGCTTGTGTGATATTCAGTAAATATTGTGGACGAAGAACTATGTTTAGTTCAAGTCTACGGAATTTTGGTACAAGTCTGTACCGTATAAATAGTATAGCTCAGTTGGATTGATATTTCTACTAATATGGAAAAATTCATATCTCTGAATTTTCTCCTCTTGCGATCAACGCTGATCAGTTTTTACAAGTATAGGGCCAATGTCTAATTTAAAGACTAGGCAAGCAGGGAGTGTTAGTCCAGATAGCCCGTACCATATCAGAGAAGGAAGGAAGGATGTCCATGGAGCAAAGTCTACATAGAAAAGAAGAGAACGAGTAACCACGGAAACCAGATGACGTCAACTAAAACTGCAATTGGTGAGCTTCACTTAGATAAAGCAAGCAATGGTAAATTCAGTAAATTATAAATTCCTCCACGCTTTAAGGAAACTTTTCCGATTCATCTCATTTTTTTGTATAATAAATTCATTTGTATTTTATATTGCGTTAATTTTCTTTCTTAAGCGATACTTAATGGTTAATTATTTAAAATCCTACCCCTGTGATTTAAGTAAAGTCTCTATGCAAGTAAATATACATTTTGGTTTACAGTTTTATTTAAAAACTGTAACCATGGCGCCCAAACATTACATAGAGAAATGGGGAACCATGGAATGTTAATTGTTTCTATTTGCGTGGCAATTTGCGGGCAAACCACAAATAGTTTATTTAATATTCATGTGTCCCAAGATAATAACTTTCATTTCCCCAAGTGTTATGATGAGGTGGAACAGTTACAACGTGTTAAAGCATTTTTCGAAATTCAACCCTTATACAGGTGAAAAGTTCGGGGAGAAAGGGGGGGGATAAGTTATTTTCTTATAGGTATCTATATTTCACGAGCCATTTAAGTTGGAGATGTGAATGTCGGTATATAAACTCAACATGAAACAAGCATATGTTCGAGTGTTTTTAAATGCAATCCTAATAGGGATGAAAGAGGGGGAGGGTAAGTAGTTTTGTTAAAAGTATCCATATCTCACGAGTCACGGAATTTGGAGACGAGAAATTCGATATGAACTCCTTATTCAAAATACACAAATACGTACGGTATTCGGGCGTCTTTTGAAATTCAACCCTTGCAGGAATGAAATTATATATACAGGATGGCCTAGATAAAATGTTAAAAGCGCATATCTCTTAAATGAATACATAAAACCGAATGCTTTGTCTTCCAAATGTGAATGGTGGAAGGGTCATCCAAATTGTGATACCTATGGGTAATATTTTCCCGGGGCCCCTTATGAGCACACAGGTTTTCTGTGAAGTATAAGGGCTCAATAATTCATTTTAGAATCTAATGAAAGTTTCTTAGTTTATTAAGGGAAACCAGCATATTACATCTTTTTTTTTAAATCCCAGTACCATTTAAAATTTTGAAGTTCCCTCACCTCCAACTCGCTTGGTTGTAACACTTTATCTGGGCCACCCTGTATTAGTAATCGACCACCGAGAGCTCCGGATCCATGGCTAAATGGTTAGCGTGATGGCCTTTGGCCACAGGGGTCCTGGGTTCGATTCTCGGCAGGTTCGGTAATTTTAACCATCATTGGTTAATTTCCCTGGCACGAGGGCTGGGCGTACGCATTGTCTTCATCATCATTTCATCCTTATCACGACGCGCAGGTCGCCTATGGGTGTCAAATAAAAAGATCTGCACCTAGCGAGCTGAACCCGCTCTGGGATCTCCCGGCAAAGTCATACGCCATTTTATTTCATTTCACAACCGAGAGCAACTGATGCATTTCGATCAGGTATAATCTTATCTTGTCGGGCTGAGTGGCTCAGACGGTTGAGACGCTGGCCTTCTGACCCCAACTTGGCAGGTTCGATTCTGGCTCAGTCCGGTGGTATTTGAAGCTGCTCAAATACGTCAGCCTCGTATCGGTAATTTACTGGCACGTACAATAACTCCTGCGAGACTAAATTCCGGCACCTCGGCGTCTCCGAAAACCGTAAAAGTTGTTGGTGGGATGTTAAAAAACATTATTATTATTATTATTATTATTATTATTATTATTATTATTATTATTATTATTATTATTATTATTATTATTATCTTGACAACTGATGAATTGCCTTGTAATGGATCCTTCATCTCGAGGAATACTGGAGATTTTACGCCAGTCATGACAAAATATTTTTCTTCGCCGATTAGTTGCACTGGAGATTTTACACCAGTCATGACAAAATATTTTTCTTCGCCGATTAGTTGCACCTTCCGATATATTTTCTCAGAATAGCACACGGCTCCTCTCTGCTCTCAGACTCCAGTTGCTACCTTCGCAAATGCCTGTCTGTCAGTCTACCCATTTGTCCATCACAAGCAGTTTACTCTCACATATCAGTAGGCTTCCTGGAAACTTCACACAAATAAGCAATCCACCTCGCTCTCATATTTAACAACCAAGTTGAAGAAATGCGGAAACGTAAACCGTTACTCAGTAACACAACTTATGAACTTCTTTCGAGAGAACGAGAATATTTGTCATTCTCTGGCATTCTGGTTAACAGCCACTGTGTTCTGTGAACAGGTTTACCCTTGGTGAGAAAAGCATACAGTACACATGACCATTTCCAGCACTGTTGAGAAAAGTAAACAGTTCACATGACCCATTTCCAGCACTGTTGAGAAAAGTAAACAGTTCACATGACCCATTTCCAGCACTGACAAATAACTACCGGGTATTTCTACACATACGGTAATATTACTAGTGACCTACTGCGGCTTCAAACGGGAACAATTTTGAATTTATGGCGATACGCCGTAGAAGATTTTCTGGAAGATAACATTAGATGTTTTTCCTCCTGATGTGTACAGGTCTGTCATATAAACCCAGACCGAACGCACGGTCTTTGTATTCTGCGCTACGGCAGCTGCAGTATGGAAGGCGCGCGCATAGTACTTGACCTTGCAAGCAGCCTGCACGTGTTCGACTTGGCAAGCATGAGTCGCCAGTCTGAATCTAGCAATTAACATGGTGACACAGTTATCATTGCAACACCATATTTTCGTATGTGAACGTTATTTTAGTACGAGTCGGCTACCTTCACGAGCACAGATTCACGTAATTGTAAATACATTTGAAACTACTGACTCAGTGCTCAATTAAAAAGATGGCCGAGCTCGATAGCTGCAGTCGCTTAAGTGCGGCCAGTGTCCAGTATTCGGGAGATAGTAGGTTCGAACCCCACTGTCGGCAGTCCTGAAAATGGTTTTCCATGGTTTCCCATTTTCACACCAGGCAAATGCTGGGGCTGTACCTTAATTAAGGCCACGGCCGCTTCCTTCCCACTCCTAGCCCTTTCCTGTCCCATCGTCGCCGTAAGACCTATCTGTGCCGGTGCGACGTAAAACAACTAGCAAAAAAAAAAAAAAAAAGAGAGGAATAGCTGAATGACATTGGTACGAATCTTGAACGGTCACCGAATGAATCACACAAAATTAACACAACAAGTAGGGGTTTCGGTTTCTACTGCACACAGAACTACAAAGCTGTTACACATCAAACGGTACAGGATTACACGGGCCCATTGTTTAAAACCTGCTGATCCATCCACAAGAGTGAGATATTGTGAGTGGTATCTTGCACCATTGAATGATCGTTTATTCAACCCACAGCTTGTGTTCTTTCCGGACGAGGCCTGGTTTCATCTTAATGGTCGTGTGAACAGTCATAACTCTTGCTATTGGAATGCAGAAAATCCTAATTTTGTTTACGAAGTCCCCCATTTTGATAGGAAGATTGGTGTTTGGTGTGCTGTTAGTGCAAGACGAATAATTGGGCCTATTTTTTTTTTCGAGACGACAGTAAATGCAGAGAGGTACCAAGATGACATGTTGACGCAGTTCTTCCATCAGTTAACGGAAGAAGAAAAATCGCGTGCGTGGTTTCAAAAAAATTCAGCCCTGCTCATACAGCAGGAGATTCCCTTCTTACAATCTTGGAAGTGTTTACAGACAGAGTGATCAATGCTGGGCTATTTCTCCCCCGCCCCCCTTCTGCAAATCTAACAGTGTGTGATTTTTACTTGTGGGGTAAACTGAGGGAAAAAGTGTATCGAACAAATCCTCAGACACTAGAGGAACTGAAAGGAAACAGTACGTATTACATCAGAAACATTACAGTGGCAGAACTCACTCGTACCAGCCAGAATGCGTTTTCCAGACGACACTTCCTGCATCATATAAGACTGCATTCGCGCTTAAAGCAGGGCGACCGCGCGTGACATTAGCTCGGCTGAGGCAGCTGCCTTAGCGTAGAGAACAAACACCGTGCGCTCGGTCTTAGTTTATATGAGAGACCCTGTATACGATACGTAGCTCAGTGCGGCGTTTTTCCAAGGCCCTTACGCTCGCCCACCTCCTCGCTCTCTCCTTACTCCCCATGTAATATTGAAACCATTCATGCGCTTTCACTCTAACTCCTCTTCGGCTATATGGTTAACTTGTTTGGTCCAAGGAGCCCCGGGTTCGATTCACAGCCAGGTCGGGGATTTTAACTTTCATTGGTTAATTCCTCTGGCTCGGGGACTGCATGCGAGTGTCACCTTCAACATTAGATTCAGTAGCGTAGCCAGGATCGGGGGTTATAGTTACAAAATTATTATAGAACACTATGAAGATGAGTAGTGCGCGCATGCAAGACTTGTCATTATAAAGACACTGATAAAGGTGAATTATGTTGATATTCAGATTGCAGTACACTACAAAATCTTACATTAAAATATAGAACAAGAACAATACGATCAAGGTCAACAGTTTTACAGCGAATGGTATGTTCAGTTCACAATCTAAAATCCAACTTTCGAGGCTTTTTAGAAAATAGATTCAACAGATCTCTTGATTCTACGTCTCTGAATGTTTATTTATTTCATTGTCGTTTCTGTTTATTTTGTTTTTGTAAAACTTCCATGGGAGGTAGTGTTCTAACCACTACTAACCACTCCCCCCGCCCCCCACCCTCTACGCCCCTGATAATATTTCATGCTAGGTAGGGCCTCGTCCACACAGACGCGAAGGTGGCCTATGGGCTTCAACTAAAAAGATCTCCAACAGGCCTCCCCGGAGACCATACGTCGGCAATATACAGTATGATCCCAAACATGTGGGAAGTAATCATGGGGGCGGGGGGTGATAGTACTCCCCAAAACAACTCAAAACGTCTCTATGAACATATGCCATACGGTCGATTGTTTTCGAGCTAAGCCTATTTTAGTTATTAGCTAGGATAGGTTATAGTTTGTATTCAGGATTTCGTTGGGAGTCAGCCCTGCCATTATGGACATCGCAGTACTTCGCCAAGTGGAACAAGGTTGTAACTCGTAAACGATAGGCCACAGGGCATGTGTTTTGTGTTGTTTTGCGGTGAACTATCCAACCCCGATTACTTCCGACAAGTTTAGGAACCTAAACTATGCATGCAAGTAACATACTTTAGAGGATATCTTTATCTTAATAAGATTGTTGAAGTGAATAAACAATTGATGTTTATAAGGATTACGTGATTCATTTCTAAATATGATTTCTATCCTTGAGGTTGGTTTTCAATGTAAAAATAAAAATGGTTATCGAAGGATACCTTTTACAGATAGATAATATAATGTTGCGAACATTTTTGTAGAGCCCTTTATACTCAAAAATGTTTCCATACACACCTGGGAATTAAATAGAATGATGACTGTTCTGTGTGATACACTGAAACATTACAAACTTAAAATCAATTGTAAGTGTACCGGGAGGTTAAAAGAAGCGCCTTAAGGAACGCTATCTATCATACGAAACTTGAAACAGCTAATGCATAAAGTTGGGACATTGATCAGAGATGTCACTACTAAATAACAGAGTAATATGTTATTTTAAAGTTTCCTAAACTGACTGGATTTCTTTGTTTAGTTTTGGTGTACATCAATAAGTACTCGCTTTTCTCCATAGATGTTTCTACAAAAAAAAAAAAAAAAAAACTGAGGCCATGCACTTTGGTGCAAGAAGGTGGAATAATTAGTGATTTAAAGAAGTTTTGTGTTTATAAGTTTTCTTAACAGAATGGACTTTCATTTATTTTGATACTTCAAGGTTTGCAACACTTCCTTCGCTTCTTGCCAGCTTTGGAGTCTGACCAATAAGAAATGTTCTGTATTTATTTTTCAACCAATCAATCGTGTCTTGTACCTATTTTATCTGCCAGTAAAAATGAGAGGGTGTGTCCGGATTTAGTCCAGAGCCTTCTCGAACCCTCCCCTCAGGTATAAAAGCTGCCGCCTTTTCAAGTCTTATAGATCGTCTATTTACTGTGTGTGTGTGTGTGTGTGTGTGTGTGTGTGTGTGTGTGTGTGTGTGTGTGTGTGTGTGTGTGTGTGTGTGTGTGTGTGTGTGTGTGTGTGTTAAGAGAGGAGGCGGGGTTCCTCATTCTTCAGCAGGTAGAACATCAGCCCAGGTAATGGCCACCAGTTGTCTATCTCTGTAGCTATCTCCGCAAACCGACCCGAGGGGAAGGTTCTAATTTTTTAACTCTGTAACCATCTCCTTTTCAATGTTTACATAGAACAGGCAGTAAAGGAAATCAAAGAGAAATTTGGAAAGGGAATCACAATCCAAGGAGAGGAAATCAAAACCTTGAGATTTGCCGATGATGTTATTTTATCTGAGACTGCAGAAGATCTCGAGAAGTTGCTGAATGGTATGGATGAAGTCTTGGGTAAGGAGTACAAGATGAAAATAAATAAGTCCAAAACAAAAGTAATGGAGTGCAGTCGAACGAAGGCAGGTGATGTAGGAAATATTAGTTTAGGAAATGAAGGCTTAAAGGAAGTAGATGAATATTGTTACTTGGGTAGTAAAATAACTAATGATGGCAGAAGTAAGGCGGACATAAAATGCAGATTAGCACAAGCAAGGAAGAGCTTTCTTAAGAAAAGAAATTTGCTCACTTCAAACATTGATATAGGAATTAGAAAGATGTTTTTGAAGACTTTCGTGTGGAGCGTGGCATTGTATGGAAGTGAAACATGGACGATAACTAGCTCAGAAAGAAAGAGAATAGAAGCTTTTGAAATGTGGTGTTACAGAAGAATGCTGAAGGTGAGATGGATAGATCGAATCACGAATGAAGAGATACTGAATCGAATTGGTGAGAGGAGATCGATTTGGCTAAATTTGACGAGAAGAAGAGATAGAATGATAGGACACATCTTAAGACACCCAGGACTTGTTCAGTTGGTTTTTGAAGGAAGTGTAGGTGGTAAGAACGGTAGGGGTAGACCAAGGTATGAATATGACAGGCAGATTAGAGCAGATGTAGGATGCAATAGTTACGTAGAAATGAAAAGGTTAGCACAGGATAGGGTGGCATGGAGAGCTGCATCAAACCAGTCTATGGACTGATGACTCAAACACACACAACCATCTGTTCTCTAAAATGTAAACTTTCTTCTTGCTAATGTAAGATTTCATAAATTCGGGGACAGAGAGTGCATTACCCTCTCGAATTCCCCTTCAATTTATCTTGAGGTGACTACGATTTTGTAACTGTTTTTCTTCCTGTAAAGCATTAAACAACTTTCTTTCTAGTCACCTCAGTAGTGTGGGATTAGCCTCTGCATCATCGGGCCACAATCCCAAGTAGGGTTTTTAAAACTTGGTTTTCTAGGAGCGCAAGTGTACGCCTCCATACATTTTTGAGTTGGGGCCAGTAATTTAACCAGTTCTTCCTTCACGAAGGCTCAGTAGTATGGGTACCGGATACCCCTGTGTTAAGTAAATTGTAAATTGTAGGTTGTGCCTAGAGAGGCCAGAAATTGTAAAGTTTTGTGTAAAGTTGCCTTGAGTAGGCTGTAAGGAATTGGGAGCTCAGTCTCCATGGTAATATTTGGAGAGCATGTAAGCTCTTTTTTGATAGTTGTGTAATAATGAGTGGTGCCTTTGGAAGGCCGTAAACTGTAACTGTTGGAGCAAAGTGCTCTTGAATTGTGTCTGGGAGTGATATCTCTCCTTATCTAACTGAACGCAACATTTGCAAAGTTGTAAATTTGTAAATTTGGAGCTTGAAGCTCAAAAACTCGTAAATTACCTATCCTTGGGTTTTCTATTCTAGTTTCAAAATTGTAATTGTAGGTACCTGATACCTTGTTCTTTCACAAAGTGAAGAATTTTGTTTGTTAACAATTTAATTTTCTGAAGAGAAATATAACCTTTATTTCAAAGTTTTAAATGAATCTTTGACTTTCATAGATAGACCCATTCAGCCCGCACTTAATTTCACCTCTCTCTGTTCCACGGAAACTCCGTAACAGTAAGAAAACCAAAATTTTAGCTGTGAGCAAAAATGGCAGGAAATACAAACTAAAGAATAGGAAATTCCAAATTAGAACAAGTGCAACATTTCTGTTACTCAGGAAGCATTATCACTGAAGATGCACCAAGGAAATCAAAAGGAGAATAGCGCTTGCTAAACAGACCTTTCAAAATAAAATAAAATAAAATAAGTCTCTTAACAAATACCCATACAAATTTAAAACCAAGAAAGGCTTTTGCAAAATCCTTTGTCTGGAGAGTACTACTTTACGGTTGTGAGAGCTGGACTATTGCAAAAAAGGAAAGAGATCCATTGGAAGCAAATAAAATGTGGATTTGGAGGGAAATGACGAGGGCATGCTGGACTGAAAAGAAAAGACGAATCAAGATGTGAAATCGATGAACAACGGAGACTCATAAAGGATATGGAAAGAAGGAAGATAAAACTTGTGGGTAATATCCTGAGACATCACGACTTCCTAGTAAATGTCTTTGAAGGAGAAATACTAGGAAAGAAAGGAAGAGGAAGACCATGGAACACATACTTCGAGGATGTGAGAAACGTGATGTGATGTAAAGACTACAAGGAAGTGAAAAGAACAGCACGGATCAGAGGAGAATGGTTGCAGTGACAAGGCTTAGCCTCTAGTGTATGATGATATGATGATGATGATGATGATGATGATGATGATGATGATGATGATGATGATGATACCTGGGGTCTGTCAACGCTTTAGGCAATGTAAGCCAAGAAAGCGCTCGGATGGCCGCTTGTTTGTACTTCTTTCACTAAAACTGCCAGTACTCGGCTTCCTTTTGCCATAGATTATATTTTGTACACCTAAACAATTGCTCTTTTGTACAACGGTGAATACCGTATCGGTGGCCGTTGGATGGTTCTCGAGATCAGCTCGCACAAACATAGACTGACACCAACCGGGGAATTTGTAATACAGGGTTCTCGACAACGGGCTATATCACCTGGGTCAACATTGTTTCAGCTCTTCTCTTTAATATAAACTAGTCTGATAAACCCTGGCAAACTCGCGTTATCTCCTGAACCCGGAAGTAGTACGCTTGAAAAATCATGTCCTTCCCTTTTTTTCAAGAATTCTTTAAAACCACACTCACCACAATCATCTCTGTGGTGGATAGATGAAATATAACTATTTTGTTAAGATAATAATAATAATAATAATAATAATAATAATAATAATAATGTTATTGGCTTTACGTCCCACTAACTACTTTTTCGGTTTTCGGAGACCCCGAGGTGCCGGAATTTTGTCCCGCAGGAGTTCTTTTACGTGCCAATAATTCTACTGACACGAGGCTGACGTATTTGAGCACCTTCAAATACCGCTGGACTGAGCCAGGATCGAACCTGCCAAGTTGGGGTCAGAAGGCCAGCGCCTCTACCGTCTGAGCCACTCAGCCCGGCATTTTTTTAAGAGAGAAGCTATACTTTCCAGTGTCGACGTACTTAATGTACCATAAAAGCTTTTCAGTCTGTCAAACACTAGCTCAAAACATAACACATATAACATACATGTAAAAGAATGCACACTATTAAACAGACAAAGAATGGCATGTTTCGCTCTGCAAGAACATCTTCAGATTCTATCAAATCACTCCAAAAAGAAGATCCGACTGTGAGGTGTCCGCCAGCTGCATTTATATGATGCAGAATTTGAAATAATATCTTTGTCCTCGAAGGTAGGTACTGCGTAAGACCGCTAAACTCTTGCTAGTGTCACAGCAACTCTTACAAAACACATCAGTGTCTTTAATGAGCAAACTATTTATTGTTGTATGTGCTTCAGTTTAAATGTGTAACGAATACGAGAAATTTGAATAGGGCAATTTAAAACAATTTTAAATTTCTCATGCAATTTAGACAGATTTTACCATTTTTTATACATACCACGTATACAAAGAATTTCAGCGGAGCCGGGCTGAGTGGCTCAGACGGTTGAGGTGCTGGCCTTCTGACCCCAATTTGGAGGTTCGATCCTGGCACAGTCCGGTGGTATTTGAAGGTGCTCAAATGCGACAGCCTCGTGTCGGTAGATTAACTGGCACGTAAAAGAACTCCTGCGGGACTAAATTCCGGCACCTCGGCGTCTCCGAAATCCGTAAAATTAGTTAGTGAGAAGTAAAGCAAATAACATTATAACATTATTAACTTCAGCGGACTCATTCCATATCTACTGGATGTCGGTTTTACGTTGCACTGATGACAGACCTTGTGGCAACGATAGGGTACTGGGAAGGAAGCGATCGTGGCCTAGTATGAAAATGAGAAATTATGGAAAACCATCTCCAGGACTGCCAATAATGGGTGTCCTTGCATTGCATTTTCGTACTTGATACACAAAGAAAGCATTAGTAAGTTATTTCAAAATGATTCTCCCAATTACCTCGGTCGACTTATTATTACTACGTATACTGTTTTAATCCTGGATAATCTTAACCCAAAACTCAAGTTTTCCAGTGAAACATCCACTTATGCTCTGTCATTGCAACCAAATTTTACTGATGAAATAGAAAATATTAAGATTATAAATATCTTGTTTGAAGGAACCTTTACACGGTACTCTTCCTTCAAAGATTATCTTAATGGATTTCATTAAAATACAGTTTCATCACAATAAACAGACCACTTCTAGATGAAGTCCACCTCTGTTTAATCTTCAGTCACCCACTAGCTGGAAGCTTTCAGTCTCAAGGAGTTCTCTCGAAACAAGAAGGACCAATTGAGTCATCTGTTGACACACTACCATTAATTTTCTTATAAAACACTTCCTACAGATGGAGCTTTATAGCTGTGTTAATTCCCATTAGTCTGTGCAGTCATTTAATTGTGGTTATCTTTCCTCTCACCAGATGGCTGCCGAGAGCGGTAATTCTTTCAAAACTTCAATGTGGACAAAACAATTGTTATTAAGTACAGTATTTTACGAAAAATCATATTCTTCATTTTCAACCATGTTTATTATTTTATTCATACAATACACTCTAATTCTCAGTCAGTTTTTAATTCTTCGTTTTTACAAACATCCATGCAGTTTTATTACGGTTCAGCTGAGTAGTTGAGACGATAGAGCATTGTCCCTCTTAACACAACTTTGCTTGTTCGATCCCGGCTCAGTCCGGTGGCATTTGAAGGTGCTCAAATACGCCAGCCTCGTGTTGGTAGATTTATAGGCTCGTAAAATAACTTCTTCGGGACGAAATTTCGGCACCTCGTATTCTGCGAAATTCATAAGAAGTGGTTAGAAGGACGTAAAACCAATACCACAATCATCAGATTTGTCAAAGGGCAATAGACTTCGCGGGTGAATACATAGAAGGAAAGTAATGCAGTTGTACTTGATGGTTCATTAAATATTGCGTTCTATCAATATTGCCAGTACTTTACTTACATCCCTCGTAGGCTACAGTGGCTGATCTCAGTGGTGCGGTCGGATAACTTTCCTTTCTGTTCCCAAGAGAGTAGGTTCGATCTTAGGTTAGCTTGGTGAAATTTGACGGTATTTGACCAGTATTTGGTTTACATTTTCAGCATCCCACACTCCTCGGCATTTAAATGTTTAAAATTTTAAATGAGATATTTTAACTTTACATGCCAAGGGTTAATAACTACATGAAATGCTTTTAGACCAGAACGTTGGTTTGAAATGCTGTTATGCAAGGTCATGTGAAATGTTTGTAACCTATTGACGTTTATTTTATGATATTGAAATTGCACATGGCTTTTAGTGCCGGGAGTGTCCGAGGACATGGTCGGCTCACCAGATGCAGGTCATTCCATTTGACACCCGTAGGCGACCTGCGCGTCATGATGAGGATGAAATGATGAAGAAGACAACACATACACCCAGCCCCCGTGCCAGCGAAATTAACCAATGATGGTTAAAATTCCCGACCCTGCCTGGAATCGAACCCGGGACCCTCTGAACCGAAGGCTGTACGCTGACCATTCAGCCAACGAGTCGGACACAGTATTTATATAATGTCAATAACACGATACTGTCTGTACACTTAGCCTCAAAACTTTCTAATTGTGTTTGCCTGCTCCCTGGTTTATCTGTGTCGGCATTACGGGGAAAATGGCGTAACAGAATATCTCAAACTGTGTTTAAGTTCAAGGTTAAACAGGTTGTGCATTAGGCTATCTAATATTTGAATGGTATAAGTATTAAGGGGACCGAAACTGACAGTATCAAATTACTCCTTCAATATTCGCTGCACCGAGAAACTACAAATGAAAGTTGTGAACAATATGATTTCCTATCTTTGATGTTTCATGCGTTTTTACCGTACAAGGAGTAATAACAGAGATATTCGCGAGTATTATAGTTTTAGCTGACTTTATTAGTTCTATCTAAATGGTGACATTAAAATACATTATTGGAAATCCAATTTCCGATCTTCTCTGTCTGTTACATTTTTGCTGCGCGAGCTATAATAATGGAGATAGTAATAAACTGAGATTGTTTATCCCCGTCCATCAACGGCAAGCATCGATGATGTGTAAATATTTTTCAGTCCTCATGGTAACTGACGACGATGATGGTTGGTGGGTGTTTGTGACACTTACACGGAATGATCATTATCGTGGAAAATTGGAGGTTTACACGAGAGTAAAGCCTCATTCCCTGCCCTGGCTAGGTCAATGACACGCTGTATTTTACTAATAGGCAGTCCATTAAATGATCACTAAGAACACCTGCATAGTCTATATTTTAAAATTATAAACAATTGTGATACACGCATAAGAAATAAATAAATAAATAAATAAATAAATAAAGGGATCACTAAAATTAAAACATCTAAAAGGAAAATTTGGCGTGTCATTGACCTGGCCGGGGCAGAGGGCGTGGCACAGCGAAACGTCAAAGAACTGGATACCTAGTTTGACTCGCGCCAATGACAGAGCGACGGTTTTCAAACACAACGCTTTCTATGCTTGAAGACAAAAGAGGACTCCAATCAGTCAGTCAGTCAGTCAGTCAGTCAGTCAGTCAGTCAATCAATCAATCAATCAATCAATCAATCAATTAATTCAATCAATCATCAACATCTGCATTTAGGACGGTTGTCCAGGTGGATGATTCCCTATCAATTGTTTACCTCATATTTACATTTATTTATAATTGTTTATCTAGCATTTTCTTAAACACTTTCAACGAACTTGGAAATTTATCGAACAATTCTCTTGAAAATTTATTCGAATCCCTTAATCGTCGCATTATAAATGAATATTTACCCCAGTCTGTCCTCTTGAATTCCAACTTTATCTTCAAGTTATGATCTTTTTTACCTTTGAAAGCTCCACTCAAGCTCACTGTTCTACTTGCGTCATTCCATGCCAACTCACCACTGACAGCTCTAAACATACCACATAGTCGAGCATCTCGTCTCCTTACTCCCAAGTCTTCCCAGCCCGAAGTTTGCAACATTTTAGTAACACTACTCTTTTGTCGGAAATCACTCGGAACAAATCGTGCTGCTTTCCTTTGATTTTTTCCATTTCTCGTATCAAGTAATCCTGGTGAGGGTCCCATACACTGGAGCCGTACTCTAACTGCGGTCTTACCAGAGACCTATACGCTCTCTCCTTTACATCCTTACTACAACCCCTAAATACTCTCATAATCATGCGAAGAGATTCGTAATCTTTCTTAACTACTTCGTCAATATGATTACCCCAGTGCAGATCATTCCTTATATTAACACCTAAGTATTTGCATTGTTCCCAGTGAGGTATGATCACCTCATCAATACAATAATTAAAACTGAGAGGACTTTTCCTCTTGGTGAAACTTACAACTTAACTTTTCATACCAGTTACATTCATACCATTGTCTGCTGTCCATCTCACTACATTGTTTAAGTCCCCCTTCAGTTGCTCACAATATATATATATATAAGAAAATATAAAGGTCCAAAAATACTGCCATGTGGGACCCCCTCTTAATCATTACAGGATCAGATAAGATAACGCTTCACCTACTCTAATTTTCTGAGTTCTATTTTCTAGAAATGTAGCCACCCATTCACCCATTCTTTTGTCTAGTCCAATTGCCCTCATTTTTGTCAGCTATCTCCCACGATCTACCCTATCAAAAGTCTTGGATAAGTCAATAGCGATACAGTCCATTTGACTTCCCGAATCTAAAATACACTGACTGACAGAGCAAATGCAACACCAAGAAGGAGTGGTCAGAACTTTATGCCAATTGCAGGGTAGACTGACGTCACTGAGGTATGCTCATGATGTGAAATGCGCCGCTGTGCTGCGCACGTAGCGAACGATAAATGAGACACGGCGTTGGCGAATGGCCCACTTCGTACCGTGATTTCTCAGCCGACAGTCATTGTAGAACGTGTTGTCGTGTGCCACAGGACACGTGTATAGCTAAGAATGCCAGGCCGCCGTCAACGGAGGCATTTCCAGCAGACAGACGACTTTACGAGGGGTATGGTGATCGGGCTGAGAAGGACAGGTTGGTCGCTTCGTCAAATCGCAGCCGATACCCATAGGGATGTGTCCACGGTGCAGCGCCTGTAGCGAAGATGGTTGGCACAAGGACATGTGGCACGTGCGAGGGGTCCAGGCGCAGCCCGAGTGACGTCAGCACGCGAGGATCGGCGCATCCGCCGCCAAGCGGTGGCAGCCCCGCACGCCACGTCAACCGCCATTCTTCAGCATGTGCAAGACACCCTGGCTGTTCCAATATCGACCAGAACAATTTCCCGTCGATTGGCTGAAGGAGGCCTGCACTCCCGGCGTCCGCTCAGAAGACTACCATTGACTCCACAGCATAGACGTGCACGCCTGGCATGGTGGCGGGCTAGAGCGACTTGGATGAGGGAATGGCGGAACGTCGTGTTCTCCGATGAGTCACGCTTCTGTTCCGTCGGTGATAGTCACCGCAGACGAGTGTGGCGTCGGCGTGGAGAAAGGTCAAATCCGGCAGTAACTGTGGAGCGCCCTACCGCTAGACAACGCGGCATCATGGTTTGGGGCGCTATTGCGTATGATTCCACGTCACCTCTAGTGCGTATTCAAGGCACGTTAAATGCCCACCGCTACGTGCAGCATGTGCTGCGGCCGGTGGCACTCCCGTACCTTCAGGGGCTGCCCAATGCTCTGTTTCAGCAGGATAATGCCCGCCCACACACTGCTCGCATCTCCCAACAGGCTCTACGAGGTGTACAGATGCTTCCGTGGCCAGCGTACTCTCCGGATCTCTCACCAATCGAACACGTGTGGGATCTCATTGGACGCCGTTTGCAAACTCTGCCCCAGCCTCGTACGGACGACCAACTGTGGCAAATGGTTGACAGAGAATGGAGAACCATCCCTCAGGACACCATCCGCACTCTTATTGACTCTGTACCTCGACGTGTTTCTGCGTGCATCGCCGCTCGCGGTGGTCCTACATCCTACTGAGTCGATGCCGTGCGCATTGTGTAACCTGCATATCGGTTTGAAATAAACATCAATTATTCGTCCGTGCCGTCTCTGTTTTTTCCCCAACTTTCATCCCTTTCGAACCACTCCTTCTTGGTGTTGCATTTGCTCTGTCAGTCAGTGTATCTGCTATAGCTTGCTGGAATCCTACAAGTTGAGTTTCACTGGAATAACCTTTCCTAAACTCGAACTGTCTTTTATAAAACCGGTTAATAATTTCGCAAATGTGTCTAATATAATCAGAAAGAATGCTTTCCCAGAGCTTAAAACCAAACATGTCAAGCTGACTGGCCTGTAATTTTCCGCTTTATGTTTGTCATCCTTTCCCTTGTACACTGGGGTTACTATTGCAACTCTCCATTCTTTTGGTATAGTTCCTTCATGCAAACAGTATTTAAATATTTCAGATATGGCACTATAACCCCACCCATAGCCTTTAATATATCCCCAGAAATCATATCAACCCCAGCTGCCTTTCTAGCTTTCAACGTTCGTATATTTTTATACATGTCTTTATTATCATAGGTAAATTTCAGTATTTCGCCATCATTAGTCGCTTCCTCTGCCAGGACGTTATCTTTATACGTAAACTACTACCTTTACACATTGCTGACTGAGTACTTCTGCCTTCTGTAAGTCCTCGCATATACACTCGCCTTGTTCATTAATGATCTTTCCTGAAATTTGTTTCTCTCTTAAAGAATCTGTACATGTGCTTCCACTGATCCCTAAAATCCATGTGGCTCCCAATAATGTTTGCCATCATACTATCCTTCGCTGATTTTTTCGCTGAATTCAATTTCCTAGTGAGCTTTTTAAATCTCTCCTTAGTCCCGCAACCATTCCTAACTCTATTTGTTTGTAATTTGCACTTCCTTCTTAATCCCTGTTATAATATAATGGGTCCTTACTATTCCTTACCACTTTTAAAGGTACATATCTGTATTTACACTCCTCAACTATTGCTTTAAACCCATCCCTTACTTCATTAAGATAAGACCCAGATTTCAAATACATAAGTATTTAAACAGAAATGAACACAAATGTTTACATATATCTAAATATTTGATATTTGATAGAATCTGATGATGCTATTTTAAGAACGAAATATGTCATTCTATTTTAATTAAGTTTTTTTTTTAAGCTGTTACATATGTTTTCTTTTTTCAGGTAGCTTATAAATGTATTACTCAAAACTAGTTTCGACAGATAGAAGAACAAAAATATCACTTAAAGTCACTGTTTTCTCACTATTACCCAACCTAATTAATGTAAATTGTAAAGATTCTACATAAGAATTCGTGGTACAATGTACGCGAGAGAAAGATGACAATCTGCCACTTGTGACGATTAAAACTATTACATAACTCCCTTCATTTAAACAGAACATTCAAATATGTTATATTTACACTGTCCTACGTTATTCCGGGAAAGTGTCTCAACCCGATCTGTGACAGTCAAGATCGCCCGGTATGGAGCTGGTTCCGTGCAAGTGTTCCGAACCCGGTGGTGGTGATATCTGTCATGATTGCTTTCATAAGCTGCAAAACCACATGGTTTGATCAGTAAGATAAAGTGTATATCTAAAAATAAAATATAAGTTAAAAGTGAAAAACGACCACTCGAAGAATGAGTTGAGGGAAGAATTAATCATAAAAAGGAGGCGAAGGAGGAGGGGGAGGGGCAAGCTTAGGCCTTGAATTCCCTAATATTACAGAGCCGGAAGAAAACAAAATGCGATGGCCTACAATGCCGCAATTCCCAACTAACTAATCACAGAAGTTTTCATTCCGTGCCCTAAAGGGGTACGGCGGGCCTGTTAAAGGGTAACACCCTCTCTTAGATTAGAGAGGTTTGGAGAGGTGAAGGTGATGTATGGAGAAGGTGAGGGGGTTGGCGTCTGTGCCGGTATTCGCCTTAATTAGTGCGGCAGAATGGAAAACCATTCTTACGTCACTTCAGCCGACGGTGGGGACCCCCCTCTCCGCTTTTGGAATACAGAGGCGTAGAGCCACAGTACAGCCGTGGTCACCGCTCCTCTGATCGGTTGGTCGGTTGGAATACAGAGCTGTCCGACCACGGACCAGCCGTGGCCACTTATAGGCCAATGCCCACTCTGCATCTGCCGTCCTCCCAAAAGCGTATTCCCAGTAACATTACACTGACTGACTATTGTTGTTGCTTGTGGTGTGCTCTATCAGTTCCGCTGTCATTTCTCTCCGCTAGATAGCAGTTGTACAAAAACTAACCCGTTAACGACGGGTTCATCAAATAATACTAAAACGTATTGACTGGCAGATCAGCCGTTAACTTTATTTAAGATATTTCAGTGTGTTTAAATGGGACAACACCGGGCGAGTTGGACGGGTCGCTCAGCTGTGAGCTTGCATCGAAGAGATAGTGGGTTCGAACCGCACTGTCGGTAGCCCTGAAGATGTTTTTCCGCTTCCTTCCCACTCCTAAGCCTTACCTATCCCATCGTCGCCATGAGATCTATCTGTGTCGATGCGACGTAAAGCAAATAGCAACAACAAAAATAATAAATGGGACAACTCCGTGTCGTTGGCTTCTGGCTCGTTAAAAAATTACTTTAGGACAAAGTTCTGATACCTAGAGTCTCTTTAAATCTACAACAAATGAACGGACGTAAAAATAAATTTCAGGGTTTCTGTTTTACAGAAGCGGTAAATATGATGATAATCGTTATTGCCTTAAGTGCGGGGTAAGGGGCTGTCTGGCTGAGGCGGTAAAGGCATGCTCGGTTCGCCCGGAAGGACGTGGGTTCGATTCTCCGTCAGGAAGTCGTAAAATGTAAAAAGAGGTTTCCACTTCCAGAGGTGCACATGACCCTGAGGTTCACTCAGCCTACACCAAAAATTAGTAGCAGGTTAATCCCTGGGGGCAAAGGCGGCCGGGCGTAAAGCCAACCACTCTACCCCACCAAGTGCCGAGGTTACGGATAGTGGTAGCCTTTACCTTCCACCCCTCCAAAGGCCTTCATAGCCTGTACGGAGATGAATTTGCTTGCTTTTGTTTAAGTGTCGGGTGGTGGTGGTGGTGAGCGTACCCCGTTCCCTACCTTAAATGTAGTATGAATACATTCCAAGTTTTATGCCTATATTGCATGAATGCAATGTTACTTGAGACAGTACCTTGTTGATTGGTGTCTTCATATCTTATAAGTTAACTCGGATTTCTGTTGTTGGAAAACTGTATTTTGGTGAAACTGGCACATTAATTATGATGTAGACCCAATGCAATATAACATTATTATTTTCCCTGGCCTTTTCCCAACTTCTTGGGGTTGGTACCTTTGTACGGATTTAGCCTAGTTTTACGGTCCGATATTTTTCCTGACGCAAACCCTATGAGGAGAGAAGTATTCACTTTCTTTCTTTCTTTCTTTCTTAATCCGTTTACCCTCCAGGGTAGGTTTGGGAAGTATTCACAATTTCGTATTTCCGTGGTTGTTTGTAGTGTATGATGCGTCATATGTAAATGAATATGTGTATTAAGACGAATGTCCCCGAGCTACATGAATTCACCAAACAAAGTTAAAATTTCCGACCCAGCCGGTAAGTGAAGCCGGACCATTTGAACCGAAGGCCAGTACGCTGACCATTCCTAAAAGGAACTGGGCGTACTGCAATATACAATAATATACATCGTAACCTTTTGTCATCAAAATGATTATGTTTTGCTAATACCACCAAAAATGTCATAAAACAATAATTTTACATCTTTTAGTGACCGTAGTCAATTTGTGCTTCCTCTCGGTGTTCCGAAACCATGTCTTATACGCACGTGAAATTTTGCATGAAACATATGAATAAACTGTACCAAGCCTCATTTCGATATCTGAGGTGTCGATTAGGAAGGGTTCCTTGTGCGTGGAACTCGCAGTCTTAGAAAGGTTGAGAACCCTGCCCGAAATCACGGCAGTTCGCCTGGCGACTGTGTCACATTCTCCTTTCATCGTACTCTCAAAAATAAGCAGCAGTAACCCGAACACTTAAAGAACAAAACATCACATTACTAGGAACAAGTTAAAAGTAGAATTTTACGTCACTTCCAAGAAATACCTACAGCTTGCTGACTCATGCTGCAGAATACATTAAGGGACTAAATTGTTTCTTCTAAGTCCACTGGATCTAACCACACGCCAAAACGACACGAATTTTCAGGAAACATTAACAAAGATCAGCAATTATAGAGAGTGTAACAAAAATACAGGGGGGAAATTTCAACAATAAATTATTTGCATGTACTGTAGATGATAAAAATAGGTTATATCAACATGCGTCCGGAAATTCTTAATTTTTTAATTATCTGACTTTCAATTACGATAAATAAAGTAATTGGTTTTACGCCCCACTAACTTATTTTGACTGTTTCAGAGACGCCGAAGTGCGGGAATTTTGTCCCGCATGAGTTCTTTTACGTGACAGTAATTAAACTAGTGCATTATTTAATTCTAAAGTAGTCATGAATAACTTGGTGTGCTCAGTATGATAATCGTCATTTTAAGACGAAACATTCGGGTGAAGCTGTGATATTTACATGTGACTTCTGCATCTACAATCTTACGTATCGTATTTGGGCCTCCATCATAACGATATGATAATATGAATATCTGTAAGTAGACGTATGTCTTTCATAATAATATTAACCACTTATTTCCTCTTTAAGATGTCAGAAATAATTAATGCCTACTAAGTAGCATTAGAACAGATTATAAACTGGGCACGCAATAGCATTGTGAGCGT
Source organism: Anabrus simplex (assembly GCF_040414725.1). Taxonomy (NCBI): domain Eukaryota; kingdom Metazoa; phylum Arthropoda; class Insecta; order Orthoptera; family Tettigoniidae; genus Anabrus; species Anabrus simplex. The sequence goes on from NC_090271.1 coordinate 173,237,978, forward strand.
TTAGTTGTATCACTGAGCCTGTAATTCTGTTCACAATACACTCTGAGCTCGAGGAAAGTGAAAATCCTTTGTTTTGAAAAGCTCAATCAGATGGAGGTTGTGGCTAAATATCCTGCCACGACTATCGTGCACGAACTTAGCTGATGGCGGCTCCTGACGAGTGTCAGGCGCTAGAACAAAGTGTTACAGGTCGTGTTCCCTCTATGCTAATGATTCACCGAGGACACCGAGTGACATATTTTGTGGTGCCCTCCAGGATGAATTAAAAGCGACATGATTAGCGAAGGTTATTAGTCTGTACCGGTCTTATCTGTGCAGTTTGTTCTTCCGATTATACAAACCAGTTTTGCGAACTCAGTGGTGCCAAGGGTATTGTGGTAGTGGTGTACGGCGTCAATTCATTGCATACACTTGGCGAAAAAGATCATTCTATTTGAGTTTACGCGTGGTAAATGCGAGATAGAAGCACAAATAAATCAATGCATATTATTCTAATTACTTAGGTACTTCAATTATTTACGTCTTAAAACTTAAGTTAACCAAAACGGCTTTCAGTACTAACACTTAATCTGCTAATTCGAGCTTATTTCCTCAAGTAGTGGTTACAGCGTTCTGGAGCTCGACTTAAACAACGTCTTACATTGGTCAGATGAAACTAAATCACACTTTAATGTTTCTAAATGTGTTTCATCGTCTTTCACACGAAGGAAAAGCCCTCTTTGTTTCACCTACGAAGTGGTATACGGAAAGTAAATGAGGTTAAGTACCTTGGAATATTACTTGACACAGAACTTTTACTCCTCATATGTGCAATACAGTACACAAAATTATTAACGGAATATGCAGGACCCTGTGTTTTTATTTAAGAACATAAAATCGTTTAAATAGGCAAATTATTGCACTTTCTAGTTCAGTACTCTAGTGGGACAATATGCAAGCTTTGTATGGAGACCCAAATGTAAAATAATGGAAAATTAAAAAATGCATAAACAACTTCGCAGAATATTAGGTCCACAGTTGAAAAATCAGAAAGAAACTCGCTAATGACAACACAACGAATTTCTTCTAATTTACAAATTCTAGAGATCCGAAGGGATAATGATGCCATGACATTTTTGAACAAAACTGTAGATGGTAAAACTGATCATTCTAATTCCTAACACTCTTAAAATTGCATGTTCTTAGGGCCAATAATTTAGAACATCCGTTCATGCAAATTATATCCCCCACAGACTATGGACTATCTACAACACTGAAACGTAAAAATGACTCATTGAACTTCAGTATACGCCAATTAAAACCTTCGTGCTAGACTTCATGGCATCTAAGAAATCGTACAAACGTATCTCCCATACATGGTTTCCAAACTACAAAAGTGTAGTGGAAGGTGAGGGAAAACGGGATACTTAATGTTTGCAACTGACTATTTGTTATCAAATAATCTAAAAGTATTATTTTATTATATATGCATTTATTATATTATCTTCTGCAGGAAGACCCCTCTTCGCATAAAAGAAAATCATAAAATCATATATAAATAGCTTCCAAACTGCGTCAGGATCCAAGGTCTAAAGATAATGTACTAACTATTCTGTAATTAAGGTTTATATTTTTGTATAATACATCAATAAGATTTTTAAACTTCTGAATTCTAGTCAGGGGTGTCCAACCAAATCCGTGACGTATTACAATAACTTTAATAAGATAAGGCACCATATCTAAAGAGCTGAGGGTGATGGAAAGAAACTGATGACAGATTCGAAATCAGTATGGGCTAATTAACTAATTAATTAACTATATATAAAATGAATGTTTGTTTGTATGTCTGTCTCGAATGGACTCAAAACTACAAGACCGATTTTGCTGAAATTTCGCTGGATTTAGGAAGTGATTTGAACGAAATCCGATATGTAGTTACTTTGTGATGAGTATTTTTATGTCATTAGTTTTATTACTCAGCCGCACCATCAAGTCGATGGACAGATTGTCGATAGGCGACAGCAGCTTACGCTATATCATGATAGTCCGGTAAGAAATGTTGTATATAAGAGGATGGGAACACGCCACCATATTTTATAAAGTACCTTTCTTGCTAGGAGGTTCATGACCGTGCCTGTTATTTGGATATAGCAATCCAACATGGCGTGATCGAGATGTACTTTCTTGTCATATGACCAACTTTGATAGATCTGCCCAGTTTGAAGAATGTAGCTGTGTATTAGATGCGAAAAAAAGTATTTTAGAAACTGTGAAAATTGTAGAATATGAACAGTGGAAGAGCAACTGGGGATTCTTAACCATCAAAGGCAAGTCTGTATTATATAAACATACAAATGTCATTGTACAACTATGTACAGTATGTTTTCATGTGTGTTTCACATCTCCTCCTAAACCACTGGAGCGATTTCAACCAAACTATCAACAGACAAACCGCGTAGGGGTAAGACACCCCAAGCACCTTTAGGGGTGGTGGGCGAGGGGCTGAGATATAAAAATAATCGGAAATAGTGTCAAATCCATACTTTTCGGAGTCGCTGAGATGAATACGAATACTCCGGACTTTTTTTAAAAATCTAGCCCTCTTTGGGATAGGGAGTGAGGAGGGAGTGAAATACAAATAAATCGAAAACAGTATCGAATCCATAGTTTTCGGGGTCGCTGAGTTGAATAGTTACACTCCAGAATTGTTTAAGTCCAAGTTGAGCCCCCTTTGGCACAGGAGTTGAGAAAGGTTAAACAATAAATTGTCCAAAATGACCGAGATAATGGACGTGTGTATGTTCCAGCCTAGCTATCTACCAAAATTGATACAAGTATGGCATACTATTTGGAAAAAAGTACTTCCGCTAGTGGAGCGAATGAAATATATATAACATATAATTAGAAACGACGAATAATAGTGTCGAATCAATAGTTTTCAGGACTACTGGAACGATTTCAACCAAACTTCGTACACGTATGACTTACTATCAGGAGATAAATCGCGTAGGGGTATGACAACCTTAGCACCCCTAGGGGTTGGAGGTAGTGAGATATAAAAATAATCGAGATTAGTGTCGAATGCACAGTTTCTGGGATCGCTGAAATGAATAGTGACACTCCGGATGTGGTTAGCAAGTTGATCCCCAGTCGGAATGGAGGTTGGGAAGGAGTGGAAAAGAAAATGTCCAAAATGACGGATATTATGGATGTATGTGCGTATGTTCCAGCATAGCTCTCAACCAAAGCTGTTACACATATAGGGAAGAATTCTACGGGGGGAAGACACCCCTAACACCACTAAGAGAGAGGGTGATATGTAAAAATAAACGACAGCGACCTAAATTCGTGTCGAATCCATAGTTTTCGGGGTCGCTGAGATGAACTGTGACGATTTGCCATGCGGGGCGACAAGTGGTAAAGAAGAAAATATCCAAATTGGCCAAGATTTGTGTTCAATTCACAGTTTTTGGGGTCGCAAGGCTAATTGATGACAGTCCCAATGGCAGTTGAAATCGTGTACATCATATCTATAGTGATACGGGAAAATACATATACTTATCACCAATTATTTTTTTGAAAGGATCAAATACTTCCCAGTCAATTCGAGCTTCCACAAGGACAAAGCTTTACTTAAAAATTAAATAATCTGAAACGTGAAGTCAAACACACCTAAATAACTCTAAATCTAAATAATAGATCGTAAACTATCAATCAACATCTCAATAAGGAATTCTATAAACATTCACTTCACACATAATTAACAGGTAATACAAATTTTAAAGGTAAACATTAAAAAACTATCCGGGCAACGCCAGGTTCTACAACAATATAAATCAGGCACTTTCAGGACAGTTCCTTCACATTTTTTTAAAAATTTGTAGAGTTGTGTAACCAACGAGATAGCATATTAAGGCGTGCATTCAGACTCATGGTAGACATTTTGAGGACTTTCTGTGTTAAAATGCAGTATCCCAGCTGGTATACCAACATGGCGACAGTTTACTCGGCATGGGATATTCTAGGTAAGGCTATTGCCAGCACTTCTCGTACAAAGTAGGAAATTCTGTAACTCCTAAACGATCGACCGTATGGCATATGTCTTTCTATGTTGTTTTGGGGTGTGCCGGTACTATCCACCACCCGATTACTGTGTGAAACATCCTGTTTATCCAACTGTAAAGCGTATTCATCATCAATGCTTATTAAATTATTAGCATTATTAAATATTATAATATATTAATGAGTGTAATAATACTAATGTAAAGTACGATTGACACTGTAAGTGGGGTAAAGAAACCCTGTTGTGTGAAATAAATAAATAAATAAATAAATAAATAAATAAATAAAAATATGGTGTGTGAACCACACTGTTTCCAGAGACTCGACGGGAAATTTTTGTCAGTTACGAAAACAGCAGCGTTGCTACAGTCGAGAAGATCTACAGGAGTCGTTATTTTTGACATGTAGATTATGAATATTTCATTCCTTACATCAGCTTTGTGAATGTCACATTAATTAGACCTGGACAGTGTTCCATGACGGGGCTGATAACTTCGAGGTGTTTAAAAACCAGTGTTTTCACATTCAGTTCTTGAATTTTTAATTTTTATTGTGCTTATAGTTTTAACGTAGTCAGGTATTATTATTATTATTATTATTATTATTATTATTATTATTATTATTATTATTATTTTAAAACTTGCTTTACGTCGCACCGACACAGATAGGTCTTATGGCGGCGATGGGATAGGAAAAGACCAGGAGTGGGAAGGAAGCGGCCGTGGCATTAATTAAGGTACAGTCCCCCAGCATTTATCTGGTGTGAAAATGGTAAACCACGGAAAACCACCTTCAGGACTGCCGACAGTGGGGTTCGAACCCGTTATCTCCCGATTACTTTATTGGCTTTACGTTCCACTAACTACTTTACGGTTTTCGGAAACGCCGAGGTGCCGGAATTTCGTCCCGCAGGAGTTATTTTATGCGCATCTCACTGGACTGAGCCAGAATCGAACCTGCCATGTTGGGGTCAGAAGGCCAGCGCCTTAACCGTCTGAGTCACTCAGCCCGTCACTAACTCCCGAATGCAAGCTCATAGCTGCACGACCCTTACGGCACGGCCAACTCGCTCAATAGGATAATTTTACTGTATGGTATTTATACAGAACTCGGATAAGAAAATAATGATGAAGTAAGTTAATTTTTCGGAAGGCCAATCCAAAATCTAGTGGACAAAGAAAATCCGAACAGAAAGTAACAATTCTCAACAATTACATAATGGACAATGCTAGTGTACCCATTCCATAATCTTCACTGAATGAGTTTCCCTTGGATTTCTTGGAATATACTGATAAGGTAATCAGAAGTACCGGTAAGGAAATTCTCTGCCTTTCTGGTGACATTTATTTGATACAATGTTGTACAGAGCAAGAAAATGCGAAGGTCCTTAGTCTCTTTCAGTTAAGATGGGCAACCAAGTTGTAACACATTTATAAGGTAGTAATTAAGAGAATAAATCCTCATGTAATTGCCACTATACCTTTTAACAATAAGATATCAGAATGCTTGCATAAATGGCAATTGTCAGATGAACCCAAATACTGTACCTTAAGGTTCAAATATCTCATGACGAATAAGAAACTGTGAATGTAAGAAATAGTGTGACGTTCCCTAAAATGGTAAAATGAATATTATTATATCCAAAGCATACTCCTGCAATCTGTGGCCTAGATTTTCTGAGTGTAAAGATGCTATAAGGTGGCAGCATGTTATCCCAGGCAGATCTCAGGATGAATCCCGTTGCAGACAATGCAGTAAGTTTGAAACCTTTTCCCATGTTCTGAAATGTTATCAAACTTCTAAGGAACGCCCGTCATCAATCGTCATTCAGTTTGGACCATAATAGCAAATGGCCTTAAGGAGCCTTTTTTGCGCTTCATTAAGAAGTTAACTGTCCTGCAGCAATACATCGACTAAATATAGTTACAATTGACCGAAGAAACTGATGTGGGTTAGTACTTCACCCAACTATTAAGTTTGATATAATTGAGTGTGGCATCCGAAGAGGCCTGGTGCAGGTCTCTCTCGAGTTGACGCCGTATAGGCAACCTGCGCGTCTATGAGGATAGAGTCCTTCCTATGATGAATTCTAATGATGAAGACGGCACACAGACGCAGTCCCCGGGTCATCTGGACCAAAGGCCAGCACGCTAACCATTTAACCATGGGGCCGGCCATTAGGTTTGATGAGGATCTTGAACAACCACATGGAGTGAATTTCGAGAAGAAGCATATTTATGAATTCACAGTTCCTTAACTCAACTTAAAGTACAGCATCACTGGGAATATCGAGCTTAGGAACAGTTTTGGGGCCCCGGGGTAAAAAAATCCAGAATTATTGAACACTTTCAAAACTTACAGAATTAACCTAAAATTAATGTTTGATGTATTGTTGTTGCCATTTTCAAAGGTTCAGCTGTCATAACTAGGAGTCTTTAGTAATATTGCACTTCTACAGTACATTATTTTAAAACTTAAAATGGACCTAACACTACTTTGTGAAAGGCAGCCACCTCACGTTGCTGTTTGGCAAGTTTGATGAAAAGAAGTTGCATAAAGATATATTCCATCACCTTCAATAGAATTCCAACAGAGTGAGTTTGCAAAAGGATCGATATTCTCGAAGTTTGACCCTTTAAAACATAAATCATCACAATCATTTTAGAATGTTGCAGTCCGTCAGGCTACGGAGGGATTATACAGTTGAACTTTGCACGACTATCAAAAAACCCGATATTCAAACCTTTGATGTGTGCGGATTTATCACAATATACAGGGTAATTCGCCTAAGTTGTTCACCTCAAATATTTCTTTTCACACTCCTAAATTGTATTAAGGGGCTCATAAAGTACTGTCCTATTCCTCTCAACCACATACGTAATTACCAAGAAACAGGTAGCAAATTTGTTTTTTTTTTAAGTGACTATACTAATTTCACCCGATACAGCAATTAAAAATAAAGCGACAAATTCAGTGATGTGCTTACGTACTTTGTTAATGAGACGAGTACTTTTGGAGATATTGAAGGGTTTCAAATGTGTGGGTATTAGAGAGAAAGCGATGATCCACTCGCAGTGATGTCCAGTGTATTGTTCTCCTGCTTGACTCACGCTTTGTTGATAAACACACATTCTGAACGTATTCCATATATAATATATTGTGATGGTATTGTGCAGTGAAAATGTTTGATGGTCAGCCACACTCGTAAGAATAAAATAAAAGAGACGTTCACAAATAAACGAAATGTTTCATTTTAAATTTTAATGTGTAAATTAATTCAATTTACTTAGGTTCGCCAGCACTGAAAGAGTACAGAACTTATTATTTCAACTCGACCACTTCCTGTTGCTGACGTACATCGATCTTACGTATTGGCTTTAATGAGGACCAAAGAGCCCAACAATAATGTTGTCCGTTAAGTTTGCATCCATTCTTCCCAATGACCCTGTCATTCATTGGATTTTGAAGTTGTCAATTTCATCCCATGTACTATGTACTCATGGGTAGGACAATAAAGCACTTAAATTATTACAATTTCTCTGTGTTATCTGTTTTTTTCTGATTCAACGGCAATGAAACAAAAGCGTTGTAATTCCGAAATGCTGTAGCCCTACATCGTACTGGTTTTTTTCCCTCGAGATAATGGCGAGCTTATGTGTGTTTATCAATAAGGCGTGAGTCAAGCACGAAAACTACGCGCCCGACATCAAGGTATAATAATTTTATAATTTCGTGTGGCTATTGCTAGCCGAGTGCAGCCCTTGTAAGGCGGACCCTCCGATGAGGGTGGGTGGCATCTGCCATCTAACTGCGTGTTATTGTGGTGGAGGACAGTGTTATGTGTGGTGTGTGAGTTGCAGGGATGTTGGGAACAGTATGAACACCCAGCCCCCGGGCCACTGGAATTAACCAATGAAGGTTAAAATCCCCGACCCGGCCGGGAATCGAACCCGGGACCCTCCATTCTGCCAACGAGTCGGACGACATCAAGGTGAATGGCGCATCTATTTTTTTCTAATGCCTACACATTAAAAAACTTTAATATCTCCAAAAATGCTTGTCAGATTTGTAAAATAAGCACATCACTGAATTTGTCGCTCGATTCTTAATTGTCCTATTGGGTGAAATTAGTATAGTCCTATTTAATAAATCGAAGTTGCTACCGGTTTCTCGGTAATTACGTATGTGATCGAGAGGAATAAGACAGTATTTTATTAGCCCCTAATACAATTTTAGAATCTGGAAACTAAATGTCTACTTCTTTAACGAATCCGAAGATGTTTGAGATGGACAACTTAGCTGAATCACCCTGTACATATAATAATAGTTTTGTCTGTACATTGTTCAGAATTTAAAAAATGGTATTTCTATATCGGCCGTGTCCACAGTAACAAGGAAGTGCACTTTTTAATTTTTCGTTTTCTCTGTCTGTCTGTCTGTCTGTCTGTCTGTCTGTCTGTCTGTCTGTCTGTCTGTCTGTCTGTCTGTCTGTCTGTCTGTCTGTCTACATGTATGTGTGTAATGTATGTACGCGCAACACGAAAAAAAATGCCTGAAAAGAATTTAACGAAAATCGGTACCGGTATGTAAAGTCGGAGTATAAGGCACTACAATCTAGGCTATAATTTTATTCACGCTGAATGAAATGGTAGTTTAGGGAAAGGCCTAAAACTCAACTCTGAAAAATCTTTTTAGCGGTCCTATCGACAAATACTATATAACTAAAGTTATGATATCAGAAATATTCACGAATTTCGATTTTTGTTGCGAAGTGCATATCAATGCCGAGCCAGGAGGAAATGGGTGAATAGAATTTAATGAAATTCGGTATGAAAAGTCTGGGAATGAAGTACTACAGTCTAGGCTATAAATAACTTTATACCGAGCTCGATAGCTGCAGTCGCTTAAGTGCGGCCAGTATCCAGTATTCGGGAAATAGTGGGTTTGAATCCCACTGTCGGCAGCCCTGAAGATGGTTTCCCGTGGTTTCCCATTTTCACACCAAGCAAATGCTGGGGCTGTACCTTAATTAAGGCCACGGCAGCTTCCTTCCCACTCCTAGCCCTTTCCTGTCCCATCGTCGCCATAAGACCTACTGTGTCGGTGCGACGTAATACCAATAGCAAAATAATAATAATAATAATAATAATAATAATAATAATAATAATAATAATAATAATAATAATAGCTTTATTCCCGCTGGATGAAATGGTAGGTTAGGGGAAGGCACCTATCATTTAATTTTTAAATATTTATGTTATTAAGCAGTTTAATGAAAGCTTATTCACAGCATGTACAAGATTTCATCTAGAATTCTATATACAATGTAGAATTTCGTAGCAGAGCAGCTAGTTATCGCTATGCACAGGACTACTAGTTAGCAGAACTGCCGTATATTCATGCCAAGGAGGTTACTAACAGATGACACAGGTAAAATTGCACGTCTTGAAGATACCCAGTTTTACGTGTAATTCGAACCGCTGGAAGTCGAATCGCAGCTACCTCGGTCAGGAACCTTTGACGACGCATTTGTCGTAGAGATCATAGGGGTCTATCCAAACACCTTCTCTTCAGACCTAGGCTCAGTTCTACACTATAAGTACAACCCAGATTCGTTTCCACGGTCTTTTATATGTAAACTTGGGGGCGTGATTAGCCCAGTGACTTAGATGATGGTTTCCCAGACGGACGGTTGAGGCTCGAATTCCGGTCGTTCCCGCGTTAGGACTTTCACTTGATAAACCAGGTGGCGTCAGACGGACATCCAGCCTTAAAGCTCTAGCCAAAACCCAAAAAGATCCAGGCCGGCCCTAGTGACCTCAGAAATAGTTACACCGAGCTCGATAGCTGCAGTCGCTTAAGTGCGGCCAGTATCCAGTATTAGGATACAGGAGCAGTAGAATACATAAACGTCTTTAAGATGTCGAGACCATGGGAAGACGATAACGAAGTATGTATAATATGTTTAGTAAGAGCTAAATTGCATGAGCAATTTAAAATTGTTTAAAAGTAAAAGAAATTATCATATTGAGTTAAATTTATCGTGTTTCCTGCAGTTTGCTTATTAAGGACGTCGGATTCACCTTCACCCTACATCATTATCATCATCAGCATCCCACACCGAGACGCGCAGGTCGCCCATGGACGTCAAATAGAAAGGCTTGCAACAGGCGAGCCGAACATGTCATCGGACACTCTCGTACGATAAATAAACCAATTGGGGATGTAGCAGGATTTTATCGGGTTTCACTTCAACAAATATGATCCTAGGCGATCCGTTCAATAAACCCTCATGTTCGAGGATCTTCTAGGATGTGTAGACGGTGGCCACGATATAGCAGACTATACCGGAAAACCAGTTTGGGAATTCTATGTTAGCAGTGATCATTGCTCGCGTCCGCAGAGAATGGAGCATACGGAAACATGATGGCGCCAAGATAGCCAATCTAAAAATCGGACCCGCAATGCCACATGTAGCCAAGGTTCATGGCTTGTATTGTCTTAAAGTTCAAGGTGGACCGGTCACGTAATGATGAAGTTGTCATCTGCAGAGCAATGCAGTGGGAACTGAAAATTATATCCGCTGTGAATACCATATTCGTAGTCTGAAGATTGGCAATGAAAGGTAGGCCTACCGATTACCTCTGCTTTTTTTTTATTAATATCTGAGAATATGCTCGAAAGAACGAATCTTGTAGAGTGGGTATATAAGAGTTCAGTGGCCGTCAAAGTGAGTGAGATTCAAACACCTTTCTTTCTTTCTTTTTTTTTTTTTTTTTTTTTTTGTTTTACTTTATGTCGCACGGACACAAATAGGTATTTTGGCGACGATGGATAGGAAAGTTCAAAGAGTGAGAAAGAAGCGACCGTGGCTTAATTAAGGTACATCCCCAGCATTTGCCTAATGTGGAAATGGAAAACCAGGGTTGCCGACTGTGGGGTTCGAACCCACTATATCCTGAATGCAAGCTGACAGCTACATGACCCAAACCGTGCGGCCACTTGCTCGGATTTGAATACCGATCAATGCATGGAGAATTCCCAAATAGAAAGTCGAGTCCTAGCAGTTCTAATACCATGTAAAACCATAGATTCTTGGGCTGGTATCACACGCTTTCAATCTATGTGATATCTGCTTAAAAAGTACACTTACTTTTTTTTTCATAATTTCTTATCTCTGATTAGGTATACAAAAGCCATAAGTAGGTTCAGTTCAGTTTTGTCAGTCTGTCAGTTTACTTGTCTGTTTGTTTGTTACGACATGCGGGAAAATGACTAAACAGAACCTCCTAAAACTCGTTATTTAAGTTCAGGGATAATCAGGGTGTGCAATAAGCTATGTGTTATTTGATTGGTATTCAGTAGCGTAGAAAATATTAAGGGGGTCAAAACAGTAAATGCCAAATTTCTGTGTTATCGAAAACGTGAACACAATAAAAGACGTGCAAAGCAGTACGTATTTGCCGTGCGAGAAATAATAACGAAGATATTCGCGATTATTACATTTTTTCACAGACTTCCAAATATTTTCCAAAACATTAGCTCCATCTAAAAATGATATATAATAAAATTTTGAAAATCTTTCATATCTAGGAACCTCCGTGGCTCAGGCGGCAGCGCGCCGGCTTCTTACCCCTGGATACCGTGGTTCAAATCTCGGTCACTCCATGGTTTTTCTCCAGGCCGGTTTTTCCTGTCATATTTCATTCCAGCAACACTCTCCATTAACATTTCATTTCAACTGTCAGTCATTTATCATTGCCCCAGCGGAGTGCGACAGGTTCGGCAGCCGGCACATTTCCTATCCTCGCCGCTAGATGGGGGCTTCATTCATTCCATTCCTGACCCGGTCGAATGACTGGAAACATGCTGTGGATTTTCATTTTCCTTCATATCTCTTATAACTGATATATTTTACAGCAATAATAATGATGAAACTCACGAATGTAGATTTTCGTAGCGAATATGACACCTTATTCAGTCATCTCTGCTTCTGTTACGGTGGTAGTATTATTCTTCACAAATTCAGTGCTATTGCCATAGATTTAACAGAATTTGGCATCGGGAAAGCCACCCATCTTAAAACACGGCCAAGTCCATTTGTGTGACACAATTCACGACCCCAGCAGAGTGTGGGGAAAGTGGTGGAAGAAGAAGAAATCTATATTTTTAGAAACATGATGCATAATTAAAATATATATAGCACAGCATGTAGGCATAGATACGCATTTTATAATTTTCCCCTAAACATAATCAATTTTTTGGCATTATATATAGTCCAGATTCAAAATTAGGAACATTGTCCTCTTTAGGTCACTTATCTTCACTCCATGGTCTAAAAAAAAAAAATTAAAAAAAAGAGGAGGAAAATGGGGGCGCACGAGACGTTCCTGTACTAAGTACCAATCATAGCACATTATCCGGGGAGCACCGCCCATCACTGTCCCAGATCATTATAGGAAACAAACCCAGACAATTACATCATCTCGTTAATAGCGTACTTTACAGGATCGATCAAAGGCAGCTGGAACAAAACTTCGTTAAGTTTTACGACTGTGTTAAGACTGCAGAGACGAGGATGTAGGGTGGGTATTATTATCTGAAGGTCGTATCGACACCAATACCGTCATTTCCACTCACTGTCTGTCAGTCATTTCAATTAGTAGAGAGTTGTGAGGTACAAAACTTTCTTGCATCTCCTACCAATCATCCTTGCAAATAATAATAATAATAATAATAATAATAATAATAATAATAATAATAATAATAATAATAATAATAATAATAGCAAAGACCGGGTGAGTTGGCCGTGTGGTCAAGGACACGTGACTGTGAGCTTGCATCCGGGAGATAGTGGGTTCGAATCCCACTGTCGGCAGCTCTGAAGATGGTTTTTCGTGGTTTCCTATTTTAACACCAGGTGAATGCTGGGGCTGTACCTTAATTAAGGCCACGGCCGCTTTCTTCCTACTCCTAGGCCTTTCTTATCCCATCGTCGTCATAAGACCTATCTGTGTCGGTGCGACGTAAAGCAACTAGCAAAAAAAAAAAAAAAAAAAAAAAATAGCAAAGTGCTGGAAAACTGATAAGACAACACTGATACGAAAAACACTGACAAATACCCGATCAGAAGTGAAATTAAAGAACTGTCAGGACCAGGGGGCAGTCAAATGAAAATTGAATATTCGCTTTGAGACCGTGGCTGCTGTCCAGCACGCTCGATGTTTTCTCTTTAGTCGTGAGGCGTTCGGACTGTGGCAGCAGAGCCCTGAGCAGGTCCCACGCTTTGCAAGTGTGTGGGATTGGGAATAGCCTAGAAGAACGATGTGGACTTGTCAGGGGAAGGAAGAGTGCAGGCGGGTTTATGGTCTGCAAGGTTATGTCCGGCAGAGCCCTCAGTAGGTTCCTAGAGTTTAGAAAGGGTGTAGGGTGCGGGATGCGGGAGGAGCCTGGAAGGATGATAATTATCGGCTTGTCAGGGAAAGGAAGAGCGCAGGCGGGTGTAAGTGCTGAACGGCGGAGTTCTCAGCACATCGCCAACACTTTGCAATGTACCTAGGATTTTCTCCCCACGTCTTATATTAACTGTTGTAAGAGATTAATTCCAAAACATATTACAAACAATGAATTCCATTGTAGTGACTATTTAAACAATTCAGTTCTATGAAGAAGCTAAAATAAAGATTCAAAATGTAACCATAACGTGACGGCACTATTTGTAGTGTGATCAAATTGTTAAATACGTTATCATGCTTTGAAATTTGAGCAAGGAGAGAGAAATTCGGGAGTGCACTTCTTATTTGTTTTCATGAATGTTGTTATTATTATCACTTGTGATTGTGATCAGTGAAACGGTGCAGTTCCATAATAGTCGGAATTGCATTAGCTGTTAGCCTATTAATGTGTGTGCATAAATTGCATTGTAGTGTAGTTCATTAATTAATTAATTAATTAATATTTTAATGCAAGCAGATTTCTATTCAGCTAGTGCCATTGGATTATTATTATTATTATTATTATTATTATTATTATTATTATTATTATTATTATTATTATTATTATTATATTTATATATATTTTGCGAATGAGCCCATTAGGACTACGCAAAGTACTTAGAGACAGGCATTTGCCTTTCTTTGTGCCCGCCCACACTTCCTTCATTCGTTTGCTGTGTGCTTCTTTTCTCTCTTGAGACCATGTTGTTCCGGTCTTCTTCTTTGGTTTTTCCTCTTGGTCAACTTGCCACTTATGAACTTTGGTTCTGAAGATAACCCGGCTTTGGATGTCTTCAGGTGTAATTCCTGCCAGTTTGAGATCTGTTTTAATTTCGCCAATCCATTTTATTGTGTCCGTTTTGGCTTTACTTCGGTTTTCATAAAATTCAACTATTTGCTTGGTAAGTCTGTCTGGGTTCATCCTTTTTATATGTCCAAAGAATCTTAATCTGCGTTTTCTGATGTCGCTGTGAATGTTAGAAAATTGTTTGATTTCCTGTTTCCCTCTAAGGCGGTACTGTTCATCTACGAGTTTTGGGCCTAAAATTTTTCTAATGATCTTGCGTTCCTTTTTCTGGATATTTTCTAGATCAGTTTTCCTGTTCAAAATTAGTGTCTCTGATCCATAGAGGCATTCTGGTTCTATAACTGTATTACAGTGTCTTAGTTTTGCATGCTTGGAGAGACACTTTTTGTTATAGATATTTTGGGCGAGTCTATACGCAGTTTCCATTTTTTTGGCATCTAACTTCATTGGCTTTTGTTTCCATTCCATTCTCCTGAATTATTTCACTGAGATATTTGAATTGCTGGACCCGTTTTATTTTGCCATATTTTGTCTCCATGAATTTAGGGGCTTCTTTGCTGCAGGTCATGTATTCAGTTTTTTCAAAAGATATTATTATTATTATTATTATCATTATTATTATTATTATTATTATTATTATTATTATTATTATTATTATTCATCTAAAAGTATCGTGGTGCTGGTCAGTGAAAACTCGACCGATTGGGGAGGAGAAATAGATGGCGGAACAGCCCTGCCAGAGTGAAATGTCACGAACTGCTACTGATTAAAACAAAAATGAAACAAATCGGTCCATTAGAACAGACGTACGGATTGGCCGAAGCTGTCTTTAGCAAACTCTTTTAGTATATAGATTTAGTATTGCACGCATTTTTCCCGTACAGTTTACAGTTACAATCAAAGCATACAAAATGCATTCTCTTTTTACATTTAGCATTAGTACTTAAATAAATAAATAAAAGAAGAACGACGGTCGTAGGGGTGGAAGTTGGCGTAAAGGCAGATCCACTGTTTGACTTGCATCAATGATAAAATTAATGTAAACAGTTACAGCTTGGAGGTGTGTCTGTAAACGCTGTACAGTTCACACAGTTGTATTAATGCCACATGGAAAGCCGCCATCAGGTGAAGAGCAAGCAAGTATTAAGGCTTACAAAGAAGTGGGCCTGTCTAATCGCTAAATTGATAAGAAATTAGGGCGTTCAAGTTGTGTTATTGAAAATGTTGTCAAATTGAGTGCACAGTATGAATAAAATGGAGAATATGGTCGGCATCGGATGTGTTTGATTGTCTTGAAAGCAAAAGTCAACAGCTTGTGTTCATATCAAATCATGGCTGATTTGCATTTATAACAGTAAGTTTATACAAGGAGTATTTTATTATACCACCTATTCAATACAATCCACTGTTGCGTGGTTAAATGAACATAGAAACTATCAAATTTTAAGGTACATGTTTCGCCCCTTTTTTACTGGGCATCATCAGCCTTATTCAATCCTTAAACAAACATTGGTCTGAGGACCTTATTCAATTTATATAAAAACTAGCTGATGTACCCGTGCTTCGCTACGGAATTCTACATTGTATACAAAATTCTAGGTTAGGTAGTGTACACGTTGTGAGCAAGACTGTATTAAATTGCATAGCTCTTAACATTACCCTGGAAACACGACGGAGAAATCACCAAACGTCTTTTCTCATAAATGAAGACTGCGTTAGGGAATTTTCATTGTAATGGCAGGCCCGCTTGCCTACCATCTGTCACAATCAGGTTGGGAAATTGCATTATAATGGCAGACAGTCACTCTCAACCTGCCTTTCTACATCCTCAGAAATACTGTCTTAGTGATTTTCCCAATTGAAATGAACACAGGTCATTACAATGACGTTAGTAGGAATGGCGCGAGTAAAAGCAATGATTTCACATGAAATAATCAAATGAAAAACCACACAGTTTCTCACTTTTAATGAACAGTACTACGCTGCCGATCTAACAGTTCAAAGTTCCAGAGCTGTAATGACCAGGCTGCAGACAGCCGTGATGCGTGAACACTATTAGCCTTTTTCCGGAAAGGGTGGGGTCGAATAGTGGAGAGTCCCAGGGTAAAAACTATGCCCTTTTGCTAATCAGTTTCCTAGGAGTACCCGATATGTCGGAAAAATCTCAATTCACTACACTGGCGGCAGAAGAATCTATCCGACTTGGAGGCAATTTTTTCCTCCAAGCCAGAGGAAAACCCCTTCATCACTGCTAATTTTGAATAAAATGAATGAAGAATTTAATGAAAGTGAAGAGGAAGAAGCTCTTTTTAAGAAACGGTTCCTTTCACGGTTGAATGTTAAGTTATTTAGTGAATTGTGGTGCTATAATTTGGAATATGCTTAAATTGTAATTCTAGACCAGGCCATACTACTACTACTACTACTACTACTACTACTACTACTACTACTGAGTCTCTGCCATAAGAGTGCACACTGCTCATTCAAAACAGCACGTCGGAGTAAGGTTCGAATAGCTGGAATACTACGATGAACCAGTGAGTTACATACCAGCAGAATGGTATCAGAAAATGTATGAACCAGAGGAATTACATGCTAAAGAAGAAAGTTTTCTAACTCCCCAGCTATTTCCCGCCAATATTCAATCAGGCTGTTATACTCGATACGCAGCAGTAATCCCATCTATCGGAGTTGAGCGGCAGCATAAGAGACAAAGAACATCACCACAAACAATGGTCAATGTGAAGTTATTGTTGATCGATGTTATGCGCTTTCAATATTGTAGGCCTTCATATTTAGTTTTCTTCCGACTCTAAAGTACCACTCTTATCATAGTCGGTACGGTAAGATTGAATAAAACATAAATGGTTGGAAATTGTATTCTCTATAACTTTTGTTATTTCATACAGGGCGAATAAAATTGTTTATAACTTAGACTGTAGTTTCTTATTCCCCGACTCTATATACTGACTTTCATTAAATTCTGTTAACCCATTTTCTTGTGGCTCGGCAACAAAAATACAAATTCATGAATATCTGTGTTATCAAAACCGGTACAGTAACAATGTATGAAGTAAGTGATCGGAAATTTAATTCTGTATAACTTTAGTTATGTAATATTTATCGATAGGACTGCTAATAATATAAATATTTGAGAATTCAATTTTAGGCCTTCCCATAAACTACCATTTCACTCAGCGTGATTAAAATAATTTATAGCCTAGATTGTAGCGGTTCATCACCCGACTTTACATTCCGATTTTCATTAAATTCTCTTCAGTCGTTTTCTCGTGATGCGTGTACATACATACATACAGACAGACAGACAGAAATTACGGAAAAGTAAAAAATGCATTATCTTGTTACTGTGGACATGACCGATACAGAAATACCATTCTTTTCAAATTCTGAGCAATGTACAGACAAAACTCTTATTTTATATATATAGATATTTTCATATTTTTGTTTTAAGATTGAGAAACCTATTTAACTGACATCTTCCCTTGTATAAACTTAGTGTTAAAGTTGTTTTCAATACGGAACAATGATGAAAATAATGACTTGTAATGATTTGCAGTTACCAGTCACCTCCAGACGCGTCAGACAAATACTGGCTGAAGACGAGAATCTTATATTCAAGAAACGTCTCTATAAGCCACGTTATAAATGTTCATAAGGAGGATAGATTGAAGTTTCCTGAAGAACATATGTCATGGATCTTAGAATGGAACAAAGTAATATTCAGTGACGAGAAGAAGTTTAATTTTGTTGGGCCAGATGGTTTTCAGTTTTATTGGCATGATCTCCGTAAAGAAAAGCAAGTTCGGTTCAGTAGAAAGTTTGGTGGTGGCAGCGTTAAGAACTGGGTAGCTACACCCCAAAATGAAATCTGGGGATTATAAAGAAATGCTGGAATTTGAATTGGTTCGTATGTATGATGAATTTGACGATAATTATTTAGTTTTCCATCAAGATAACGCTGGGATTCATAGGTCTGACAAGACAAAGAAATGATTTCAAGACAGAGGAATTAGTCTTCTGAGCTGGCCATCGAGAAGTCCAGATTTAAATCGAATAGAGAATTTATGGGGGATTCTAGCAAGACGTATTTATCACAATGGACGGCAGATTGCGACTGTGGTTGAGCTGAAAACCGCAGTTTATTTGAATAGAGTGGACCTCAATCTCAGAAGTGATCACTGCTCTTATACAATCAATGCCCAAGAGGATTTTTGCAGTTATTAAGAACAATGGAGGGTCAACTATGGGCGCCCGCAGGATCTTTTCCAGGGGGAGGCAAATTAACAATTTTCTTCAATATAAAAACCAATATAACGTCAGCAACATTAAATTATTTACAGAAATTTCCGGTTATAACAGATGTTGGATGACTGTCAGTAAGTTCAGTTTATGAAATAATCTGGTATGATATTAAACAATTGAACATCAACATTTTTAGAATTCCAGAGAGGGGCAAGCGCCCCCCCCCCCCCTTCCTTGCGGGCGCCCATGGGGTCAACTAAATACTAGGTCTTTGTTGTGATATGTTTAATATTTACCTTAGTTTATTCTTACAAAAATACATAAGCGCCTTCATATCAATTTCCACATAGATATATGATAGGTATAAGATATGTATTTTTTTAAACAAAAATGCTAAACGTAAAATGAAAAATGCGTGCAATACTAAATAATTAATTAAACTGTTTTTCTCACACAAATCCACCTAACTTTATACCGCCTTTATACTAATTTAAACCACTGTACGGTGAGCAAATATTGGAAGATGTTTGCAAGTCACCGCGAAAGTAATTCTTCTTCTTCTTCTTTATCAGTTTACCCTACAGGGTCGGTTTTTCCCTCGGACTCAGGGAGAGATCCCACCTCTACCACCTCACGGGCAGTGTCCTGGAGCTTCAGACTCTGGGTCGGGGATACAACATGGGAGGATGACCAGTACCACGCCCAGGCGGCTTAACCTGCTTTGCTGAACAGGGGCCTTGCGGGGAGATGGGAAGATTGGAAGGGATAGACAAGGAAGAGGGAAGGAACCAGCCGTGGCCTTAATTTAGGTACCATCCCGGCATTTGCCTGGAGGAGAAGTGGGAAACTACGGAAAACCATTTCCAGGATGGCTGAGGTGGGAATCGAACCCACCTCTACTCAGTTGACTTCCTAAGGCTGAGTGGGCCCCGTTCCAGCCCTCGTACCACTTTTCAAATTTCGTGGCAGAGCCGGGGATCGAACCCGGGCCTCCGGGGGTGGCAGCTAATCATGCTAACCACTACACCACAGAGGTGGAGGCGAAAGTAATTACTTTTATTAATGTTACATTTCAGCTTCAGATGTTTATTTCGTTTCACTCTTGTTTTTCACGTTCGTACATTCATCTTTTAATTTAATAAGCTTTTATATATTTTCTTCCCATAACTTTCTTATAACTACGTTAACTAACCTTGTTTCCTACAAACAAAGAAGCCTTTAATGAATAGCGTTCCGCCGCCCCACTACCTGAAAACAAGTGTTTTAAATACGAATTTTTATCATTGAGCCTTAAGCTCGTGGTTGGCGCCCACCTCTTTAGAAAGGTTGTTTATGCAGGTTTCAGATGCAGTCATCATAACTATTATACGTCGCCCAACAGTAGGGCTATTCAGGTTGAAGGACTTAGAAAAAGTCACGAGGACGACTTCAGAAGCCTTACTAAAAGAATCCTTAGTTAAGATTCTTAGAGTAAGAAAAGAGTACTGAAAAGAGTGAGAATATAAAAGCAGAAACACCCCCCCCACCACCACCACCAAAGTGTACATGTTCTGATGAAAGAGTACGTCTTGTAACCCTAAAGACCAGGGCTTCCCTAATATTTTGTCTCTGAGACCCCCTGAACATATCACATGCATTTTCAAGGGCCCTTTAGTCACAGAACACAATACTGCGTTCAGCAAACAAAAAAACAGAATGTTTTAATGATATCATGTTTGATTTTATTCGTATAATTTAGAACTCATATTGTATTTACTTTCTTTGAAAGTTTAATTTAACTTCATTTACCTAAAGATAGCCAACGGCCGTAGCCGTGTTGAAACACCGGATCCCGTGAGATCTCCGAAGTTAAGCAACATTGGGCGTGGTCAGGAGTTGGATGGGTTGCCACGCGCTGTTGGTGGGTGGTAAGGGAATGGAGGAGCGGAAAGGAACTGGCCACCCTACCGCACGTAAACTCCGGCTCAGGAACACCTCTGCGGAGGTTCGGACCAGCCTTCGGGCAGAATAACCCTTACCTTACCTACATAAAGATACATGCACAGAAATTATAAAACAATGTGACACTTGGCTAATAATTACAACAGGATGGATCTGGAAACTTACTTGAAAGAATCACTTGTTGGATCAATGGGACGGATGGTGCTGTTTTCCAAAGACCAAGCGTCACTCGAACCGAAGATCAGCCTCTACATTAGCTCTATTTCCGTACCTGGTTTTCATTTATGTGAGAGCAGAAAATGTTCGCTCAAACAGATATGTAGTCGTGAAAGGCGTTAAACGCAGTAGTTCTTTTCTAGAAATTGTGGGAAATAGTGGATGTCATGCACACAAAATTCGATCAGAGACGTGGAGTTGTGATACATTCATGGAACTTCCTAGAGCTAAACGTGCCACTCCATCTGACTCTCCATCCATATCGTACTTCAATTTATTTTTCATGTTCTCCCTGCCAAGATACTTCGGCTAGTTGATCTTCCTCAAGGGAGAGCAGTTCATGTTCAGTTTCAAAAAAAAAGGGATTTCTGCTACACGAGATTCTCTCAACCGGAGGCAGAAAATATGGTCTGAGTGTGGATAATAGCAATTCCAAGTGTCTCACAATTATTACATCACTCACACTGCCTTGTAGTATTTCTTCTTTCTCCGCTGCTAACTTGTAGTATCTATCGGCCAAGCTGAGAGTTACAGTACATGTACTCTATGTAAGTTATACGACAGTGAAGACATAGATACTAAATTTAGTATAATGGTCTATGAACTGCTTATGAACAATAAAATTTCGCTCTTTAAGTACTTACAACTGACATTATTATTGCGGACCCCTTGGATTATCGTTGCGCCCTCCGACCCCCAGCCCCAGGGACCACAGTTTGGGAATGGCTGCTATAGGCGATAAGAAGGAGAAAGCCATTTATTTATTTATTTATTTATTTATTTATTTATTTATTTATTTATTTATTTATTTATTTATGCCTTTTTTTACAGATTTTTAAATATTAATTCGTTTTAATATTAATTTAGCTAGTAATTTTTTAAATTTATTCTCAGTTCTATTAATTTTTGTAGTTTTAACTATTTTAAGTATCTCAATATTTTATTTAAGATTTTAATTAGTATGTGGTTATGTGGAAGTGAAGGCCTCGAGCCGTAACTTCGCCACTGTAAAAAGGCATAAATAAATAAATAAATAAATAAAAAATAAATAAAAAATAAATAAATAAATAAATAAATAAATAAATAAATAAATAAATAAATAAATACCATCAAGCCATCAACCCAACTAACAAGTTCTAACGCACTCTTTGAATGGGAAATAATAATAATAATAATAATAATAATAATAATAATAATAATAATAATAATAATAATAATAATAATAATAATAATACGGTATGCGGCAAAACAAACAGTACTAAAATTAATTACAGACATGCTCTGAACATCAAGTTAAGTCATTATAACCTGCAAGGGTGCACATATTGAATATATGCTGTACCGACGCAATTCAATGCGTGTTGCTGTCGTCATCTTGCAGGTTATAATGGCGTACATATCTTGATGCTTAGAGCATGTTTCTGACTTCAGTACTGTTTGTCTTGACACATAATTCAATAATAATAAGAAGAAGCGGGCCTGCGACCTGATGGCGCGCACAGACGAGTCCTTTTAAAAACAAGCATAGTGACTTTTGGGTCTTTCCGGGATGAGAAACGGACAACTGGTGATCAGATGAACGTCGTGCTCAACACAGCGAGGTGATGAAAACCTACTGGATCAATCGAAAATTGAATAAACGCCAGAATATATCATGAAACTTACCGTGGTCTCTAGTTGGCCGATTAGCGAATAATAATAATAATAATAATAATAATAATAATAATAATAATAATAATAATAATAATAATTGTACCGGAAGGTACACCCGCCCCGTTCCTTTAAATGAAGCGCCTTAAAGAATGCCATCTTAAATCTCAAACTTGCAACAACTAATACAAGAAGTTTGGACATTTCCCTACAGATGTCTCTCCTACAAACTTATTTTTTGCCCTCTGGTGCGAAGATTGACTATTAAAATTAAAATAATTTGATATTTTAAGGTTTACTAAACTGAATTGATTATTCTTTGCTTTTGGCGTGTTATAGTTTTTCAACACTTGTATCTCTTCCCGCCAACTTGAAATGTTGGCCAATAGAAAATTTTGTATATTTATTTTTCAGCCAATCAAATTGTATCTAGTATTTATTTAATTACCAAATCAAAACTGGGGGTGTGTCGGGCCTTAGCTCAGAGTTTTCTGGAACCTTTCTCTCGGGTATAATAGCTGGCATATTTTCGGACCAGGTTGTCTTATTCATCGCTCCAGTCTAGTGTGTATGGTTGTGAAGGGAGGCGGGATGCCTCGTCCATCGTCGAGAAGTCCATCAGCTCAAGGTAATGGCAGTCTTGGTTTAACTAAGTAATAGTCTTTGAAAGCTACCTCGAGGGGAAGGTCTCCAATCTTTCATAATGTAACTTTGATTTTCTAAAATGTAAATTTCAAACTTCTAATGTAAATTTCATACAAGCCAAAGGAACTTAACCGAAATCAGGGAATAGAGAGTGAGCTACCCTCTCGTGTTCCCTATCAACTTGATTTTGTAACCTTTTTCGGTCTGTAATCTTTGTAACTTAAATATTTCCTTCATCTTGTCACCTCAGTAGTATAGGTTTAGCCTCTGTAACTCCGGGCCATGGGCCCCAGTAGGGTTTTAGAACTTTCATTACCGAGCTCGATAGCTGCAGTCGCTTAAGTGCGGTCAGTATCCAGTATTCGGGAGATAGTAGGTTCGAACCCCACTGTCGGCAGCCCTGAAGATGGTTTTCCGTGGTTTCCCATTTCCACACCAGGCAAATGCTGGGGCTGTACCTTAATTAAGGCCACGGCCGCTTCCTTCCCACTCCTAGCCCTTCCCTGTCCCATCGTCGCCGTAAGACCTATCTCTGTCGGCGCGACGTAAAACAACTAGAAAAAAAAAAAAAAAAAAAAAAGACCTTTCATTTCAATTTCGAAGGAATGCAAGTGTCCGCCTCCACACAATTTTGATTTTTGGGTCAGTAACTTTAACCTATTGTTTTTCGCAAAGGCTCGGTAGAATGGGTATTCAATACCCCTTTGAAACTCTTTTCCATTCCTTTTATGTAAAGATGTCAGACTGTTGAGCATCCAAGACAGTGCATACTGTTTGAATTTGTAAAATGTAGGTTGTGCCTTTGATGTCCGGCTCCATGGCTAAATGGTTAGCGTGCTGGCCTTTGGTCACAGGGGTCCCGGGTTCGATTCCCGGCAGAGTCGGGAATTTTAACCATAATTGGTTAATTTCGCTGGCACGGGGGCTGGGTGTATGTGTCGTCTTCATCATCATTCCATCCTCATCACGACGTGCAGGTCACCTACGGGTGTCAAATCAAAAGACCAGCATCTGGCGAGCCGAACTTGTCCACCGACACTCCCGACACTAAAAGCCATACGCCATTTTATTTCATTTCATTTTGTGCCTTTGATAGGCGTGGACCTTTCTGGAAATAGGTTATTATGGGTAAAATTTATAGAGCATGGATGCTCTTTCTGTTGATGTAAAGCTTTAAGGGTGCCTTTGGAAGCCTATAATGTGATAATGTTCGGAGAATAGCCTCCTACATAATTTTGTGGAGCAATAGGTGCTCTTGGAAGATTGTGTATTTTGGATACTCTGTCTCCTAGTGGTGTAAAAGGAATTGGGAGATCCGTCTCCTTCATTATGGAGTGAATGGAGCAGTAGTGCTCAAGTCACATTAATTGTAACTGGGAGCTTTAAGCTCATATTGTTAATAGGTAATTTGTTGATTATTCTGATTTTTCCTGCATTGTACCTAAAGTAACGAGCTAGTTCTGTAACTGAAATCTTGTGTTCGCTTGGCTAATTGTTTGTTAAAATGTAATATCTGAAAAGAAACTAAAAAATAGCAGAGAAAGAAAATATGGCTATAATTTTAAAGTTTTAAATTAATTTTCTGATTGCCATATATCGACTCTTTCATACCCGCACCTTCTTTCACCTCTGTGATCCACAAAAACACGGTAATAATAATAATAATAATAATAATAATAATAATAATGAATGAAAACCTACAACCTGTTTTCCAGTCATTGACCGGGTCAGAGATGGAATGAATGAAGCAGATATAGGCTATTAGTACGATGGGGTCGCCACTCCCAAAGTGATTTATTAATGACTGATAGATGCTATGGAATGAGAATGGAGTGTGTTGCTGGAATGAAAGATGACAGGGAAAACCGGAGTACCCGGAGAAAACCTGTCTCGCCTCCGCTTTGTCCAGCACAAATCTCACATGGAGTGACCGGGATTTGAACCACGGTATCCAGCGGTGAGAGGCCGACGCGCTGCCGTCTGAGCCACGCAGGCTCAATAATAATAATAATAATAATAATAATAATAATAATAATAATAATAATAATAATCTACATTGATGAAGAAAATTTACCGACCTGAATACACATTCCATAAAGGAACTGTCACTGCCCGCTTCAATTTCTTCCATTTCCAGAAGAAGTCAAGCATCTGGAAGGTCAATGACACTGTGGTGAACATAACGCTCGCGTTTCGCTGAGTTTCAAGGTCGGTAGAGCACAACAGGTCATGGCCGCAGTGTCACCAGACTCGGGGCCATCTGTCACTTACTGGCTGTGCACCAAATTGGCCGGCTGAAAGACGTTGACTGAAGCAAGGTCGACCGCTGAGAAAGTACTGTATGTTGAACCAAGGAGCTACAGCTTATACTTTACAGGGTTAAACCTCTGAGCGGAAGTGAAATGTGCATTCAGCTATATTCCTTGAACTAACTTGACCTCCATCCTGAGTTTATAAGCGCAATTTCTTTAGGACCGACCTTGATATGGGCAGAAAAGGATGTTGCGAACAAAACTAAAGCAATGGATATATGTTAACACATGCTTTCAATTTCTTCTTAGGTTTCCAAACTTTGCTTTCAATGAAATAGTACTAGTCATTTCAGTTTACTTCCACTATCTTTCGAAATAGTGACAGGTATAAATTTCCCAATGGAAGCTTTAAATGCATTCAAAATTGCATTCCAAAGGACACCAAATCGTAAAAATAAAATAAAAACCTGCTGATGATAGGGTAGGATATGGTTTATTTCCAACCAGACAATCAGATAACTTTCCTTTTTACAATTTTACTTGACGTCACACCAACACAGATAGGTCTCATGGCGACGATGGAATAGGAAAGGACTAGGAATGGGAAGGAAGCAACCGTTGCCTTAATTAAGGTGTGAGAATGGGAAACCATAAAAAAATCATCTTCAGGGCTGCCGAGAGTGGGGTTCGAACCCACTATCTCCCGAATGCAAGCTGATAGCTACATGTCGCAAACCGCACGGCCACTTGTTCGGTCGGATGAACGAAGAAAGAGTGCTAAAATACTACGAAATTACAAATGAAAGCAAAGAGAGGCTGAGGGAGACCTATATATACAGATGGATGGTCTTGGATAAGAACATAATAAGGTAACAGGGAGGAACTTCATTGGCCCAAGTTCTAAATAGTGATGACGACGGAGGCGATAATAATGGCTTCTACAAAAATATGTCTAGGAATGTCGCATTAACTACAGTTGGGGCCACGAGAGTTGAAGTCTAACATTTGAACAGCGAAAGCAGTAACTGCGCAGTACGCTGTGTTGTCATAGTTACCTCCATCTGTGGTTTATCACCCTTTCATACAGGATTAATATTTACTCACCTATGTTGGCTTAATGCAATTCAATAAAATTTGGCCCGTTCCTAAGCTTGTGCTAATAATCTCGGCATTTAAGACTGAACACGCCACTGCCGATAAATATGAGATTTCATATTCACTAAACTGACAATAACCTCAACAAATGCACATGTTAAATAGAGAATATAACTTGTCTCTGATTAACTTACAAAAAATAAACTAACAACGAAAATAATATTCAGGAAACAAACACTTGAATGTTTACATAAACCAGCAAAACTAACACAGCTAACACAGTACTACTCCGAATAATATCACAAAAGTGACTGAGAAGAAAGCCAACCCACGTGGCAATAGCAACCTTAAATGTGGCATCTCTGTTACCGTTGCCATAGCAACAGACCATTTTCGAGCAATGTTAGTCAACTTTTTCTCGTCGATGGCGCTAAACGTCAGACTTCAACTCTCGTGAGCCCAACTATATATCAGTAATATGCAATCTAAGGCAAATGAAACGTCAAGTCGTTTTTATTTATTATTTTCGATAACCTTGAAGAACTTTCACATTCCAAAAGATTTCCATGCAGGATAGGAAAAATTAGTACACACATACACATTGGTGGAATGTTTTTTAACGCCGTGGCTATGTATGTGTATGGCACTTTATTTAAAATCCACACATTCACTCGGATCTCTGTTACGGATCCGTCATTCCCTAACAATACGCCGATCTTAACTACGCGGCCATCTCGTAACTGGTCTATGGGTGTGGGGCTGTTCAACCGACCCCCGCTGATAACATCGCCACACTTCGGATGCATCATTACCAACGTGTGCAGCAATCTGTCGATATGTCCATTCCGTCTCTTGAAGTCCCACTCCCCTCTCAAACGTCTGTAAACTGCACAACAGGGGCAAGCACACGTCTTCGAGACATGGCTATAGCTTGACTGCTACCCACGTAAACAATACTGTTACGAATAAAACACTGTCTGTTTTATCGTCCTAATTTATTTCAGGATGGACCAGTAAATACACCCATACACAATTCTGTTTAACCATTCATGACCAGGCTGATATACCGGGATGGGCAATAATCCTTATTACAGTCTCGCCTTACTTTAACTTGCGATCACAAGTCAGTCACCCCGTACAGCAGCTGCGAGCAGACAGATAGGTTTGAGCTCAGGGCTGCTGCCCCTACACCACACGACGACTGTCCCTTGGTTCGACTCCAGAGACAGTTCAGTAATTCAACAGTAAAATATAGTGAGTCAATTAATACTGACAACCAAACAGCAACAGTTCAACACTACAGCACAGCACAGTTCAGCACTACAATAATCCACACAACAACGACAGTTAACACTGCTCCAATTCTACTCACATCACTGTTCCGAACGCAGACACTACGGCAGTCTACAGCCCACAGTAACACACATACACAGTACTCCCAGGCAGTACTCACAGTATTCCGTTTCGTATGCGACGATATTCTAACTCCGATGGGACACTGACTGCAGCCAACACTACTACAGCCGTCGTCATTCCAGCTACTCACTCGACACTCCGACGCAAAAACTCCTCGTTCAGACCCGGTAGGACACTGACGACAACCAACACCTCTCTCGCCCCAGCCCAGTCATCGAACTCCAACACTCACCCCAACACACTGACTTCAACTCTGATTGACTGTTCAGGGCTAGCTCGGATGATGAGTACTGGAACATTCGCGATGTGGCTAGAGACGGAACATACTCGTTGCACCTCCCAGAAACGCACGGGAAAGCAGACGAAGAGAACAATACACGGACAGGCCGGCCAGGTCGTCTGATTCACTAGTCCCTTCCAGGAAGTACTAAAAGGCGCTACCACAGGGCTGACACGTAACAATATTCAACCTTCCAGATGTACATAAAGCTGGACACGAAGTGAATGGTACCACGCCATC
Source organism: Anabrus simplex (assembly GCF_040414725.1). NCBI lineage: Eukaryota > Metazoa > Arthropoda > Insecta > Orthoptera > Tettigoniidae > Anabrus > Anabrus simplex. The sequence continues at coordinate 173,266,319 of NC_090271.1, forward strand.
TGTTGCCGGTGTCCTTCAAACATTCATCGTGTAACTACAATCCTCCTGCATGCAACTCTTGTACCCACGTTCAATTGGAAATTTCTTCCTTCAGGTGTCGTAATACTTTCTTCCGTCAGTGTATTTTTGTCTACTTCATATGCAGACAGGTAGGCAGGTTACAGTGCTAAAGGGATCTGAATCTTCGTTGTAAATTAGTGTTTACCTATGAATATCGAAAGTTTATTCTGATTGAGTTTACAATGAATACGCCATTAACATAAGAGTGATAGCACAGCTTAAAATGCTATTCAGTGTTACGTAAAGCTTTTTCATGCAAGCTACATAGCGAACAAACCTACTCGTCCACTACAGACCATTATAAACATCTGCTCTAATTTCTGGAAGGCACCCTTTTTTAGTTAGCTGTAGCTATAACAGTTGATACATATTGCCTATTGGAAACCAAAATCGATCCTGAGCACAAGAATCCTTTCTGCTTTCAACTTGGATTGTTAATGATCAAATTTGTTGTTTTACATGCGTCAACCATGTCCCATTTTTAGTGAAATGATTTTTTTGTTGAGAGCGAGTACATGAGAGTCCCGGGACGAAAACTATGCCCCTCTACTCTTATGTTTCCGCGCCATAGCCGATGAGTCGGAAAAAACACCATCATGTGCATTGGCAGGGTTAAAACGATCCGTTGTGAAGAAGAAAATGATTCTCCACGTCGCTACTCTGTTAAAAATCAAATAAGTGGATCGGAGTAGAATTGAGAAAAAGAAGAAGAAATTAGAAGAGGCAGAAAGCTTCCTTCTTAACAAACGGGCCTTTTCAGGGGGGGGGGGGGTAATTTTGAATTTTGACAGGTTTAATTGGAATTAATCAAATAAGGCCGAAAATGGGGGACCGCGATATTCGAAACGGGTGTTCGGCTTCTTGGTCCTCACGACCTGTTTTAAGAGTCGGATGCCTGGGTCGGTAGAATGACTTAGGAGGATTCTAGTTTTAGCCATCTGAACTATTTTATTTATCTGAGTTCTAATAAGCGGAATACGAAGTTCAGTTCGTATCTTTTTATTAGACCTCAGAATTGGTGTATTTGTCATTCGGTGGAGGGTTTTATTTTGGAAATGTTGAAGATCCAAAAATACCATAAAGTGTTGGTGAGGTACCTTCAGATTGGACAAAATCAGTAATATGTTATTTCGGAATATAGCACCAGGCCTCACAGCCGTATAGGACGAAAGTAAGATGGCTAAATCTAGGAAGAAACTTAGTGAAAACAATTGCCTGCGTTTTGGCAGGATTAATTTTCACCTTGTTCCTTACGCACCACTTCCAGAACAGTGATATCCATTTCTGCAGCGCTCTGGCGGCAGCCATTTCTCAGTTGTGTGGTATAAATGGCTATGTCATCAGCGTACTGCTGGACTTCAACACCTTGTAGGATGGGAAGATCGTTCACGTATAGGCCGTATAAAATCGGGGAGAGGACTCCCCTTTCGGAGGGCCCTTGGGGTCGATTTCTCCCCCTCACAGAAGACGTAAAAACTCCTAGTAGTTAGATAGGATTGAATAATTTTGACCAAATGGGCTGGAGGGGCACTGCGCTTGGACCGGAAGCCAAACTGTTCGGTCGCATAATCCTACGCGGGTCCAGGTAGGCATTTAGCCGCGTGAGGAGAAGTCTCTCGAATATCTTAGAGATATGCGATAAGAAGGTGATCGGGCGATCATTTTGCGGGGAAAGTCTATCATTCCCTGGTTTTGGAATGACGACCATTTTCCCCGTCTTCCAAGTCCCAGGGAAGTATTCCGTTTTCAAGTAGTAGTAAAATTCAAGCCATTGAAACGAAATTCCTAGGAATAGTGATAGGAAAGGCAGAGCGAGAAATGGAAATGTCAGAAACGAAACTGAAGTGGAAAAGTTGAATGGCAGAACTGCGAAGAATAGACAGAGTTGGTTTGGTCATATAAAGAAAATGGTGGAGGAAATGATTCCAAAACAGATGTTGGAGGCTATGTTTAAGAAAAAGTAAGCAAGAGGGAGACCAAGAGCAAGACGGATAGATTTGACCAAGAGCAGTATAAGAAGAAGGAACCTGGAACGAATCAGAATTACAGAAAAAGACTGGTGGAAGGAGAGAGGAAGGTGGACAAGTACCATAAATGCCCCATCTCGGCTGGAGCTGGATAAGGGAATGTGATGATGATTAAGTCGCACTAACTCAGAGGTTTTCGGCGGGAACGAAGCGTTCGTGGCCTTAATTACGATACACCCCCAACATTTTCCTTGTGCGGAAATGCGAAACCACCGAAAACTATCTTCAATGCTACCGATAGTTGAATACGAAACCGCCATCTCCCGAATGTAAGCTACAGCTACACGGCCTGTACCACCCAGCCAACTCGCTCGGTTTATTATTATTATTATCTATTTATTTATTTATTATTTACATAATGTACGCCCACATTGGAGCACTTAAATCAATACATTTGAGTTAATTTCTTCTTTTTATTCTTCCAGAACTTTCTCATCCTCTCCGACCTGGAAGCCCTTTGTGTGTCCGATATAGTATATTGTTTCCGTTCAACTGTTTTTAGTTTGACACTTATGCTTTTGTTCTTCAAAATCCTCTTCTCTTTTCTGTCTTTGATTTGTTGCCGAGTTACAGTATACGCAATTCTTCCAAATCATCCCGAACTTCTTTGAACCAATTATTATTGATTTTATTTTTCAAAAAGTAATCAAATAGTTATTTCAATATCCTGGTGTCTGGTAATCTTGATATGTGACAGAAAAAGGAAATTCTTCTTTTACGCATTGTAGATATTATTGATTCACATTCACGATAGACAATGTTGTTAGGCAACAATCTCCACTGTCCACCAACTTGGTGTTTTTTATTAATTATTGTTCTAAGAATTCTTCTGTCAGTTTTCTGTAATTTGTCCGTTGTAGATTTTACATTTAATTTGAATAAAGTTTCACTAGCATACGTTGCCTCTGGTTTAACTATGGAATTATAGTGTTTCAGCTTAGCGTTTATCGAAAGAGATTTTTTTTTATAGGTTGGCCAGATAAGTCTTTGTGCTTGTTTAAATTTAGTTGTTCTGTGTTCTATTGCTTCTTTTTCATTTGTGTTCCATGTTATTATTTCCCCAAGATATTTGAATTTCTGAACAATTTTAATCTCTTTATTACTGTTCAGTTGAATAACAGGTAAATCAACTTTAAAAGTTGGCATCATTTCTGTTTTTTCAAATGAAATTTGTAATCCCATTTTTTGGCTATAATTTCTAGTTCTTCAATTTGAAATTTACCCTCTTCTATTTTATTTGCAAGTAATGCTAAATCGTCCGCAAAAGCAAGGCAGTTGAGTTTAATACTTCTACCGATCTTGATAGTTGGTTGGCATTTCTTGTTCCATTCACGCTTAACCTTCTCCATTGCACAATTAAATAACAATGGTGAGAGTCCGTCTCCTTGTCGAAGTCCAGTTCTTATAGTGAATGATTCTGATAATGTCTGTCTGTTAGGTCATCAGCCCAGAGGCTGGTTGGATACTCAAATAGCATCACCAAAGGCTATGCAGTTATAGCGAAACCACAAAAACCAATGGCAATACCAAAATGAGGCGTACTAGGCAAGATGAGGAGTGAGGTAGTTTGCCATTGCTTTCCTCACTGGGCCAGACAGTGCTATTGTAGCACAACTAACCCTATGAGCAACACCTTTCATGACACTCAGACACACTGGTTGTGCTCTGAATGTCATTAATCAGCACCACCCATACCCCAGCAGCTTCCATATTGTCACAGCCATGGATGAGACTGGGACTTCAGTGGAAGCTACACTTTGCTCTGGCCTGTGCCAAGAGATGGATGCAGAAGTACTGTAGCCATCAAGAAATGACAGCAGACAGTGATTCTGATAATTCACCTCTAAATTTAACTTTTGCCTTCGTATTTTTAAAAGTCATACTAATGAGGTTAACAAGTTTTTGGTGTAATCCAAATTGTTTAAGCCTTTTTAATAATGATTCACGATGAATACTGTCGTATGTTTTTTTAATCTACAAACGTGATGACTAGACCCTTACTTCGAACTCTTTGGTGCTTCATTATCCATTTTAAACTAATGATTTGATCTGGACAGCTTCTACCTGGTCGAAATCCTCCCTGTTATTCTCCAAGTTCTTGGTCGAGTTGTTCTTGGATTCTTGTGTATATAATCTTGGATAAAATCTTGTATGAAATATCAAGCAAGGATATCCCCCGATAATTATTTGTATCGGAGCGATCACCTTTCTTATGCAGCGGGTGGATTATCGCTGTATTCCATTCCTCGGGAAGTTTCTCCGTGTTCCAAATATCAATGATGTATTTTTGTAGGTTTTGAATAGTCTGATCATTAGCTTCTTCCATATTTCTGCTACTATTTGATTCTCTCCTGCTGCTTTGTAGTTTTTAAGTGCATTAATTGCTGTTTTCACTTCATTGTAAACTGGTGGTATAATCTTTTTTTTTAATGGAGTTTTATTTTTTGGGGTTAGAGTCAAATTCTGAATTTTCCACATGATCCTCACAATTAAGTAACTCTTTAAAGTATTCTGCAAGGATGTTAGCATTATCTTGATTATTGTGTGCAATTTTTCCATTTTTATTCCTTAACATAAGTGTGGGAGGGGTAAACTTAGATTGATATTTCTTGAATGTTTTGTAATAGTCTCTTGTTTTATGCTGATTGAATGTTTCCTCTATTGTGCTAAGCATTTCCTTTTGATAATTTCTTTTAATTGTCCTAATTTCCTTAGCTGTTTGTCCTCTGACATTGATTAGTTCTTCTCGAGATTTTTCTGTTTTCCTCTGTTGATCATTTAAACATGCCTTGTGCCTTGCTTGAATTGCTTTGTCACATTCCCCGTTCCACCACTCATGTTTCTTTCTCCTTGTAATTGGAGCGATTTCTTCAGCTAAGGTTTTAAGTTTGTTGATCATCGTCTCTAATTTGTCATTTAAAGGTGTTTTGGATCTCTCTAAATATATGTTATTATTTATTAAGTAACTGGGATCATAATTTCTCCTTGCTTTGAGATGATTACGTTTGTGTTTCCTTTTTGGTGTTAACTTGATTTTTATTTTTGAGATATAGTGATCCGTGTAAATGTCTACCCCACGAAGGACTCTGACATTATAAATTTCTTTATGATAATCTTTATCCATAGCAACATGATCAATCTGAAACTCTCCCAATTTTACGTTAGGGCATTTCCATGTCATAAGTTTATGTGGTCGCCTCATGAATCTGGTGATTTCCAAAATGAGTCCATGATCTGCACAAAGTTCAATTAATCTTTGGCCATTTTTGTTCGTTAATTTATGAGCTGGCCATTTTCCTACAACTGTGCGATACTTATTTTCTCTTCCTATTTTAGCATTGAAATCTCCCAGTAAGATTTGTATATGCTCATCAGGGATCTTCGATAATATGTAATCAAGTTCTTCCCAAAAGTTTTCAACTCCTTCTCTATCTTTATTGTTTTTGTCATTTGTTGAGTCTATTATGCTACTATGAACAAGAAAACCTACACCAAATTGGGAGACATTCTTCATTACACTTTGTCCTGGAGGTCCTTTGTAGAGACGATAACCTCCTGATTCAATTGGTCTGTGTTCCTAAGTTCTTGTAAATCCTATGTTGGTCCATCACATCAGTTAAATGTTTCAACTTGCCCACCTTACTTAATGAATTACTGTTTAATGTTGCAAAATATGAAATTTTTCCTGATTTGTTGAACTAAGTCTCCTCTTACATTGTTGGGTTTGTCCACTCTCTGTCAGCTGTCTGTCAATTGTCTGTTGGGCTTCCAGGCGCTCCGACTCTCCTAGGTCTTCTACTTGACACCCCACCGATTCCGAGTGGCGTCTTTGTGCAGATCCTTGTTGTTGTTTGTCACCACCGGTGGATTTATTCATTAGAAGACTCATCATCATTGATTGTCTGATCTTTCGATCGAAACATTTCTGACCGAGGTCAGGCTTTACAATTCCAGATGTGATCTGGAAAGGTGATTAATGAAGTATGAATTGGTGATAAATGAATCGCTTCAAGTTCATCCTATTTGTTCAGGACTGGGAGTAGGCATTTCCTCCATACCCCGCAAACGTTATGGTTTTCCCGCCAATACTCGGGTAGCTGATTGCAGTGGTTTCCCACTGGGCGATGGGGTCGCCACATCCCTACGCCAATTATTATTATTATTATTATTATTTATTTATTTATTTACATAGTTTACGCCCACATTGGAGCACTTAAATCAATCCGTATAGGCTACACTACAGTCTTCACAATATTAGTTGTAATGTTTTCCAACTTCCTCTCCTCTTCCCAGAACTTCTTCATTTTTTCTGACCTGGCCGCTCTCTCTTTATCTGTAATGGTGGACTGTTTTAGTTTGACTGTTTTTTATTTTAGTCTTATATCTCTACTTCTCAGAATCCTCTTCTCTCTACAATTTGTTTCATTGTTATATTCAACTCTTCTAAATCATCCTGGACCTCAACAAACCAGTTGTTCTTGGTTTTACTTTTCCAAAAGAAATGTAATAATTGTTTCAGTAGTCTGGTCTCTGGTAGTCTTACTGTGTGGCTGAAAAAGGAAATTCTCCTTTTTCGCATTGTATCCACAATTGATTCATTTTCCCAACAGACTATTTCATTAGGCAGCAGTCTCCATTGTCCATTTACTTGATGTTTTTTATTGATGATTGTCCTGATGGTCCTTCTGCTATTTTTTTATTTGATCCGTTGTTGCTTTGGTATTCAATTTAAACAGAGTTTCACTTGCATAAGTTGCTTCAGGTTTAACTACTGAGCCATGATGTTTGAATTTGGCGTTTATCGAGAGAGATTTCTTCTTATATGTTGACCATGTGACTCGTTGTGCTTGTCTCAGTTTTGTTGTTATTATTATTATTATTATCCTTAATAGGATAAGTTTACAACTTGAGAAAGAACTAGGAGAATATCAAGGAGGTTTCAGACCCTGGAGGAGCTGTCCTGATCAGATCATGAGTCTTAAGTTGATAATGGACTATAACAGGAGAAGAAACAGAGATATGGTGATAACATTTGTAGATTTCAAGAAAGCTTATGATTGCATCCATAGAGAATCTCTGTTTAAAATTTTAAGACACCTTGGACTACACCCCAAATTAATAAACATGATAAAATTGACTCTCACCAATACCAAGTCAAAAGTGAAGTTTAGGGGGGAAACATCAGAGACATTTGAAATTAAAACTGGACTACGGCAGGGAGATGGGCTCTCACCACTATTATTTAACTGTGCTCTAGAAATGGTAATGAGGGAATGGTTTAGAAAATCTCCCCCCAAAATAAAGATTGGCCGAAAAATCAAAACAAATTGCCTGGGTTTTGCTGACGATTTAGCATTACTAGCAGTGGACATAAAAGAAGCAAAAACCCAGATATCAGAACTTCAAAACATTGCAAATAAAATTGGCCTCAAAATATCATTTGAAAAAACAGAAATTATGCCCCAAAAACCAACACAGCTAAAAGAAGTCACCATAAATGGTAATAAAATCAAAATAGTAACTCAGTTTAAATATCTTGGAGAAGTAATAACACATAACTTAAATGAAAAAATCTCAATCCAAGTAAGAACAAATAGATTAGCTAAAGCACAAAAATTAACATGGGATATCTACAAAAAGAAATGTCTATCAATAAATACAAAAATAAAACACTACAACACAGTTATAAAACCGGAAGCTACATATGCAGCAGAAACACTCTTTTACCTGAATAAACAATCAAAGACTGACAGACTTCAGAAAATTGAAAGGAGGATTGGAAGAACCTGTATCAACAAAAAATATCAGAAAGATGGACAGTGGCGGTTAATACCTAACAAAGTCGTGTACAAAGAGCTAGAACCCATTACAGATACTATGCGTAAGAGGAGACTGGGATTCTTTGGACATATCATGAGGATGCAGGACTCGAGACTTCTGAAACAACTAGTACAACACAATCTCGTCTCAAAAAATACCACAACATGATGTAAATGGATCAGAGAAGTAAGAGAGGATCTGAAGGAAATAGGCCTTACAACAGAAGACACCAAAAATAAGATAAAATTGAATACAAAACTCAAGAATACAAACCTCCGCTTTACCCTTACACAAAACAAACCAACAACACGCACATTTTCAACTGAGGAAAGGGCACGAAGATCGGAGCGTCTGAAGAAGTACTGGGAGGACCGCAAAGCCCGAACAATCCCTTCAAAGAGACCTGAACGACGGACTGACTAAAGTGATCCTATGTGGTCATAGAAGAAGAAGAAGAAGAAGAAGAAGAAGAAGAAGAAGAAGAAGAAGAAGAAGAAAAGTAGTGCAATAAAACACCTGGGGAAGATGGCTTAAATTTGGAGTTATTCAAATATCCATGCAAATCTTTCCAAGAAAGATTCACCCAGTTCCTAAATAGAATTTGGAAAGGAGAAGACCCACCTGAAAACTGGAATAAAGCAATAGTCACACCCATTTTGAAGAAAGGCGACAAATATGACTGTGAAAACTACAGAGGTATATGTTTATTAAATTCTGGTTATAAAATATATGCCAACATCATTAAAAATAAACTATACAAACACTAGGAGAACATTCTGGGAGAGGAACAATAATTCACCGGGCGAGTTGGCCGTGCGGTTAGGGGCGCGCGGCTGTGAACTTGCATCCGGGAGATAGTGGGTTCGAATCCCACTGTCGGCAGCCCTGAAGATGGTTTTCCGTGGTTTCCCATTTTCACGCCAGGCAAATGCTGGGGCTGTACCTTAATTAAGGCCACGGCCGCTTCCTTCCAACTCCTAGGCCTTTCCTATCCCATCGTCGCCATAAGATCTATCTATGTCAGTGAGACGTAAAGCCACTAGCAAAAGAACAATAACTTGGCTTCAGAAAGGGAAGATCTTGCTGCGATGGCTATTTCACAATGAAAATCCTTCTAGAAAAACACAGGGAATTTAATGTAGAAACCCATATTGCCTTTGTGGACTTCAAAAAAATGCTTTTGACAGAGTAAACCGCAACACCTTACTTAATATTTTAATATCTGATCATACCCCACAACAGAGGGTACATAAACATAACCTGATTTCCGTAAAGATCAACGATAAATGATTATCAGAGTGGAAAACAATAAACACAGAAGTAAGACAAGGTTTGCGGTCTTTCCTCTCTCCTGTTCATAATCTATATGAATGCTCTCATACGATAATTTGGAGGAACAAAACATGGTTCCATCCGCATTAACAGAAATCTACAGCTGGACATAATATTATCTGCAGATGACTTAGTGCTGATCGCCACCTCAGAAGATGATTTACAGCGTTCAATGTATAACCTAAGTCTAGTCTCAGAAAGGTATCCAATGGAAATATCCCCTGAGAAAATTAAGATAATGGCTTTCTGTGGCATGGGACCAGTAAGAAGCAAGATCTGCTTAAATAACAACATTTTGGAAAGAGTAAATGATTTTAAATACCTCGGCTACAAAATGTCTTTCTTTGAAGAACTGGACATACCTGAGAAAATCTCCAAATTCAACAGATGTTTGGGAATCATCAATAAAGTTTTTAGACCATAATTAGTTCAAAAACACACCCGTAAAAGAATGTACAAAATCTTGGTAAGACCTTTACTGTGCTATGGAAGTGAAGCGTGGACCCTGAGGAAATGCGATGAGAGAAGAATAACTACAGCTGAAATGAAATGCATGCGGCGAACAGCAGAAGTCTCTAAGTGGGAACACAAAAGAAATACAGAAGTTCTGAATGATATTAAAAGCAGACCTATATTAGAATACATCTATGAATACCAGAGAAATTTGCTAGAACACCTAAACAGGATGGACAGAAGCAGGATCACCAAAGCAGCCATAAACTACTGCCCCGGTGGGAAGAGATCTCTGCGACGCCTCAGGAAGATATGGCGTGAAAATGTAAATCTTTTGTATAGACCGTAACAGTTCTTCAATAGGACTAACACATGAAAGGAGGATGATGATAAAAGTAGTAATCTGGGCCTCCTTCGACTGATCTTAGCTGGAATCAGGTTGATGGTAGTGATTGTTGTTTTAGGAGGAATTACAATTGGACAACCATACTCTCTTAACACCAACCGCAAAGGAAAAGAGAAAAGGTTTCATCCTTCGAAGAATGAAGATATAGGCAAAAGAAAGGGAAGGGCGAAGAAATGAAAGACTCCTTAGGAATCGCAAACCATATATCGCCGTTGTCGGAAGAGAGCAAAAGTTGACCAAGAGGGCTCAGATAGCAGAGATGGAAGTGAAAAGCCTGGTACAAGTAAGTGGAAGGAATGTCAGTCCGGGCTAGAGGCCTTATGTTCGCCAACCCATGTTTCCAAGTTGAGAGACGCTGAGGCTTCCTCTTTCGTCGCTCTTACCACAGGCAGAGAATACCGTGGATGTATTCTATCATTCCCATCCACAGAGCTTTGGAATCAGGCTAAGTAGATTTCATTTTTATTCATTTTGATACTCAATGCTAAGTATTTTTGTGATAGTTTAATGGGATCAAGAAGAAGCGTTTATATCAATACTCCTCTGATATATTGATGGTGTTCAGCAACTTTGACAATCAATCGTGGACTCGGATAAGACTGGGGTTTCGAATTTTACTGGCCAGTTATGGACGAAGTTATAAGTTACAGTCCATTACAATCTTCTACCTCTCATTCTTGATAGCCAACCACTGGTTAACTGAAATATGAAAAACTTCCTCAGAGGTTTGAAATGCTGTGTTGTCTACATCCACAATTTAGAACCTTCTAATTTTGTGTGATATATGTACATCTGGAATGTCGGTGAAGAAATCCTATTGCTATCGGAATAACGGATAATTAAGTAGAACTACCGTATTCAGAAGTTGGCATAGATGAAGTCTTTTAACTAGTTTCTGAAATGAATGTAGATCTATGCAGATGCTCTCAACTAATCTCAAAATAGTCTTGCGTAAGTTAACAAAGAAAAAACTATCAAAGAAATCCCAAATATTAACAGACAAAATGTTTCTAATCTCAAAATTAGCATAGAAAAATTCTGAAAGTAATCTCAAAAGTTGATCTAGTCGAACTCCGTAACTAATTCCAGCACTTAACACTAACGAATTCTGAAATTAACTTCAAAGATTAGCTTAATAAGAATATCACAAGTCAACATTAATAGTAACAAAAGTAAGTTCACCTAGTTGAATTCTCTAATTAATCTCTAAAGTTAATATAGACAAAAGCTCTCACTAATCGGGGTGGGAGGGAAGAGAAAAGTCAACGTAATCGAATTCTCTAACCAATCTCAAAAGTTAACATTTTAACATTGACAATTTCTAAAACTAACTTCAGAGGTTAACATAGACTAATTTTAAAAATTAACACATATTCCATTATCTCAAAAGTTTATGTAGTCGAACTCTCGCACCACTCGGAGAATGACTTTCAGCTCTTCCTTATCGTGGTCCCACTGAGCGCGACTCGAGTTGGGGTCCACGGTGTGGGGTAGTGGCAGCACTAGACGGTACACCGGTGAGCGAACGTCAATGCGGCTGCGTTCAACGTTCAGATTGACGTTCTCGTAGCGCTCGCCAGGTAGCGGGATGGTCACCACCATATCTTCGCAACTCGCTGTGGCTGGCGTACGATTTCCCATCTGGTGGAGAACACAAGAAGTGTCATTAGAGTCAGGTTTCGCCACAGAGCGCAAGGGTATTTGCTGTACATTAATGAACTTCATAGATAGTGTGTCTGACAAATAACAAAATACCACAATATGCAACATGTGCTTATACATATCGTCTTCGTTCTGCAATTTTTTGATTTGTTTCGCTCATGACATTCTGTGAATGTCTAACTCAGAAGAAACAGAACCACCTGCAGGCAGCAGGTAATTGCATTCTCGTAATTAAAAATGATTGTTACTTTGTCCACTTGCAAATCCTGAATGTCCAATGCATTCTTAGGACGCGAAAAGGAAGTGCTTAAATAAATAAACGAAAGTGATTATCCTCCTCGCAAAGAGCCCGTGTGTTAATTACAGAATTGGGAAATGATATATTCTTGGTCTTCGCCTATCATTCTCAGGACAGCTGACGGCGGGGACCAGCCACTCCGCCTCCCGAATGCAGAGCTACAAGGGTAGTAAAACCATCCACTGTTAAGCCAAAGTACGAATGCCGGCCCCGTGTTCTAGGGGTAGTGTGCCTGCTTCTTACCCGGAGGCCTCGAGTTAGATTCCCGGACAGGTCAGGGATTTTTACCTGTATTTGAGGGGTGGTTTGAAGTCCAGTAGGCATACGTGATTACAATTGAGGAACTATCTGACGGTGAGGTAACGGCCACGGTCTAGAAAGCCAAGAGAGGATTCGTCGTGACCATACGACACCGCGTAATCTGCAGGCCTTTGGGCTGAGCAGCGGTCTCTTGCTAGGCTAAGGCCCTTCTGGGCTGTTGCGCCATGGGGTTTGATTCGGTTGACACACAAATGCAGTTTTATTATGTGAAGGTTAAAGTTTTTAATGTCTTACTTCTTTAAATCTCTTCTTTCTTTCTTTCTTTCTTTCTTTCTTTCTTTCTTTCTTTCTTTCTTTCTTTCTTAATCCGTTTACCTCCAGGGTTGCTTTTTTCCTCAGATTCAGCGAGACCACCTCAAGGGCAGTGTCCTGGAGCGTGAAACTTAGGTTAGAGGATACAACTGGGTAGGAAGACCAGTACCTCGCCCAGCCTGCCTCATCTGCTATGCTGAACAGGGGCTTTGTGGAGGGATGGGAAGTTTGGAAGGGGTAGACAAGGAAGAGGGAAGGAAGCGGCCATGGCCTTAAGTTAGGAACCATCCCGGCATTTCCCTGGAGGGGAAGTGGGAAACCACGGAAAACAACTTATAGGATAGCTGAGGTAGGATTCGAATCCCCTCAAGTCAGTTGATCTCCCGAGGCTGAATGGACTCCGTTCCAGTCCTCGTACCAATTTTCAAATTTCGGGCAGAGTCGGGAATCGATCCCTGGCCTCCGGGTGTGGTAGCTAACTTTTAATCTCTTTTGGACTAAAACATGGCCTTTCAGTGGCTAAAATTCCAAGGTCTACACGTAAGATCTACGTTTGTGAGGAGAATCTTGACTGACCTGTAAGTAGATGTCTTCTGTGGTTACTGCTTGTCTGAACTTGATATCATACTGGGGCCTAGTGCGAGGATCGGCGCTCTCTTCACATACAGCGTCTTCCGGGACCTCCTTCTCGTCCCATATAGCACCGGTGTCCTCAGGAATACTGTTACTCCCTGCTTTGGATCCTTTCCCCACGGGAACGATATCAGCCGGTCCTGTGCAGAGAAAAGATAACTTGTTTTTCTGGTATTACTAGCTGTCGTATCCGTTGTTGACTGGTTACTGTTTGTACAACTGATGCAGTAAAGTGACAGAACACCACAGCTAACAATAATGAGGCAATGTAATGTTATAATAATAATAATAATAATAATAATAATAATAATAATAATAATAATAATTGCTTTACGTCTCACTAACTACTTTTACGGTTTCGGGGGACGCTGAGGTACCGGAATTTAGTCCCACAGGAGTTCTTCTACGTGCCAGTAAATCTATCGACACGAGGCTGACGTATTTGAACACCTTCAAATACCACCGGACTGAGCCAGGATCGAATTTGCAAAGTGGGGGTCAGAAGGCCCGAGCCTCAATCGTCTGAGCCACTAAGCCCGGCTTGTACGTAATGTTATAGTTGATAAGATTCATGGACTTAGAAAACTGCAGGCCATATGAGACATGAAATAGGATTAGCCTAATATTTCCGGAAATATTTGGAAGTTCGTGAAAAATGTAAATAGGTCGGCCATGTTGGTGGTCGAGGTAAACGGAGGAAATATTTGAGGAACATCGTTTCAAAACGTATTAAATGCAGTCGAGGTCAGAATATGTTTTTTTGCGGTTTCCCGCCAATTATGATATGCTCTTTAACGCTGTTGAGTTAGATCGGGTCATTTCGTATTTTTTCCCATAGGAATTCAGTGCTGAAAAACATGATTCGGGACAAATCGTATTATGTGCACAACGGCGAACGGTTCAAAACGTATTATGTTCACGATAATGTTTCCCAGCATGTATTTATCCCGCTCTTTTGTTGGCTGTTCCCGCTATTTTTATATCGTACTTGACATTGTGGTATTGCTTGCATGCCCGTTTACTTTCGATCATCATGGAAAGCTACTTACTCGTAGGAGAGTGTTTCCACGGACCTGAAAGTGAAAATGATTCTTCCAGAATATTTTCTGTACACAGTTCAACATTGGGTTTGGGACACCATCCACGGATGCTTGTAGTTACTGCGCTCGAATGCTCTTTCAAATTAAATATGAAAAAGTTAGTGATAAAAAGAACCGTTTGCTAGATGATTTGGGAGCAAATAAAATTCGCTCACAGGGTTTTCACAAACTTATGAGGGAACGACCTGCTAACACAATGTTCTTCTGCTTTGTTTTGCGACAGGTACAACCGCTTCCTAAATTATCAATTGGCGAAGCGTTCTATTCGCTCCAAATATCATTTTACGCACTATGTGTTAGCGATGTCAGTATTCAGAATCCGAAATTATATGTATGGAATGAGACTGAGGTTGAAAGAGGGCCAAACGAAGTGTCATCAGCTGTTACTTCTTTTCTAGATGCGGCACATTTTGATAAATCGATCACCTGTATCAGGCTGTTCGCAGACGGATGTGGAGGCCAAAACAAGAACATGCATATGATCCATGCTCTAGTTTATGGCTACAAACCAAGGCACCCGCTAACATTTCCATGATCGTTGTCAACTTTCCTGTCATTGAACATTCTTTTTGACACGCGGACAAGGTTTTTGGTGTTGTAGAAAAGTTTCTTCGTAAGTGCTCTGACATCGTTACTCTCGAGGAATACCCAGAGATCTATCAGTCTGTGGGGACTGTAAAACATCTAGGAAAAGAATGGGTTATAAGGGACTACAAGATCTTCGCCAAGCATTTTAACTAATTGGACGGGATTAAAGAAACGAAGACGGTGATTCTGAAGAAAAGCGAGAAATGTGGTCAGTACCACGTTACGTAAAGATGGAACCGACGTACAGGTTTGACGACCCCTCAAAGCGATTCGTAACCCTTCTGAAACTAGGCATAAGGCTGGGCCAGGTACATGAACCTCCCGTAATTCATAAACCGAGAGCATTAACTGACGCTAAAAACTGGACGTCGAGAACCTGGTGAAAACTAGATTTGGAGACAACTGGAAGGAGTTCGACAGTTTACAATTTTATGTTTCAGCACTAAACATCGGTTCAACGTCAGATACTGGTAGGCCGATTCATGATGACGACTGTGTCTGTTTGCATGAGGAAGAACGATTACTTTCAAGGCTGTAAACATCCATAACATTAACAATGTGTTAATAATAAATTTGCTGTACATGATGCGCTGTAGCTAACAATAAAGTCAATAACAATCTTTGGAATCAAATGAACGTTTCAAATCGTATTATGTGAATAAAAGTTTGTATCAGTGAATTGGTTCAAAACGTATTAAGTGAAATTTTATAATTAGAATGACGCCTTCATGTATTGGGAAATGATTTGAATCATGACTGATTCGGGAACATAACCTCAATACCTAGATTTTGCCGTTTAGAATTTTGACATGTCTTATTTGGTTAGGAAGTAAAACGTTTTTGTAACTTCCTGTAAAATTATAATCTGTGCACTTAATACGATTTGAAACGATGCTCCTCATTTCCGAAACGCAACATGATTGAGAGTATGAATATGGGATGGACTAGTGTGTTCGAACTAGTAGTTATCAGAACGTGTGAACCAGAGGATGGCATGCTGATTCCCGCCAATATTTAGGAAAAGGTGTTCTATTCGGGTAGGCCCTTAGTGCATGCGGTACGCGGCAGTAATGCCATCTATCGGAGATGAGTGGCGGCAGAAAAGACAAAGCACATGACAACGAACAGTAGTCAATGTAGGCTACTGGTAATGTTATTGTTGAACAAGTTTATGGTCTTTCGATATTGTAGGCCTTCACATTTTAGTTTTCTAATGACTGTGATATTAGGCATCCAGTGTAAAATGGGTCCTACCTCCTCCTTTACTGACTCCCTCTTATTCTTCAAGTGATCGTTCCTTTACGATCTTTTTCCTCATTTTGATATTCATCTTCACAATCTTCCTTGTCGATAAGGGACGATATTCACATGGATTTTTCACCTTAAGACAATCACGGCAAAAACCACCATCGTCGCCACTTAACACGATTGAACAGTGTTTTCATGTGAGCGATGCTCAGCGTTGATATGGACTAAGCAACAACATTCTAAATTCACAAGTATCTTTGTTATCATAGTCAGTAACGTACAGTAAGACTGCATAAAACATAAATGATCGGAAATTGCATTCTGTACAACATTTGCTATGTAGTATTTATCGGTAGGGCCACTAAGAGGGTAACATAGATATTTGAGAATTAAACTTTTAGGCCTTTCCCTACACTACCGTTTCACCTAGGATGAATAAATTATTTATAGTCTAAAGTGTAGTGCCTTATTCCCCGATTTTCATTCAATACTGTTTAACTAATTTCTCGTAGCTCGGCGTTGATATGGGCTTAGCAACAAAAGTCTAAATTAATGAATATCTCTATTATCATAGCCCGTACGATAAAACTGTACAGGGCATAAATGATCGGAAATTGTATTCTCTATAACTTTTGTTACGTAGTATTTATCTATAGGACCACTAATGACACCAGGAAGGATGTGAGTTCGATTCCCCGTCAGGAAGTCGAAAAATTTTAGAAATGAGATTTCCACTTCTGGAGGTGCACATGGCCCTGAGCAGCCTACATCACAAATGAGTACCTACCACGTTAATTCCTGGGGGCAAAGGCGGCCGCGCGTACAGCTAACCACTCTACCCCACGAAGTGTCGAGATTACGGATAGTGGAAGCCTTTACCTTCCACCCCTCCCAGGGCCTTCATGGCCTGTACGAAGATGACTTTGAATTTTTTGTTTTACACTAATGACATAGATATTTGAGAATTAAATTTTGGGCCATTCCCTCCATTACCATTTTACCCAGGGTAAATAACATTATAACCTAACCCTAAAGAGTAGTGCCTTATTCCACGACTTTACATACCGTACCGATTTTCATATGATTCTGTTCACCAATTTTTCTCATGGCTCGGCGTTGTTATGGACAAAGCAACAAAAGTATGAATACATTAATATCTCTGTTATAATAGCTGGTACGGTAACACTAAGACATAAATGATCAGAAATTGTATTCTCTGTAACTTTCATTATGAAGTACGAAGGGCGTACTATATTGTTTTACACTTTATTTTTTTCTACCCAAATGAAGTACATTACACATCAGTTGTTACGTCCACCATCTCAACATAATCTTCTTGTAACTGTATGGACTTTTGCCATCGATGTGTCAGTCTCTCCAGACCTTTTTGAAACCATTCTTTCGGAGTGTTGCGTACCCATGCCTTGACAGCTGTGTCCAGTTCTGCAAAATCCGCAAAACGGCGACCACGCAGGTGTTTCTTCATGTTCCCGAACAGGCGATAATCACTTGGTGCCAAGTCGGGAGAGTCTGGTGGGTGTGGCAGCACAGTGAATCCCATTTGATCAATCGCAGCGGTGGTCCCTTGGCTAGTGTGGGGACGGACATTGTCGACTGAATCTTGATCATGGCGTTGTAAAAGTTCTCTTCACACGTCCACACGCCTCTGCTTTTCGTCTGCAGACAAGAGTCTAGGCTCCCACGTGGATGACACCTTCCTCAACTGTACGTGACCGTGCACAATCTGCTGCAGGGTGTTTCTGCTAATTCCCGTGGCTGCCTCCATTTCCGTAAATGTGATGCATTTGTTTCCTTGCATGGCCTCTTCGACCCGGGAGATGCAGAGGGAATGTTCCGCCTCTAGCCACTTCGTAAATGTTCTGGTTCCCATCACCCGAGCTATAAAAAGGAGGGCTAGCAGCGGACATTCAGTGAGAGTTGGGCTCCGTGGTGGAGTCCTAGCCATTATTGGTGCTGGACTCGGACTCAGTGCTGTACTTCGTGGTGGAGTCAGTGTGCGACTCAGTGTGTTGGAGTTCGTTGGCTGGGCTGAGAGCGACAGAGGTATTGGCTGTCGTTAGTGCCCCACCGAAGTCTGAACGAGGAGCTGTGGTTGTGGTGACGGGTAGTCCAGTTAGTAGGTGAACTGGACCGACGGAGTCTGTGTACTACCTGAGAGTACTGTGTGTTTGTGTATTTCCGTGGACTGAGGATCGTCAATGAGTCAGCGAGGGAACCCGCTATCGTGAGTGTGAGGATAATGGACCTGTATTAATATTCGCTGTTGTGAGCATCGTCCTGCTGTTGAATACTGTTAAGCTGTTGCTGTTTGGTTGTTTACTGCATATGATTGTGTGAATTACTGGACTGTCTCTGGAGTCGAACCAACGAACAGTCATCGTTTGTAGAGTGACCCGTACCCCTGTGTTCAGATCCAGCAGTCCACACACAGCTGCTGTATGAGGTGACTTGACCTGGGGAAGTGAAAGTAAGGATTAGCCGTCCCAGGTATAGCAACGGCCTGGCGCGTCTGCTGTGCCATGAGGAAGAGAAACTTACAAAATAGACAGTAATTAGTGAGTGCGGCCATTCATGGTTAATTAGAATTGTGTGTATATAAAGATATATATGAGTATGTGCATTTATTGGGTTATCCTGAAATAAATTAGAATAATGAAACAGGCGGTGTTTTATTGGTAACAATATGTAGCTACGGGAAAGACTAATGCCTTAACCATTCTGACTTTAGTATTCAAAGATACATCTGAACACTTGAAGATCTTATCCAGGCCTCCGAATGCTGCTCTTCCAAGGGCAAGTCTTCGGCGAATTTCTGGACTGTTTGAGCCACTTCTACTGATGGGTGATCCTAACAAACAGAAACCATTCACCTCTTTGATAAAATTAGTTATCAACATGTTTGATGGTAAACCTGTTGTCATTATTTTGGTCTTGTTGATATTCAGATACAGGCCCATGTTCTCACTCTGCTCTCTAATTTTCATTATGATGTTCTGTAGCTCTTCTTTATTTTCAGCAAACAAAGTGGTGTCATCTGCATACCTAAAGTCGTTTATGTTCAATCCACCAAGCTTAAAACCATAAGGTGACTCATCCAATCCAAATTTCCTCATGATGTACTCAATGTACAGATTGAACAAGTAAGGCGAAAGTATACAGCCTTGTCTTACGACTTTGCTAATGGGGAAGCATTCTGTTTCACGTAGAGGTTACGCAACAGGGCAATGAGATGTTTAGGTATGCCCATCACTCTGAGTACACTCCACATCTTCTCATGACTTACACTATCAAAGGCCTTCCTGTAACCTATAGAGCACATGTACAGCTCCTTCTGATATTCCTTTGCTGTTCCACCATCCAACTTAATGATGTCACTAATGATGTATCTGGTTCCTCTTCCTCTTCTAAAACCAGCTTGAGTAGCAGACATTCAAGCTCTATGTATGGTTCTAATCTACATTGTATGATTTTCAGCATCACCTTGCAGGCATGTGGTATCAGAGCTATTGTGCGATAGTTGAAGCAGTCCAACAGATCTTGTTTGGGTATGGGAATGAAAATATAGTTAATGGGACGTAAAACCAGTAACATTATTATTAAATTAATTTCTTGCTCCATATCAAAGCATTATTGAATTTTTTGAAGCCATTAATTATATAATTGCCTATACTATTTGTATTTGTGATGGATGACTGTCATCCAATATCATCCGGGATAAAGCGAGGAGGAAGAAGAAGAAGATCCACATTTTTGTCGGAAATCTACCTGTACATTCTTATATGACGAACAATGGCTATAGTTCTCCTCAGAGAAACACGCAAAAATGTTTATACTGAGAATAAGTACCTGACGTTGTCAACAATGAGTACAACAGTATCTTCATTGGAAAATAGTACTTGAACGTCCAGCTTCGTCTTTCTCATACGAATATTTATTGGAGAAGGCAAGAAATCGTCTAATCTTTTAACTAAATGACCACATAGAAGTCACCAAACCTTGATGTTCTCTGTAGTGACAATCTTGCTATTTACGACCATATCATAACCAGATAGCTTCCACACGAGACATCGTATCGGCGACGACGTTATCTGCTCCCTTTATATGCTGAATATCAGTTGTGAACTGGAATATGAAGGACAGCTGATTAAGTTGGTTTGGGGGTATTTCTTCTCTGGGTTGAGAAAATGCATGAAGCAGAGGCTTATGGTCCGTATATATGGTACAGTGTTGTGCTTCCAGTATATAGCGGACATTCTGGACAGCCTTGTACACAGCTAACAGCTCCCTGTAATAGGCCGGCCATGTTATCTGGCGCGCTGAAAGCTTCTTGCTGAAAAACGCTAGGTGCTGACAATAATGTCCAAATTTCTGTTGCAAACATGCTCCAACTTGAGTATTTGATGCATCGGTAAAGAGGCCTAGAGGCGCATCTGGTAATGGATAAGCAAGTTCAGTGGTTTGCGCTAGGCTTTCTTTGCATTCGTGGAACGCACGTTGCAATTCTGGAGTCCAGGGGACAGGTTTCGAACTCTTAAGCTTAGAATTGGCTAGGACGTTCACCAACGGCACCTGCAATTCAGCCGAATTTAGTAGGAAACGACTATATAAGTTGACCATGCCCAAGAACTGGCGGAGGCTCTGGACAGTCTTCGGTAGAGGATATTCCAGGAGAGATTGGATTCTCTTTGGTGGAGGTTTCGTACCGGTCCTTTGAGAGACGATAGCCCAAGAAGATTACCTCACTTGCACCTAATACGCACTTGGATGGATTTATGACTACACTAATCTCTGGAAAAGTATGCGGTAATGGTACATATGCTCTTCAGCATCCCGTGAAAACACCAGGATATCGTCAATATACGTGAAACAGAAGTTTGAATCCCTAG
The DNA here is from genome assembly GCF_040414725.1 of Anabrus simplex. Lineage (NCBI taxonomy): Eukaryota > Metazoa > Arthropoda > Insecta > Orthoptera > Tettigoniidae > Anabrus > Anabrus simplex. Next base: position 173,287,426 of record NC_090271.1, read on the forward strand.
TAACCTCATCCATAAAACGCTGGAAATTTTGTCCAGTATTTCGTAACCCGAATGACATATAGGGAAATTCAAACAGCCCGAAAGGTGTCGCTATGGCTGTTTTTCAAATGTCACTGGGGTGAATCGGGATCTGTTGGTAGGCCTTGATAAGGTCAAATGTACTGAATATGGTTGACCCAGCAATATTATGGCAAAAATCTCCTATGTGTCGTACCGGGTAACGGCCGGGTATGGTCCTTGCGTTCAATGCCCAGTAATCACCACATGGACGCTATGAGCTGTCCCGCTTAGGTGTAAGTTGCAGGGATGAGAACCAGGGACTATTAGAAGGTCTCGCTGTACCGCACCTTACCATGTTCTCGAATTCTTTCTTCGCTATCTGCAATTTTTGAGGTCCCAGAGGACGAGGTCGACAAGAGACCGGTGGGCCTTCGGTTGTCCTAATGTGATGCACAGTATTGTGTTTAATATCACGTTGGATCCCAGGTGGGTGAGTAATGGAGTGAAAGTCAGCGAGCAACATGCTAAAAGATGAGTCGGTGGAGACTGCAGCAGTCTTTACGCAGGCCTATTCGATAGAGGCTAAAGATGCCTTAACGTGTAGGCCGGTGGTGCCGTCGAGGAGACATCTGTTGCGGCAATCAGGGAGTAAGTTATAGTAAGCCAGAAAATAGGAACCAATGATGGCTGTGCTATCATCAGCAATGACAAATTGCCAGCGAAAGTCACGACGTAAACCAAGGTTGAGGTTCATGGGAAGGCTACCATACGTCCTGATTGTAATACCGTTTGCAGCGCTCAGCTCATACCCGGAAGGTTTGCAAGTGATTCCCAGAAGCATACGCGGGAAACGGCAAAGGTCAGATCCGGTGTCATTCAGAAATTTTGTTTGGTATTCCGATCAAAAATAAACAGACGGCGGCCCGATGTAGAACAGACAGTTGCAGTCTTCACTGGCTGTTCGTTCCGTTTTCCGCCTGCCAGGAACAAGGACTAATACATTTTACAGCTTTATCTTTAACTTTTTGTGGTACCAACAAAGCCGGCCCTGTGGCGTAAGTGAACGGTAGCGCTTTTAGATCTCCTCCTACTGTGACTTGAGGGACAAGAGACCGGTGGGCCTTCGGTTGTCCTAATGTGATGCACAGTATTGTGTTTAATATCACGTTGGATCCCAGGTGGGTGAGTAATGGAGTGAAAGTCAGCGAGCAACATGCTAAAAGATGAGTCGGTGGAGACTGCAGCAGTCTTTACGCAGGCCTATTCGATAGAGGCTAAAGATGCGCTTTTAGATCTCCTCCTACTGTGACTCTTGCCTCGGGGCTGGTTACGGGCCAGGGCATTGACTTTACGTGTCAATTCCTCCATCTGTGCAGCGAAAGTGTTCGGCGCAGTGCATCGTGCACGAGGGTGCGTTCTGTATGTGGGGCGAGTTCATTCTTCCGGATGCCGCCACAAGAGTATAAGGAGCCGAGCCACATTAAGGTTGTAGGGTGGGCACGTAACACACATGAGCAATCACTCGCCCAAATCTTGACTACGCCTAATGTAGAACAGCTCACGTAATTCGGCGTACCACTTTGGCTAAGGATCGTTACCTTATTTATCTTATGTTTTTTACGCACACCTATCAAGGGATCTCCAGCACTTCGGTCGTTCGGAATATCGCTTAACCCCTCCCTGCTGAAAAACGGAAAATTTTTGCATGTGCAATTTGCGATGGAAATGTGAACAAACGCTAATGTGAAAGTTGCATTTGCGTAGAACTGTACGTAGAGACAACCCCGCTTCCCGTCCTCTTAAAGCTGCACACAGGAAAGTGGTCTTGTGATTCCGGGAAGTTGATAACAGCTAGTATCATATCACAGTGGTCCCATGTACCTCAGCGGAGATGCATTGCACCGGAAATTCCGCATTTAGAAGGCTTGTTTTCAACAGAAGCAGGGTGTATATATATATATCGCTACGGTACGTATTTTTCCAACATGTACATAACGGTTGTTTTTAAGAATATAACATGCTGTCAGGCCCAAAATTCTTCTGGGCTCGGCGTGTTCTGCTACGTAGCAGTTGGCGATGCGAAGTGGTGGATGTGGACACTGCCTGACTAGCACGGTGGCAGCAGAACAGTACAGGTGTCTCTCTATTGTGTAGTGAGGTTCTGCGTAGCATAGGAAGCCGGCAGATGACTCACGCACAACACGCGCTCGTTTGCTTTCCCAGGACTGTTCACAACACAGCCACATGCAGATACTGTGAAATGTCAAATCCATTATTTGTTCTCAAACCCTATCTTCTCCTGAGTTTGGCTTGCTCTAATATTTAAGGAGCATTTCGTATATTACCTTCAGATATTTTTTTCAAAACTGCTCGTTGAGATTATTTTCTTCAACGATAGACTGATGTCAACTAATGATTCCCTTATTTACATTGCTCCTGGTCTGATCATTTCAGTCAACAGAGATTAAAATACCGTTCTGAAAGTTCTATCTGATAGGTCGTACGCTACATGTATTTATAGTTGTAGCAGCACAGTCGCTGCGTAACAGGTACTGTAAAGTCAACACCTTGCCACTGGTTACGCGTACTTAGTCATATCTCAACACCCTACCTGAGGAGAAAGGAAGCTCTGCTGACAGAAGCAAAGAAGATCTGGTCATCTCCCTCATTACCAGTTCACCAGGAATTTTGCTACCCATCGCCAAAACAACTTTGATCTAGGAGACCAGCAAGTATACTGGCCGGCCGACTCTTGAGGGATAATTTAAACCAGAGCTGGCGGGATGAGTGGTCAAATTTAACATCTGGTACTAATGCTCATGAGCTAAATCGAACAAGGAAAATGAAGGGTTTCGACCTCCCAAGAAAACGATGACGTCGCCTCAACAGACTGAGAACTGGGCACGGACGCTGCAATTTCTTACGCCATAAGTGGGTTTGGATGGATTCTGAAATGTGTGAATGCAGTGAAGAGGAGCAGACCATGGACCATGTCATCCTGCGCTGCCCTCTTCATGCCTACTCCGGAAACCTCAGCGACCTGCTTCATCTTTCAGAAAGTGCCGAAGAGAAGCTGAAAAATTTGGACCTGGACTTATGGACTTGTTGTTATAAACACCATACGATTAAATAAATAAAGTCACTCAAGAGGACGACTGGTGGTGGTGGTGGTGATGATGATCGTTTTAAGAAGTACAACAGAGCAACCATCCTGTTTTACGCTGGGCGCTGCGCAGTCTCTAACTACCGCCACAGGTAGCTAAATATGTTCACTTGTAGTCTCAACTATGCAACCCCGCGTCATAGCAAAATGGACTCCGAAATGGAAGCATTACTCGCAATATTAATAATACGACAACGCCGATGTATACGACAACAAATAAAGATGGTTGCCCAGATGTACTTACTCTTAAAGAATAATTATTACTACCACGGCAAATACAGCGCCGTTTTATGTACATCAAATACTGCAAACACGCTTACATTGCTATACTTTTGGAAGCTAAATAAACACGAGAAGCCGAGTGAGTCTGACAAAATTCAATGAATTTTTTTGCTAGTGGCTTTACGTCGCACCGACACAGATAGGTCTTATGGCGACGATGGGATAGGAAAGGTCTAGGAGTTGGAAGGAAGTGGCCGTGGCTTTAATTAAGGTACAGCCCCAGCATTTTCCTGGTGTGATAATGGGAAACCACGGAAAACCATCTTTAAGTCTGCCGACAGTGGGGGTCGAACCCACTATCTCCCGGATGCAAGCTCACAGCCGCGCGCCCCTAACCGCACGGCTAACTCGCCCGGTGAATGAATTATAATCCGGTAACGTGCGGTACAACTACTTGGATGGCACGGCGGTTACGTTGAACTAGGGATGGCGTGAACTACACGAGTGACTCCGTTTTCGTGAAATAAATTATGGTCGAACACAGTGGCAACTAGCCACTACCGTACTTCGGACGAGACACTTGGAGCGCATTGTCTGTACTGAATATTACAGTTATTGCATACAAAATACAAAACGAATTAGTTTGTGGATTATAGCAGCCGCCAGTAGTGGTGACTAGTTGCTAGTGGTTCAACGCTGCCTTAACACTAATCAGAAGAAAAAATAGAAGAGGTCTGACTTTTCGAAGAATTAAGGTATCGGCAAAAGAAGGGTAAGAGTCATGAAAGGCGCGAAAACGAAACACTTCCTAGGCCTCACAAATCTAACAACGTAGGGGTCGGAAGAGAACAAGAGTTGTCCAAGGGAGGTTCGATAGGAAATATGAAGGTAAGAGGGAAAAAGTAGCAGAAATGTCAGACTCAGCTAGAGGGCCCGTGGTTGCCAATCTACGCTCCCAAGATGAGAGCCACTGGATGATTCCCCTTTAGTTACCGTATCTCTTGCGACAGGCAGGGGATACCGTTGATGTATTTTACCACTCCCACCCATGGGGTGAAGTACCCACTCCAAACGGGCGGAAAGTTACTACGCTATCTCCTAAACCACAGTGGCAGACTATCCATTTGTATCTCAGACATTAAATGAATGCTATTTGTTTAAAATCCCTTCAATTGCTACAGAATTTAAGGGACGTCGGTGTATTGGAATGTTGTCCCAGAAGAGTTCTTAGCGTGCCGCAAGCTAACGAAATGGAGTGGTCACATTTAAACACCCTTAAATGCCACCGCTCTCAGCCAGGCTCGATCCTGCTGTCTTGAGAACAGGTGGGCAACGACTAATTAACCGCGATACTAAGGTCGGCTTGAACCTCATAGAGGCTAAGGTTAACGATCTGTGGCAAGTTTATATGTGGTAATAGGGTGAAGGAAAATGTTCATGACTTTTAGAATTATGCTCCATCCTTCCTCATTTATGGGAAGGTAGGCTACAGCCATTCTTGCCTGTCGGGTTCTGTCTTCAGAAGTCAGCATTGCATCACCCTGCCCCTTGGACATACGCAGTCGTCATATCTCAACATTTGAAGGAAAAATACGAAATAGAGATTATCTTACATGCTGATTGCTTCACAAATGTTGCTGGGAATGCATATTGGCAATGTAAAGCGATTCTGTATAACGAAACCGATTCCTGGCAACTATCTTATGTTACTTAATCTCTTATGTATTGGATCAGCTTCTAGTTTCATACAATATTCACACACGTTAGAGTTTGAAGGCCCAGAACTAGTGGTCTGTTTACTTCCAAATTAATGGGTAATTCATGGAAGAAAGCGTTTAACAGGCTAATTTCCTTTTAAGGAAAAAATACATACTGAAACCCTGAGCAAAGAGGAGTTTTAAGAGAGTGAGGTTTCATCTAAAACTCGATGGGTGCCAGTATATCTCGTGCCAGTTAACTGCACTAATGTATATAAATTGAGGAATTTGGAATTACAGGGTACCGGTATTATAATCTTCGGAAAGTTGAGTGCGTAGAAAACGGATATCCCAGTTGCACACTTAATATTAGCCCTTTTTAATAAGCCAAGCAGTTATTTTCGTACAGGTCTCGGAAAGAAAGCTTTTGGAGGAATAGGAAGTAAAGGCTTCCACTATCCGTATCTGGGTACTACGAGATTTAGAACGGTTAGCTCTATGCCCGGCCACCTGTACCCTCATGAATTAACCTAGTAAAAGCAAAGCAAAGTCATCTCCGTACAGGCCATGAAGACCCTGGGAGGGGTGGAAGGTAAAGGCTTCCACTATCCGTACCCTCGGCACTTGGTGGGGTAGACGGGTTAGCTCTATGCCCAGCCGCCTTTTCCCCCAGGAATTAACCTGGTACTCATTTTTGGTGTAGGCTGAGTGAACATCAGAGCCATGTGCACCTCCGGAAGTGGGAATCTGTTTTATTTTTATTTTTCGACCTCCTGACGGGGAATCGAACCCACGTCCTTCCGGGTGAACCAAGCACGTCTTTACCTCCTCGGCCAGGCAACACCTGAATTAACCTAGTACTAATTTTAGATGTAGGCTGAGTGAACCCCAGGGCCATGTGCTTCTCCAGAAGTGGAAAACTAGTTACTAAAGATTTTGACTTCTTGACGGGGAATCGAATTAGTCTTCACCGAGCTCGATAGCTGCAGTCACTCAAGTGCGGCCAGTATCCAGTAATCGGGAGATTGTGGGTTCGAGCCTCACTGTCGGCAGCCCTGAAGGTGGTTTTCCGTGGTTTCCCATTTTCACACCAGGCAAATGCTGGGGCTGTACCTTAAATAAGGCCACGGCCGCTTCCTTCCAATTCCTAGGCCTTTCTTCTCCCATCGTCGCCATAAGACTTATCTGTGTCAGTGCGACGTAAAGCAAATAGTAGAATTAGTCTTTTGCGTGAAGCGAGCACGCCTTTTATCGCCTCGGCTAGGCAGAGCCCTCATTTTAATAGTTATAATATTTACAGTATTTTAGTTGTACAAGAATATATGAGTAAAAATATTTTGTCATCTCTAGTTATTTCTGTGATCTCTGGAGAGCAGCTGTCATTTTAGGTTTTTTTTTTTTTTTGCTTTACGTCGCACCGACACAGATAGATCTTATGGCGACGATGGGATAGGAAAGGCCTAGGAATGGGAAAGAAGCGGCCGTGGCCTTAATTAAGGTACAGCCCCAGCATTTGCCTGGTGTGAAAATGGGAAACCACGGAAAATCATTCTCAGGGCTGCCGACAGTGGGATTCGAACCCCCTATCTCCCGGATGCAAGCACAAAACTACGCGCTGCTAACCGCACGGCCAACTCGCCCGGTCATTCTAGGTTTTGGCCAGGAGTTCGGTATCGGATGCCCATCCCGGCGCCATATGATATTTTGGTTTAAAAATACATCTAAGGATTTAATGGGGTTCGAACTATGGATAGAAAGCCCCATACGCAAGAAAGGTATCACATTATTACTTCCAAAAAGAAGGCTTCTTTGTCTGCTACTTTCCTTCTACAGTCCCTTAAGGTCTTACTCAATCAAATCATTATCTTTTTCCTTGTGAGGTTGTTCCATTAGAATCATGCCGCCTGTATCCTATGGTTTCTCGAGAACAATGCTACCTACAAGGCGATATTAATGCCACGCCCTTCTCAGCCTAGAGGGTCAGATAAGGGGTTGCGACATCTTAATCCAAAATATTCTGTTTTAGGTTGCAGACCCACACCACTCCCTTACAGACCAAAAAACCAAGCCCCACGGCACTTAACGCCCTTGAAAGGGCTTTAGTCTGCCCAGCGACCGCTGCTCAGCCCGAAGGCCTGCAGATTACGAGGGCCCGTGTGGTCACCACAACGTATTCTCTCGGTCGTTATTCTGGGCTTTCGAGACCGGGGCCGCCATCTCACCGTCAGATAGCTCCTCAATTCTGATCACGTAGGCTGAGTGGACCTCGAACCAGCCCTCAGATCGAGAGAAAAATCTCTGACCTGGCCGGTAATCGAAACCGGAGCCTTCGGGCGAGAGGCAGGCACGCTACCCATACACCACGGGGCCGGCTACTACCTCACAGAGCTAGGATTTAATGATTCTGTAACTAGAGATTTCCCTGTTATTTACCAGAAACACTTAGTCGAATTAGGACCAGCAATGGAGTTCTAAATTGTCAAACAATATCCCAGACACCCAATTATCATCCACTTTCACAATTGTCAATAATTCGGCCTCGCTCAGAATCCCATGCAGCTTCTGAATGCCTTATAATTGATCGAAAAATCCTCAGATGTACAAACCACCATGAACCCCATCCCTCTACATACAGACACGGTAAGCCTATTACGAAATAATAAAAAGGAATTCAAAGAAGAAATGCACCTCAGCCTAATAAAGCTCCATCGGACCTAAGCTTCCCCACTACGACGACTTTATTCCAGCCCACACAACCACATAAAATAAATAATTGGAATGACATTAATAAATTTAATTACCTCCCGCCAGTAATCTATGTGTAAGAATTTGATGATGTTACTTGAGCCCTCTAGTTATTTGGTCAGATTCTACCACATTCAGTCTATACACCAGATAAATTCAAACAGACTGGTGTATATACAATCACCTGTAAAAACTGTTGGAAACTGGAAGAGAATTTGACATCAGATTTCACGAACACCTGGTGGCACTTCGGCTACATAAGCATGAAAAATAAGCAGATGATGCACGATGAAGCCTTGACTCTGGCACGCGTTGTGGAGTACAACATTTAATAAAAATCGTGACCAGAAACAGTTTTAATTAATCACATACAATTAATAAAATTCACAGTCACGTACAAGGCCTACATAAAACGTGGTTATATTTAGCAGTATCGTTTTATCTGTACACTTCAAATCTTTTCCTTCTTGTTGTTATCTCGGATTAGATACACAAAAGTCGAAAGTAATTTCAGTTCTGTTTTTTCTTGTCGTTTGTTGGTTTGTTTGGTTTTTAGATAACTGGAAAATGGCTTAACAAATTTTTAGAAATTCGGTATTTAAGTTCATTGATAGCCGGGTTGTGCTCAAGGCTAGGTATTATTTGATTATTATACAGTCGCTAAACAATATTAAGGGGACCAAAACAGGAAATGTCCATTTCCTCTCTTTTCTTTATCGAAACAGTGTGAATAACAACAGTTTCGTAAAGTGTATACACACGTAAAGGAAAGTTTGTATCACCTCGGACCAAAGAATTCCTGACTCGTAACCAAAAAATAAAGAGATATACAGAGGTACCGTATCACCGTTATTTATTGTTCAACAAAACAACAAATTAGAGCCTCTACAACAAAACAGCTTTACTTTCTCACTTTGAGTTCCTGAATACTGTGCACACCAGTACCTTTAATGCAGGATAACACGCCACCTAATACTGATGTATGTCTGAATTCGTCTTTGCATACTCTCCATTAGTTCATCAAGGTAATGTTGCTCCAAATTGCCCCACTCCTCAATGGTAGGCATATATACCTGCACTATTGTGGTGGGCATTGGCTTGGTGTCTATCTTGACAACGATAATCCTTTCACTATGCTGTTCATAGCAGCTTACCCACTGCGTAGATCTCGCAAAGTAATTGTGGGTCGTTGGGTTGTGATGTCAAAAAACAGCCTTCTCTAATTTACCGCAGGCATGTTCGATAGGATTCATGTACGGGAAACGCGGCGGCCACTCTAGTCGAGCGATACCATGATCGCGAAGGAAGTCATTAACGATAACAGCACAATAGATGCGCGCATTATCGTCCATTAAGACAAATGATCTCCAAAATGCTCGTGATACGCTACCGCGAGGGATCAGTGGATGTCTTCCCTGTTTCGTACAGACGTGACATTGCCCTGCATAACTAGGAGTGGCGTACGGTGGCTCCACATAATGCCACCCCAAAACACAAGGGAACCACAATCTCGTTGCACGTGCTGAACAGTGTGCCTGAGGCGTGAACCCTGATCAGCTGGTCTCCAAAAACGTCCCCGACGATCATCAGTAACAAGGCATGTGACACTCATCGGTGAGAAGGACTTTATACCCATTCTGAAGAGACCATTCAGCATAATGTTGGGCTCACCTTTACCGCACCCCATGATGACTAGGTTTGAAAACAGGGCTTCGCCATGGGTATCGAGAGTGAAGTTGTGGCCTGTGCAACCTGTTTCTCACAGTTTGAGTTGAAACGTGGCGATCTCTGGCTGTCTGAACATCGTTATTCAGCATGGTGGCATTGCGTTCAGGGTTCCTCCGAGCTGAAATTCGAAGGCAACGGGAATCGACTGCAGTCGTAGCCTTTGGACGACCTGTACGATGCAAGTCATCAACAGACCCTGTTTCCGTGTACCACATACATGTTCGAACCACATCAATGTGATTACAGGCCACACGTCGAACAACTGCCCATGTTGGCCATCTTTCTTGACATAACGTGATATGCGTACACGTTCGCATATCGACATACCACGCCGTGCCGTCCTAGGTGCTCACTACGCTGCTTAGAATACACATCTAATGCTGCACCTCTGGTGGCCATGATCATAAAGGCGACGAATTTCTATTGTCTGACACCGTGGTTAGGCCAATCACTAGACTGCGTGCCAAAAGTCTGGATTCAGTTTTAAACGTCTTCGCAGTGTTCAAATTGAGTGAGGGCATGTGACACGGTTGATGGTGATTCGTCCGTTGAAGCAGACTCCTTGCTGTTATTCGACAGGAGTAGGCCGACATTGGATTTCAGATCCCCACATCCAGACATCCAGGAGACCCACGGGCGTCAAATAGAAAGGCCTGAACCAGACAAGCCGTACATATCCTCAGCCATACGATAAATAAAACCTTCCACACTAGTGCTACAACTTCAACTGAAATATTGCCTCCCTTTGGAGCGTGGGGTACTGCCTCTGGACTTCGGGTGCATGCAGTTGTCAGTATGTTTACAAACATCCTAAGGATCCTCATTAACGGCTGCATAGTACAGTCCAAGGTAGCAAAACAGTTGCATGACAGACAGGGTCGATGCAAAACATTTTTTGATGAATGTAGTTTCCGATATTTTAAGTTTACTGCATGTTGATAGTATGGGGAATAGAATCGGAAATACTGGCAATAATCACATTTTTCATAAACTTCCCAATGTCTGCGGAATTATGAGTTATATCGATTACCTTTACATAAGAAATGCAGAAAATAAATTGTTCACTATTTTATCTCCCGCACATTTTTATCGTATTGCCCCCTAATTTCCCGGCATGTTTCCTCACATTTTTCAATCTTCCTTTCCAGCAATCGATTTCGTACTTCCCGGGCTAGGATCAGGTATTCCTCCCGGTCAGTTGGGTCCGTAAATCTTTGCCATCTTTTCCTATAATCATTTTTAATATGGAAAAAATCCTTCAGGAGATCCGGCGTGGTGTCATATTGGGTGCCTTGGCGGCACTAAACCCGCGGCCGGACTGCATTCTTAGTCATTACCCGTCCAGGAGCCGTTTCCAGCGCGGTCCGCACATTTGACGACGGTCCGGAACATTATTATTATTATTATTATTATTATTATTATTATTATTATTATTATTATTATGTGTTGCTGGAATGGCTGATGACAGGAAAAACCGGAGTATCCGGAGAAAAACCTGTCCCACCTCCGTTTTGTCCAGCACGAATGTTACATGGAGTGACCGGGATTTGAACCACGGAACCCAGCTGTGAGAGGCCGGCGCGCTGCCGCCTGAGCAACGGAGGATCCTTATAAGTACATTAATAACAGTAAAATCAATTGGTCTCACCTCTTTCTACACCCCACCGCCGTTAAGTTTATTTACCGCCACCCTCCCCCCCCCCAAAAAAAATTAAAAGAATGCTTGTTTCTTTATGTTTAAGGGAGATTCCAAACACCAATGTTCACGTCTATTACCTTCAGTTTTGAGATATAAGTATCCCCATAAAAATAATTTACTTTTTTCACTTCATTTCACAATACTCCTCCCCCCCTAAGTGAATTTTCCCGCAAAACATACTTGTTTCTTTAATAGTAAAGGATCTTCTAAATACCAATTATGACGACTCTAAATTCTTCAGTTCAAGATTTATGTGTCCTCATGAAAGGAATTCAACTCCTTTACACTCCCGCCCTCCAAGATGGTTTCCCCACCAAAACGCGTTTTTCTTTGTTTTTAAAGGAGATCCAAAAACGAATTTTCACGTCAGTAACAACTTTAGTTTATTTAGATGTATGTATTCTCATACAATTAAGTCAATTAATTTTTCAATTCTTTCACCCCCCTCCCACTTCGTTGGATTTTCCGAGAATACGTGTTTCTTTACTTTTAAAGCAGATTGCAAATATCAAATTTCACGTCTGTAACATCTTCATTTTTGAGATATCAGTAGCCTAATTAAAAGAATTCAACACCATTTTCAGTCACTTCTACCCCCCCCCCTTCCACCCAAGTGGTATTTCTGAAAACTAAAAATACACGTTTCTTTATGTTTAATAGAGATAAAAAAAAATCCATTTTTCACTTCTGTAACATGTTCAGTTTTTTTAGATATACTGTAAAAATTCTCATTTTAAAATTTCACCCCTTTTGAGTTCCCCTTAAGTGGAGTTTCCAAAAACAAATCACCTATGTTTCTTTACATTTACAGGAGATTCCAAACACCCACTTTTTACGTCTGTAACATTTTACGTTTCCAAGATATTCTGTAGATATAGTCTTTCAAAAAATTCACCCCAATTTGTCACTCCTGTTTAACCGCCATTAATTGGATTTTCCAAAAACTAAAAAATACGTGTTTCTTTATTTTTGAAGGAGATCCCATATACACATTTTCAGTTCTGTAATATCTTTCGTTTCTGAGATATATGTATCCTCATTAAAGGCATTCAACCCATTTTTCACCCTTTTACACCCCTCGTATTAGGATTTACAGGAAACAAAAAATACGTGTTCCTTTATTTTTAGAGGAGATTCTAACCACCAAGTTTTACATCTGTAATTTTTAAAGTTTTAAGATGTAGACACACTCATTTTAAAAAATTCATCCCCCCTTTCACCCCCCAATATTTGGATTTTCCAAAAACGAAAAAATACATGTTTCTTTATTTTTAAAGGAGATTCCAAACACCAATTTTCAGGTCTGTAATATCTTCGGTTTCTGAGATATAAGTAGCCTCATTAAAGGCATCCAACCACTTTTTCACCCCATTTCACTCCTATTGCGATTTTCCGAAAACAAAAAAATACGTGTTTCTTTATTTTTAATAAAGGTTCTAAATACCAATTTTTACATCTGCAAACTTTAAAAGTTTGGAGATATAGATTCACTCATTTTAAAAATTCACCCCCTTTTCACCCTCCCCTTAATTGGATTTTCCAAAAACAAAAAAATACGTGTTTCTTTATTTTTAAAAGAGATCAAAAGTACCAATTTTCAGGTCTGTAATATCTTCAGTTTCTGAGATATAAGTGCCGGTATCCTGATTAAAGGCATTCAACCCATTTTCCCCCATTTTCACCCTTTTTCACCCCTCCTATTGGGATTTTCTGAAAACAAAAAAATACGTGTTTCCTTATTTTTAAAGAAGATTCTAAATACCAATTTTTACATCTCTAAACTTTTAAAGTTTTGAGATATAGATACACTCATTTTAAAATTCACCCCCGTTTTCACCCTCTTAGCGACGGAATATCCAAAAATCCTCTCTTAGCGAGCACCTACATCTTAATATGAATATATCCCCAAAATTTCATTACTTTATGCCCAGTAGTTTTGGCTCGGCGATGATGAATCAGTCAGTCAGTCAGTCAGGACAAGTTATTTTATATATATAGATAGCACTTCACTGAACATGAAATAACAAAATTTTTAACACTATAATCTTGCTGATATTTGTTTGGTTTATTCTCCTAAGGTTGTCTGATACAATAATAACTTATTTCTCCTTCCATGACGAAGCCTGAATTTAACTGAAATATAAATAAAGTAAAAATTAGCCCACACCTGGCTTTAAAAAAATTATTGAGGGTGAACCTCATCCTGACATTTGTCAAATTGTTAACAAATTAAAAATTTAGCAACAATAACATTCTATTAGTTCAAGAAATATTTGTCAACTTTAACTTCATAAAGAAAAATTAACTGATAATGGCGTCGTCATAGTCTACAAATATTATTAAAAAATATTACATTATTATTTATCTTATTCATGGATAAGTCCCATTGATGTTGAATCAACTTTCTGACCCAATTAATCTGAATTACACCCTTGAAAATATCTCAATTAACGTAACTTCAATTCACTTAATCTTGTCCGTTTTAGACTTTACAAAAGCTTATTATGTTCTCAAGAATTATTATTTCCACGAAAATCCTTCTAAAGTGATTTAAATAACGAATGACATTAATTAACTCATGTTACACGACGCCTTGAAAATTATTCATTTACAATATTTAACAGTTCTGCACTTTACTCATACGCAAATGAAATAATACGCACCTATTCATTTTTAAATATTACGTCAATGTCAGCTTTAGGTAGATTTTTAATAAAATTTACTAAAGGTATTAATCCTCACAAAACAAGTCCTCACAAACAACGCCGAAATAACCTGGGCCCATCGTGATGAACACGTGACCAGGACAGATCCACATTTTAGTAAATCACAGAAAAATATCACTAACTACTGCACTCATTCTACATTCACACATATGGTACAGGATTATTATTTACATATTTTACCAGGCTTGAATTGGCTATAAAGAGTGTTATCAGTGATTTGGGAAAGTAACAAAATTCCAGAAGATTGGAGTAAAGGAGTCATCATCCCACTGTTCAAAAAGGGCAACCGACGGAAATGTGGAAATTACAGAGTTGTCACACTCACTGAACCTGCTGGAAAAGATCATAGAAACAAGACTTAGGAAGATAGTGCAACCTTTGCTTGAGGAAGACCAACACGGGTTCAGGAAAGGTCGAAGTACTGTGGATATTATCTTTGCAGTAAAGATGCTGACAGAAAAGTACTGGGAATACGGAAGAAATCTTGTGATTGCATTTGTGAACATTGAAAAAGCATATGATAGTGTTCCTCGAAACAAGATATGGGAATGTCTGGAAGAACTAAAGGTGCCAAAGTACTTAATTGACAAAGTCAAGATGCTATATCAGAAGTGCTACAGCTGTGTCCAGATAGGCAACGGACGATCAAAATGGTTTGAAACAAAGGTATCCAACGAGGAAGTGCTCTGTCACCACTCCCGTTCGTGATAGTAATGGACAAGGTCATCAAATCTATCAAGAAAATGGACAGTGAACCAAACGCCCTGGTATTTGCTGATGATGCGCTTTTATGGGGAGAGACAGAAGCTGAGGTTCAGAAGAAACTTAATGAATGGAACGACACATTAAAAAATTTTGGACTGAAGATGAGCAAAACAAATACAGTGGAAAGGACCATCAACAGGGAAGGAACAAGCTGAAATATATTTCTGTAGGGAGCAAAACTTGAATCAGCTTCCCACTTCAAGTACCTCGGAAGCACAATATCGAAAGACAACACTGTTATGCAGGAAATACTCAGCAGGGCACAGAAAGCATCGAACTTCTACAGTCAAGTCAGAAATCTCCTCTCCGACTGCAAAATACCACAGAAAGCGAAAGCAATCATGTACCACACTTACTTCGTACCAATCCTCACGTACGGTTTAGAGACATGTACCCTACTGAACAAAGACTTCAGTAGAATCCAAGCAACTTAGATTCATTAGAACCATGAACCAAAAAACCAGAAAGGACAAGATCAGAAATGAAGTGAATAGGAAAGTAGCTGGTATTGAAGTTCCTATTATCAGTGTCATAAAGAAACGCAGACTTCAGTGGTATGGGCACATAATGAGAATGAACAGGGAAAGAACTGCCAAAAAATATTTCGACCTTAATCTCGTAGGAAGAAGACCACAGGGAAGACCAAGAA
The DNA here is from genome assembly GCF_040414725.1 of Anabrus simplex. NCBI lineage: Eukaryota > Metazoa > Arthropoda > Insecta > Orthoptera > Tettigoniidae > Anabrus > Anabrus simplex. The sequence goes on from NC_090271.1 coordinate 173,302,820, forward strand.
AACGTTGGATAGAGACTGTAAAATCAGATGTGGAGGAGAGAGGATACAAATGGGAGGATGTACTGGATCAGAAGATGTATGAAGACAGAAGGAGATGGCGAGCGCTTGTACACCACACCCGGGAAGCTGGAGTTGGGAAATGATGATGATGATGATGATGATAATCGAATTCTGGAATTTAGTTTTAAGTTTTAATTTTGATTTTAATCCTGTTCATGGAATATTCAGATGACAGTATCTGATAAATTGTTGCGCTCGAGAGTCATTGAAATGTGATTGAATCTGGGCAATCACTTAGAAAATAAAATAGAATTAACACAACGTTGATCATCTAAAAATCAGTAATTCAATATTCAGAAGAATTGGTCGACAGTTACCACGTACATAAATAATGGCTAAACATCAATGTCATCGGACATGTGGTTCATTTTTTTTGCTACCTACACCTACACAGACAGGTCTTATGGCGACGATGGGATAGGAAAGGCCTAGGAGTTGGAAGGAAGCGGCCGTGGCCTTAATTAAGGTACAGCCCCAGCATTTGCCTGGTGTGAAAATGGGAAACCACGGAAAACCATCTTCAGGGCTGCCGATAGTGGGATTCGAACCCACTATCTCCCGGATGCAAGCTCACAGCCGCGCGCCTCTACACGCACGGCCAACTCGCCCGGTCATGTGGTTCATGAGTCGCGATAAATTATTATTACTCCTAAATTTCATCCACATTATTTAACACGTGCTCCAAATTCGCAGAAGGCATGGTACTCAAGATACATGCTTCTCAAAATAAAATCACAAATTAATCCCACAGGATCGCCGTATTCCAGACACATAATCCACCAATAGAGCAACCATTGAGCATAACAGAATAAAAGCAAATATCATTTATCACTCATGACCATTAAATTTTAGTTTAACCCGAACTTCAATTTTATTGCATCCTGGCCAGCTTCAGCTCGGCGAGGGTGAAGCTCTTGCTTCTGAGTTAGCTGTCTTATGACATGCAAGTCATTTTCATATTTTGCTTGCTGCAGAGAAATGTGAATCGAGTCACATTCATGACATGGGCGACTTGAAGGATATACTAAATTCTTCTGTGAAAATGCGGTGAAATTTATCACTCGAAACATACTGTCTGCACTCTTCATTGTATTTAGTGAAGCATAGTTCTACTGTATGGTGCATTGTCAGAAATCGTTTCTGTGGGTTCTTTTTTCTTTAATCGTGGCTTTCACATGTGGGAAGTTGTTTTATGAATACCCTAACACTTTCAATATCTTCTTCAGCACAATTTTTTGATGACTAAAACTGTTTACCTCGCTGATCACTCTGCGGAATTACATTGCCTTTCCTTATACCTGCCGCAATATTTTCAATGCGACTTCTATGATTTTGGAGACCATGAATACTTAAAAATGCCAACTTGCACACTTTAACATTTTCCCCTTGAGTCGTATGAACCAAATTTTGAAAATAATAACTGTGTTTGAATGGTGACTTTGTCTTCTTTGTCTTACGTTTGGTTTCTTCCATTTTAAGGCAACCAAATAAATAAGCATTCTGCAAATTCAAATTTTCCTTTTTCCGAAATACGTCAATACAAAACAATGTGTTTACATTTTCAGTTCGGGCCCAATTTTGCAGCTTCAACTCGTCTGTACAGTATGACAAACCTCTGTTTCTCCTCATCTGGAAAGCAGTTTGGCCACTCATGTTTCCTTTTCTCTTCCTTCCTCTATTGGCAATGCCCTCATTATCGGCAGATGGTGCATCATCCTCTCTCGGATTGTCAGTAATTTATGCAATTCTGTGCGAAACACTTGGCGGAGGTGGTGAATATTTTCCATTGGAGAGGCAAGCCTGTAACAGGAACATTACGTTAATCCATATAATTCAATATTTCATGTAAATAACGGTAACTGAAAAATGACTTCACATGCCATGTATTAAGTTAACGAGGGAATAATATAGGTATCAATAACATATCGTCGCTCCTATGCTAAAACCACGAATCTGACAAGGCTTTTTCTATCCATTATTTCCCCTGAGACTGGTCACGCCTCCTAGCCACATGTTGATATGCAGTCCATCAGAACAAACTTTGCTGAGTTAATTTTCCTATGCTGATGTGTAAAGGAAAATGAATCTTACTGTACCGTACTGCAGGAATGTACGTTTGCATGGCATATTTACCAGCTCCTTGAGTATAATGTATTTAAGGTTCATTTTCCTCTACACATGAACATTGGAAAATGAACTCAACGATAATTGTTCTGATGGACTGTATATCAGTACGTGGTTGGAAGGCGTAACCAGTTTTAAGGGAATTAATGGATAGGAAGTGCATTGTCACATTCGCGGTTTTGGCATAGGAGCGACGATATGTCATTGCATTTGAAAACATATAAATAATCATTGCTCACAGAATATTTTTGTTAAACACAAAGTATTATTGTAGTTAACAAACAATAGCTTTTCACTGTGGCAAGTACATAACGTTTGGTGTATACAGTGATAAATACCGCAGATACCATTATCTACATGCATAAGTATATTTAAGGTTATGCATTTTTCTTACCTCAGATTTCCTGTTTGACGCCCGTAATTCAATATCCGCTGCATCTGGTTAATAGACCGGATCTCTGCCTGAGTCATCAAACTCCGAATCACTGTCTTGAAGCACCTGTGTTCATATTTCAGCATCATTTACATGTGACCGAGTCTGACCCTTTGGCTGAATGGTCAGCATGGAAGCCTTCGGTTCAGACTGTCCGGACTTCGATTCCCGGCCGGATCAGGTATTTTAATCGCGTGTGATAATTTTTTCTGGCTCGGGGACTGGTTGTTTGTATTTGTCCCAATACTCTCCTCTTCGTGTTCAGGCAACACACCACACTACACTACCAACCACCACAGAAACACGCAATAGTGATTACCTCCCTCCACAAAGGGTTGGCGTGAGGAAGGGCACCCTGCTGTAGAACATGGCCAGGTCCACATGTGCGACACAGTTCGCACCCGTGACCCCACAAGGTGTGGGAAAAGCTCTAGAAGAAGAAGAAGATTTACGGGTGACTGTGGAAACAACAACAGACTTCCTTCGAGCAGTCATCTAGCAGTCGATATCATTAATAACATAACTTTGAATCAATACATCTCTGCCGTCTGTTGACCGTTTCTGAAACCATTTCGAATGTGTGATCAGCCTGTATGTTGCTTTCATATGACATTAAATCTCAGTTTCTCACAACATGTCAGATACCATTATTTACAACCTTACGCCACATATTAGAGGTAATCTCACTACAATAAAATATTTACTATACGCCGTGGGGGCTGCCTAACCGATGCGGAAAAGGCGTGCTTGATTCACCTGTAAGTAGTGGGGGTCCTGGAATCTTGGGTGTAGAAAGTGAGTACCTAACTAAGTACGCTATGTAGCCAACTTACCTGACGTGAATGGGGGAGGATAGGTTAACCCTTTATAGGGCAAAACTATTTCAATTGATATTTAATGAAACCGGAAATCTGTTAGGAATGTACGAGTTTTCCGTGGATTTTTCGATGATACAGACCACTCTCTGATCTGTAGTGAACTATCTCTAGGCCTAGGGTAGAGAAAGTGAAATCTGTCTGCAAACGAATAAGGGTAGAAAATCTCCAGGACGAGGAAATTAGATAGAAGTACATGGTTATGATTAGTGAGAAGTTTCGAACAGTAGACAGTAAGCAGGTTCAGGATAAAGAAAGTGAATGGGTGGCATACAGGGATGCTGTAGTAGAAACGGAAAGGGAATGCCTAGGAACAACCGTGTGTAAAGATGGGAAAAGGCCAACATCTTGGTGGAATGATGAAGTGAGAGCAGCTTGTAAACGTAAAAAGAAGGCTTATCAGAAATGGCTCCAAACAAGGGCCGAGGCAGACAGGGATTTGTACGTAGATGAAAGAAACAGAGCGAAACAAATAGTTGTTGAATCCAGAAAGAGGTCGTGGGAAGATTTTGGTAATAACCTGGAAAGGCTAGGTCAGACAGCAGGGAAACCTTTCTGGACAGTAATAAAGAATCTTAGGAAGGGAGGGAAAAAGGAAATGAACAGTGTTTTGAGTAATTCAGGTGAACTCATAATAGATTCCAGGGAATCACTGGAGAGGTGGAGGGAATATTTTGAACATCTTCTCAATGTAAAAGGAAATCATCATGGTGGTGTTGCGAACGGCCAAGGTCATGGGGAGGAGGAAAATGATGGTGAAATTATGCTTGAGGAAGTGGAAAGCATGGTAAATAAACTCCATAGTCATAAAGCAGCAGGAATAGATGAAATTAGACCTGAAATGGTGAAGTATAGTGGGAAGGCAGGGATGAAATGGCTTCATAGAGTAGTAAAATTAGCATGGAGTGTTGGTAAGGTACCTTCAGATTGGACGAAAGCAGTAATTGCACCTATCTATAAGCAAGGAAACAGGAAGGATTGCAACAACTATCGAGGTATCTCACTGATTAGTATACCAGGCAAAGTATTCACTGGCATCTTGGAAGGGAGGGTGCGATCAGTAGTTGAGAGGAAGTTGGATGAAAACCAGTGTGTTTTCAGACCACAGAGAGGCTGTCAGGATCAGATGTTCAGTATGCGCCAGGTAATTGAAAAATGCTACGAGAGGAATAGGCAGTTGTGTTTATGTTTCGTAGATCTAGAGAAAGCATATGACAGGGTACCGAGGGAAAAGATGTTCGCCATACTGGGGGACTATGGAATTAAAGGTAGATTATTAAAAGCAATCAAAGGCATTTATGTTGACAATTGGGCTTCAGTGAGAATTGATGGTATAATGAGTTCTTGGTTCAGGGTACTTACAGGGGTTAGACAAGGCTGTAATCTTTCACCTTTGCTGTTCGTTAGTTTACATGGATCATCTGCTGAAAGGCATAAAATGGCAGGGAGGGATTCAGTTAGGTGGAAATGTAGTAAGCAGGCTGGCCTATGCTGACGACTTGGTCTTAATGGCAGGTTGTGCCGAAAGCCTGCAGTCTAATATCATGGAACTTGAAAATAGGTGCAATGAGTATGGTATGAAAATTAGCCTCTCGAAGACTAAATTGATGTCAGTGGGTAACAAATTCAACAGAACTGAATCTCGGATTGGTGATACAAAGCTAGAACAGATCGATAATTTCAAGTATTTAGGTTGTGTGTTCTCCCAGGATGGTAATATAGTGAGTGAGATTGAATCAAGGTGTCGTAAAGCTAATGCAGTGAGCTCGCAGTTGCGATCAACATTATTCTGTAAGAAGGAAGTGAGCTCCCAGACGAAACTATCTTTACATCGGTCTGTTTTCAGACCAACTTTGCTTTACGGGAGCGAAAGCTGGGTGGACTCAGGATATCTTATTCATAAGTTAGAAGTAACAGACATGAAAGTAGCAAGAATGATTGCTGGTACAAACAGGTAGGAACAATGGCAGGAGGGTACTCGAAATGAGGAGATAAAGGATAATTTGGGAATGAACTCGATGGTTGAAGTGTACGCATAAACCGGCTTCGGTGGTGGGGTCATGTGAGGCGAATGGAGGAGGTTAGGTTACCTAGGATAATAATGGACTCTGCTATGGAGAGTAAGAGAAGTAGAGGTAGACAAAGACGACGATGGGACTCGGTTTCTAACGATTTAAAGATAAGTGGTATAGAACTAAACGAGGCCACAACACTAGTTGCAAATCGAGAATTGTGGCGACGTTTAGTAAATTTCAGAGGCTTGCAGACTGAACGCTGAAAGGCATAACAGTCTATAATGGTAATGTATGTATGTATGTTTAATGAAATCTTTTTTTATCGTATCGTATCGTAATCTGTTTACTCTCCAGGGTCGGTTTTCCCCTCGGACTCAGCGAGGGATCCCACCTCTACCACCTCAAGTGCAGTGCCCTGGAGCTTCAGACTCACGGTCGGGGATACATCTGGGGAGGATGACCAGTACCTCGCCCAGGCGGCCTCACCTGCTATGCTGAACAGGGGCCTTGTGGGGGGATGGGAAGATTGGAAGGGATAGACCAGGAAGTGCGAAGGAAGCGGCCGTTACCTTAAGTTAGGTACCATCCCGGCATTTGCCTGGAGAAGTGGGAAACCACGGAAAACCACTTCCAGGATGGTTGAGGTGGGAATCGCACCCACCTCTACTCAGTTGACCTCTCGAGGCTGAGTGGACCCCGTTCCAGTCCTCGTACCACTTTTCAAATTTCTTGACAGAGGCGGGAATCGAACCCGGACCTCTGGGGGTGGCAGCTAATCACACTAACCACTACACCACATATTAGTTACCATATTATGTATTTATACAGAAATAAGTATATGATTCCAAGAAAATTTATTTTATTTATTATTATTTTTATTTACATATTTTACGCCCACATTGGAGCACTTAAATCAATACATTTGAGTTAATTTCTTCTTTTTCTTCTCCCAGACCTTTCTCATCCTCTCCGACCTGGAAGCCTTTTGTGTGTCCGATATAGTATTTTGTTTCCGTTCAACTGTTTTTAGTTTGAGACTTATGCTTTTGTTTTTCAACATCCTCTTCTCTTTTCTGTCTTTGATTTGTTGCCGAGTTATACCCAATCCTTCCAAATCATCCTGAACTTCTTTGAACCAATTATTATTTAATTTATTTTTCAAAAAGTAATCATTACAATTGTCTGTGGCAAAAAATCTACCACAATCCGTTTAGGCAAACTGAAAAATACATATGTGGTTTGTGGTTAATATTTTAACCATATTACATAAATTGGTTTTTATTGTTAAGAGTAGATATTTTTCACTTCAGGAATATTATTTCTAAAAACGTATAATGCAGTATATAAGAAAATACGAATATAAATAACACTCTGAAATACATTAGAGAAAATGAAAAACCTAAAAAATTATACCATTCAAACATATTCAAACACATTCAAACATGGCAGAAAATCTGAAAGATGCTAAAGAAACATATGAACAGACTAAAATGTTACGTGTAACGCACACTTACTCTGTAGAAAAGTATTTCAAAACATGAACGCACATCAGTTTTTCCCATGGAATGGGGCAAAGCATGCCTTCCACAAAGCTACTTCACATGTGCTGCACTGCAACTTGTTTCTTCTAGGCATTGCTTGGGTGCTGCAAAATTCACACCTCCTCGATGTTCCTGCTGAGGATAATGACAACAATACCACTTCAGTAGGTATTAGTTTTGCTAATAAAAACAGTAGTGTTTATTACTGATCCCGTTTCCCTGTTTTTAGAGGATTGGTGGTGAACTCTTGATTAGGCACTTGTTTTACAGCCGGATGCCCTTCCTACCACTAAGCTCTGCAGAACAGTTGACGAGGTGGAAGAGAACAATGAAACACACACAATCACAGAGTTCCCAACAGGAGAGAAGCTATAATTCAAAATAAACATTGCTGACCTGACCGGGAATCGAACCTGGGACATTCGTGTCCAGAGACCAGCATAGATCCACTCGGCTACCAAGACATACTGACCATAACAGTAATAAAAGAGTAATGGCAAGTTTTTAATATAGTATTTTAGTACAGTATTTATTTAAACATAACAGGCGATTAGCCCCGATACATATTCACACAGCCCCTTTTCATGCACAGGCAACTAACAACCAAAAGCAAAGAAACACGAGACTCCTTGGGCATGCCATGAGGTCCGTCAGATACTCCAGAAACGTGACACTCCCTTCGGCAGTCATCTTCACTCCCTCATGCCACGTCCATCGCCTCCATTTAATATTTAAAAACAAAATAAATAATAAATAAAATATAATAATATCAATAATAGGCCTATAAGCTAACAACTTACTACTAATGTCCGGCCGCGCCGTCGCCCCTGGTGAGGAAAAGGCCAACCTCCCTGCGATGGCACGACCGACACTACCCGTGGGGCCTAAAAGAGGACCCCCTCTACCTCTACCAGATGACAACGCAGTTCTCTCACCATTCCATTTACGGGCGGCCACTTGGGGCTGAAACCGCTCTCGTCCTGTTCCTCTCCCCTCTCACTCCTCATCCCACATTTATCTTCATCATTTTTGGGGTAGGCCCGTCCCACCCCATCCATTTACGAGCATGCCTTCCTCTCCCTAACCGATCTACTATACATAAATAGTGAGAAAACCGCACATGCCTTCATAGATACAACTAAGTGTCCTCCTGCTACCGTACTACAATTAATAATAGGGAAAAAATAATAATGAACAATTAATACTCGCAATTAACTACCATACAAATAAAATAATAATTGAATACCTACAATTCCATTCCTAAATAAATCCAGTCTGGTCCTACTCTATCCTTATATTCTACACGTATCATTTATATCAGGTCATTGTTACAAAATCAGCCGACATCAGGTTTCATCAACTATTAGCACATGACCTTGCCTGCCTGTCTACTGCGTTCGCAATTCTTGTCCACTGTCCCACTATGGCTGAATTCCAATATACTGTTAGTCAACAGTTTCACAATCACCTGTCGTATCACGATCTATAGGGCCTCCTCCTACAGTTACAAAATCAAAAAAGCTCCCTAACTTAACACATTACACTCACCTTATTTTTTTCAGTGACATAAACACACTTCCATCTTTTCAGCCTTTACACATCCACTTATACTTCCTATGTCTCCTCCTCTCTCCCCTTTCTCTCACACTCCTTTTTAATGTCGCATAAGTACCTGTTAAACTGCCCCCCATCTTCCCATTGCCTGATAATCCACCTTATATTATTCCTCTCATCCCCTTTTTCTAATAATTCACGATGTTTGGCACTCAATAGACAATTCCTTAACTTACTCGTTTCTTTATAATTACTAAAATGAAAATCGTCGTTTACTACCCCCACATAATACAGATACCGTCTTATCTCTACCCTTTAGCCATCCCTTGTTCTTGCGGAGTCCCATCAACCACCATACCATCCTACCCCTATTTAGCCTATCAACATACCTAATATTTATCACCGTTACTTCCAACACTTTATTCAAAACACTAAGGGAATTTCTTAGCCAATTTCTTCTAATAATCTCTGCTTCTGCATATCTCTAATCCTCCTGGAGATTACCTTCCACCCTCTTGCTTCTGTCTTCGACCAAACCGAATCCCACATGTACCCCAAACCTATCTTCTCCAAATATCCTTTAATTTTTCTAGCCAGCATCCCTTATACATGCTCTTCAGTTGTTGCTTGTACGCGGCTTGCAACAATTTCCCGCCCTCTCCTCTTTTCAAAATCACCCAGTATTTAACTATTCTTTTCACACACTCAACTTCTGTATCTTCCCCACAGAAATTCCACCCCTGCATTAGCTGTGCACTGCGGGAGTCGCATCACCGACTTAACGAAATTACAAATGATTCGTCTTAATTCCACTCTTTTCTCATCCAACCCCCATACTTCAGCCCCATACATTACCCTACCAATAACCACCGATCTTAAAACTAACCTCAAGGTTTTATAGCTGATACCCGGAAATTTAGCCAACAAGTTTTTGATTGATGCTAGGGCGACAATGCCTTTGCTTCTCGCTCGACTTATTTGATGGCCCAAGTCTCTTTTCTGTTAATAATGACTCCTAAATATTCCTTCGTACTTACTTGTTCCAACCTTTCTCCCTGCACGAAACATTTCCCATTCTCCTTTCTTTTTTTGTGTACCAGGGCTACTGGCACTTTCGATTTATTCCCGTTAATTTTCAAGGCCCATTTCTTTGCGAAATCCGACACCGCACTTCAGCCCATCTGCATCCCTCTTGACGTTAGCGTGATCAATATCACATCATCAGAAAAATCAGTCCTGGTATCTCTAACCCATTAATCATCGGAACGGCCTAATTGCTTCCCCATGTCCATCCAGAATATCGTTAATAAATAAAATAAACAATTTTGGCGATTATTTACACCCTTGCTTTAAACTCACCGTAGACTCTTGTTCCGTAATAATAAATTTGGAGCTTAATCTATAAGGAAAATAATTTATTGTACAGGAATATTTCCTAACAGCATTATTGACAAAAAGAACTTCCAATAGAACAAAAAACACACGCCTTGCGCACTTCAAGACTGTCATCCTTTTTTAAACAAAACTTAAGGGAGAGCTGTCATGATACCAACCACTACAAACACATAACAGGATAGAAATCAAAATTCACTTAACATCCTCCCCTCCTTGCAATTTTCGTTTACACTAATCCACAGATAAAATTGCAACACAATGAAAATAGACAGCAGCATTCTACAATAAAACATTACAATATTTCATTTGACACTGATTTTCATACAATGACTGTCTCTTCTGGAATATTCATAAGTCCAAACGTTTTGGTGTTTTCACTATTCTACCACTTCTTGTAGACTTCACTTGTGGATTTGCCACTGCATCAGATGATCAATGCGAAGCCTTCTCTGGCTGTATCTCCAGGATAGAATCTGGCCGATTGCTCTGTATTACTGCAGATTCATCTGAAGAGGCGACTTCTAAGGAATAAAGCCTTTGAACTGGTCGCACCCTCTCGCCCGCAGCCGTTCTCAGTTTGACAACCCTGACGACGCCATCCTTACCAGGGAACACCTCCTGGACGACACCTAGTGGCCAATCGACTCGTTTGATGTCATCAGCTCCGATCAGCACAATGTCTCCAACGTTCACTTTGTTGGATGTCCTACCTCCCTGTTGAATAAGAAGAGCCAGGTATTCTTTGCTGAACCTCTGCCGAAGATCGTCCCGCAGTTTCTGTAGATAACGCCATCATAATTTTATTCCTTTTCTGTCGATGGCATCCAAATCTGGCACATCAGTACTGGGTATCTCATGAAGAAAATCAGCTGGTTTCAGATCGTGTAACTCATCGGATACATATGTCAATGGCCGTGAATTTATAATAGCTTCACAGTCACAGAGTATCGTGCTTAACTCTTCGCAAGTAACCGAAGCCTTGTCCAAATTACGACGAATCAGCTCTTTCACCATTCCAATAAGCCTTTCCCACCACCCTCCCCACCATGCAGCAGTGGGAGGGTTGAATTTCCAAGTTATTCTTTCTACAACACAACTGGAAACTATTCCTTCCCAGTTTAACCCTTGCAAAGCGTGGTTAGCCCCTGTGAAGTTTGTGCCATTGTCGGAGTAGATACCCGAGACCCTGCCCCTGCGAGCAATGAATCTTCGTAGGGCTTGTAGGAATGCGTTTGTTGACAGAGACCTGACAAGCTCAATATGAACTGCTCGATAGACGGCGCAGGTGAATAACACGAGCCACGCCTTTTCTCCAGTCTTCAGATACATGGTCAAGCAAGATCTACCCCGGTGACTTGAAATACTGCGGTGCAGTTAACTCGCTCCTTGGGAAGTGGGGCAGATTGTGTCCCCATTGACTTGGACCGATACCTCTTACATATGACACAGCTTATTATGATTCGCCTAACCTTCTTCCTCCTATGACCCAGAAGTCTTCTCTAAGCATTGTTAATAAAGTTTGAAGTCCAACGTGCTTAGACAGGCCATGTTTTTCCATCACCATTCTCTCAACGACGATGTTATCTGAAGGCAGCACCATGGGGCACTTGAAGTTTTCTGTATAATCACCGTAGGCTAACTTTGTTCGCAGCATTAGAATTCCCTGACTATCTTCAAAAATCTGAGTTTTCCTTTTCATCTTTTGCTCTATGATCTCTCTGTTCTCTGTTTGAACACATCTTATCAGACATCTTTCTGCCTCGACTACTTCTTCTACAGATAGTTCTCCCTTCCTTTTGGCATCTTGGTTTCGTAGGTTGTAGACAAATCTCAGTGCCCAGCCAATCATGCATAACGTTCTATGGTAACTAGAAAAACAGCAGAGTCTCGATGTAAACTCTTCCTTATCAAATACTGCATTCGTTACGAGAATCTTTCTCTTCTCCTTGTTGACTTCATCCTCAGGAGCCACAATGTCCAATTTAGGCCATCGTTCAGGGTCATCCTTGAGCCATGTGGTTCCTTCCCAAAACTTACTTTCTACCAGAAACTTTGCGCTCATGCCTCTGGATAGTAGGTCAGCAGGGTTTAAAAACCTTGGAACATGATGCCAATACTTCGGGTCACTGACCTTGCGTATTTCCTCACAACGATTTCCTACGAATACACTCCAGTTTCCTTTCGTCTTGATCCAGGTGAGTACCACTGTTGAGTCACTCCAAAAGTATGTTTTACAGTCTTGGAGGTTTAATGCCCTTTTCACTTGTGTGCATAACCGAGTGGCTATGACCGCAGCGAACAATTCTAGGCGGGGTATAGTTATCGGTCCTAAAGGTGCAACCCTAGGTTTAGCTTGGACCAACTGTAATGACAAAATAGAGTCCTTTTCTGCCCTTAGGAATATACACGTAGCATATGACAACTTGCTGGCATCAGCAAACACATGAACAGTTAATCCCCTGCTATCAAATTTCCATGGTACAAGTCTTCTTGGAATCCTGCATTGTTTCAACAAAGGTAAGTGTTTCACCCAAGAATGAAATTTGTTCGTTATCTGTTGTGGTAATTCCTCATCCCATCCATATTTTTCTCTCCAGGCTTCCTGCATCAATAATTTAGGGATTAATGTTACTGGACACAGAAAACCAAGTGGATCAAAAATACGTTGTACAATTGACAGTAAGCTTCTCTTAGAAGTTGAAAGTGTGGTTAGCTCAACGGTATTAATGACACAGAACACCTCATCTGACCGAGCATCCCACATAAGACCAAGTATTGAAACAATGTTCTCTGACTCTGATTTTTCTGGTGAATTGCTTATCCACCCTCTTAATTCAAAATGTGCTGAACTCATCATTTTAGTAGGTTTTTCAATGAACTCGCTCATCTCTTCTTTTGTTTCACAGCTAGTGACACAATTGTCCACATAGAAAGAATTCTGCAGCTTCTTGGCAGGTTTCAGATCTTCAGCTGAAACTTTACTCAGGTGATGCGCTATAGTTGCTCCTAATAGGAATGGGCTGCACGTAACCCCAAACACTACTCTGCAATGCCGCAATGTGATGACCTCGCCTTTGGAATAATCTTTCTACCAGAGAAATCTTAGAAAATCTCTGTCATCCTCATAGAGGCTTATCTGCAGGAACGCCTTTTTAATATCAGCTGTGACCCCTATGGCATGCCTTCGAAACTGCAACAAAAGTTTGGGAATAATCTCGATGAAATTTGGTCCCTTCTCCAAGCATTTATTCAGCGAATTGCCATGTCTGTCCTTTGCCGAAGCATCAAACACAGGCCTAATTTTGGTAGTTAAACTTGATTCCTTAATGACTGCTCTGTGCTGTAAATAGTGGCCTGACGCCCCGTCATTTTTATTTACAGTCTCCACGATTCCACATTCTATCCACTCCTGAATCACATCATCATAATCTTTAAGCTTGTCCAAGTTTACCAATCTTCTAGTGACTGCTTCCAACCTCTTCTCAGCTAACTTCCTGTTATCCAACAATTCTGAAAGGCCATCCTTCCAGGGGAGACGAACCTCGTATCTCCCTTCTTCATTCATCCTTACAGTTTCATTGAAGTGTTTCACGACTTCCTCTTCCATCTCTTTCTTTGACTGAAACTCTGCAGGGTCCTTTATGCCAATGGTTTCTAACTTCCACAAGTCTGATATATCCATTGCTTTACCACAAGTGAGACTGACTAGTGACTTATTGCCCTTAGCCAGATCTCGCTGACCCATCACTGTCCAACTTAACCTGGTTTCCAGTGCATACATATTTTCACCCAGCTTAATCAGAACTCCTGTAAGCAGCTTCCCCAAAACATCTGCTCCAAGCAACAAATGCACCTTTGGAACATTGACCCCAACATCTGTTAACTGAATGTTTCTAGTTGCAAGAACAGGGTAAACATGTTGCGTTTCTAACCTTGGAACATAACCACATATTTTCTTCTTATCAAGCACCGAGATTGTGCATTTGAAATCCCCTTTTAGTGCTTGTAGTGTTACATCATAAACATTATGGGTCTCTTTGCTAGTTTCTACACCCCCAAACAAACAATGAGACATCACTTCCTTTCCCACTTTTTGTAGTCGTAACTTCTTAGCGCTTTCTTTGGTTATGTAAGATATTTGTGACCCAGAATCTAATAAAATTCGTGCAAGCTTGACAGGTCCTTCACTACCATAAACCTTCACAACAAGAGATTGTAGTAATAGCGTCTCTGCATTTTGATAGGCAGTTAAAGTCTCAGTGTTTTGATTATTTTGATTATCCTTTCCCTTTGAACTTTCCCTCTCCTCTTTCTTAGTAACTAAACCAGGACATAAGATAGCACAATGATCCCTTTTTAAGCAAATCATACACTTCACAAATGCTTTACATTTGCTCGAGTTATGCCCTTTCCTTAAACAACGAAAGCAAGCACCCCTTTTCTTGAAAATATCCTTCTTCTCTCCATTCTGGAGATTCCTCACTTTAAAACAATCAGCAGATGTATGGAAACTCTTGTCACACCAGATACAACCTGTTTCAGTTTTCTGATCCTCACCTGAGTACAAAGCAGCAGCAGTGGGAAGTCTCTCTTGTTTACCTTGCTTGCATAACATGTCATCCCTCTTCCCAATAAAACTAGAGCGAGCAAGTGACAAACGTTCTTCGCTCTCCACTTCTTGTTTTATAAACAGTAACAACTTGCTTAGGTGATGATCGTGATCATTTTCTGATATATGAGATACACGAACTCTTTCCCATGCCTTCATGACCTCTTCTGGTAATGCCGACTCCACCAGAGGATACAGCATTGCTGCATACTTATCACTAGTGACTCCTAAAGATTCCAAAGCTCTCAGTTGTGTTTCTAATTTATCATAGAGACTTCCAATACTAAGGCTACTACCTTCGGTAGCTTGAAGCAGAACAAGATTTAGAAGTTCTAGGACATATACTTCTATAAGTAATTCTTCCCTGGCATACCTGGATTTCAGGTGATCTATTGCTTTTTGATAGTTCACTCCGGACGGAGGGAAACTCTCAACTAGCTCCCTGGCCACAGAACCTGGAACAGTAGCCTGTAGTACTGAAATTTGTCTTCCGGGTCGATATCACAATCGTCGTTTATTTTCTTAAACTGTAGCCAAAAACCAATCCAGTTTCTTATATCTCTATCGAACTGTTTAAGCTGTAGCTTGGGTAAACTGAAATTCATTTTCTTCGTCGTCTCGATCTCACTCGCTAAGGTCTCACCTCCACCAACAGATAAATTCACTTGAAAATTATTTTCGAACTTAACCTTAGATTGTAGCCACTTCTCCCGGTACGTTTCTGCCGTGTCGAATTCCTTTGCGTCGTCTTCTTCTGTCGTTTCTTCAACACCCCTAAGTGCTTGAACCTTTTCATCCAAAGATAACATCCGCATTGCCTTATCTTCTAAAATACGGAAGTGTGTCAACATTTCTTCCGCATCTACGACTGCTTCCGATACTTTTGATTGAAACTCGCCATGTGCTCTCGTAAATAGTCTATGTATTTGCGATCTTTCCTTATTATACTGTTTAAGCTCCTCCATCTTAACTATGTCCTGTCACGGTCGCCAGAAAATGTTCCGTAATAATAAATTTGGAGCTTAATCTATAAGGAAAATAATTTATTGTCCAGGAGTATTTCCTAACACCATTATTGACAAAAAGAACTTCCAACAGAACAAAAAACACACTCCTTGCGCACTTCACGACTGTCATCCTTTTTTTAAAACAAAACTTAAGGGAGGGCTGTCATGATACCAACCACTACAAACACATAACAGGATAGAAATCAAAATTCTCTTAACAACTCTAGTGGTCTGCTCAACCTATCTTCACCCAATTTTACACAGCACCTAACCACATTATATATCGCCTCCACTGCCCTTAACATCTTTTCCGACACCCCCAACCTACCCAATTTCTCTAATAGAGCCCCTCTATTCACCCTACCGGACGCCTTTTCAAATTCAATTGTCGCTACATACACCTTACCTCTTGGCAAGCTCATATACTCCTCCAAAACCGTCTTCACTGTCATTATATTGTCCGCTGTTCTTTTCATTTTTCTAAACCCCCCTTGGTAATCTGAAAATACTTCGTTTCTTTCTGCCCATTCACTTAACCTGTTCACTAACACCCCTGTATAAATTTTAAGGAATCTAGCAGAGATATTCCCCTATAATGATTCATACTGTTTTTACTACCCTTTCCCTTATATATTGGGCATACAATTCCTGTCTCCAACTCCCTAGGGTACTTCCCCTCATCAAAAATCTT
Source organism: Anabrus simplex (assembly GCF_040414725.1). NCBI lineage: Eukaryota > Metazoa > Arthropoda > Insecta > Orthoptera > Tettigoniidae > Anabrus > Anabrus simplex. The sequence continues at coordinate 173,319,124 of NC_090271.1, forward strand.
ATTGAATAGTTTAACTATGCCCTCTATCATGTTCCATTTTTGCTCATTTCCTTCCAAAACTTATTATTGATACCATTGCAACCCCCGCCGCCCTCTCCCTAATTCTTCTTATCACAGCCAAAGTTTCTTCTCTTGTGATTTCCTTGTATAGTTCGTAAATTCCTACTCTTCTATTCCTCCAAATTGCTTCGTCCCTGGCCTCACTCAACCATACCTCCCACTCCCCCCCCCCCCGCCCCGAGTAATTCCCTAAAGTAGCTAACCCACTGTACATCCTCAATGCTCGTTGTCTATAGACTCCTTCCACCCTTAATTATTGTATTTATCCTTCCCCAAACTTTCTCGGTGTTGTTCATCTTACATTCTTTACTTATGGCTTCAGTCTGTTCCTCTAACCACGCCTTTATTACCTCACAAATTTTCTTTTTGTAAGCTTTCCTTAACTTACAAAAAACTTCTCTTTCTAAGCTCCAACCTTTTTTCTATACTCCCATAACGCTCCCAGCACCCTCTTTCGTATACCTTCACACTCTATCTTAAACCATTCTTCTCCCTCTTTATTTTTTCTTCTTCCACCATTATCTATCTGAGCTATCATCTTTATTGCATGTAGCAGCAATTCCAAGGCTTTATCGATCTTATTCTCCTCTAACGCCCTTTCCCATCTATATTTCAGTATGTGTACTTCTTCTTTTGCTACCCTGTCCCAAACCCTTTCCATTTTCTCTGTCCATTTGTACTTATTATACCCTCTCCCTAGTTCGTCCTTCATCTTAACTTCTTTCCTTGTATTCTTCTCCTCCCCCCTTTTTAACAGAACCCACACTGGGAAATGGTGCAATTCAATCCAGTCTCCTACCTCCATCCTTATAATATCCTCTAAGACTCCCTCCGAGCTTAAAACTATATCTATCACACTACCCCCTGCTCTGAGACATAGGTCAATTTACCTGTACTGTCACCCTCTTTCCTTCCACTCAGAATATATACATTCCCCGCTGCGCACATTTCTAAGAACTTCTCCCCATAACTGTTTATAGTTTTATCCTCATTTCTTCTACTTCTCAACGTGCCAGTCCCGTCTTCCCTACTATATACTGGACTCTGTTCCCCTATTCTCACGTTCCAATCTCCAAATAGCAGCACGTCCTCTTCTTCTGCAAACTTCTCCCTTATCATACTGATCTCCACCAATAGCTCTTCACAAAGATGCTTATTTGTGTATACGGAACTACAAGGATGGCAATACACGAACGCTAGGATTATTCTCTTCATCCTTCCCTCTACCCATCCCATATTAAATCTCATCCATATAACTTCCTGCATATCTGTCTCGATATTTATGCTAGTTCACTAATATCTTCTTTAATTAGTACTAGCATTCCTCCTGGGGTGCGTCCTTTATTCCTCTCCATTCTTCTATATTTATATTTAATCACAAACCCCTTCCATGAAATCTCTTTCTCTCCTTCCAACCACGTCTCCAAGAGTGCCACAACACTGAAACTTTCCACTACTTCTCTAACCTTTTTATGTCCTGTTTTGTTTCCTATCCCCTCTATATTCACACATCCTATTTTCCAATATAGTTATCAATCCTCCCTCCCTTCTAAATTGCCTCCCTTATTCTTACTCCTTGTAGCTCTCACCCTCTCATTTCTTGTTTCGATACCTCCTTTTCTTAACATTATTTGCCGTTCCATGCCTTCCGTATCCTCCCCCCCCTTGCACACTTTACCCCACAAGTCCTTTAGGCTCCTACTTCTTCCTCTGTTCATAACATCTCTTCTCATGTTCTTTCTTACTCTCTAAACCACTACACACTGCACCCGCCGGTTCTTGCTGCTCACCCTCACTCGCCCCTTCGCTGCTCTGTTCTTTTGTATCCATATTGCGTTGCCCACTTCCACATGGGTTGATCTCCACTCCTTCCTCCACTTCACCCCTAGTTGTTTCTGCTTCTTGCTTTCCATCTTGCACTGCCACCACTCCTCCCTCGGAGCTGACGTGTTCGTCCATCTCTTTCAGCTTTGCCACCGGGTGCTCCATAACCCATCTCCCATTCGTCACCACTAGTCTCTGACCTCTTATGCGGGCTTTTAGCCCTTGATGCCTCGTTCTCCAAAGATGCCTATTCAGAATCTTCATGTTCTCCACACCTTCTTTTCCAATGTCCCTCCTCACCCATACTTTCGACCCTGCAAGTTACTGCCGTTTCTTAGCACCATTTCTGCCATTAGGGTAGAGAATACTGTACCCTAATTGGTCTCCGTCCTTTTGCTTTGCCCACTCTCTCCACATCGTCTATGTCCACTTTACTGAAATTTATCTTCATCCTATCCCGTATGACCTCTACTACCTTATAGATTAAATCAATCTTTCCTTCTTTCACACCTTCTTCCACACCATATATAAATATGGCTTTCTTCTTTCTCTCATGCCTGTACCTCTCTGCTTCCTTCTTCATCATCATCACCTCTTCTTTCAGATGTTTCACCTTCCCTCTTAATAACTCTATCTCTTTCTCATTGTTGCACGCTCTCTTGTTCGATTCCTCCGTCTTCGTTTCTAACCATTTCTTCATGTTCCCTATCTCCTTTCTCTGTTCTTCCATCATGTCCTTTATTTCTTCCACCTTATCCCATTGACAATTTTCTTGAATTACTTCCTTCACTGCCACCTTCAGTGCTGCCATATCTTCCATGCTGAATTTGCCACTGGTATTTGGGTCTGGGTTTAATTTCACCCCCCAATGACCAGAAGAACAGCTAACACTGCTGCTACCAGCACCGCTTCACCCCATTTTATCTCCTCTTTTCCTTTTACCAGTGCATTCTTGGCCTCCTTCTTCTGCTTCAACTGCCACCTCCCAATCGCGGCCCGGTACTGCTCGATACCAATCATATTAACGGCACGCACTGTTACAAAGCGACCTCGCTCCTCGCTTGCTCAAGCCAGACCGTGATAAAACTGTAATACAACTGACAGTGCTATGAAAACTTAACTTTCGTACTAAGATGTTGTATTCAGTATGTTCCTCTCAAGTTCACCAATATGTAAACCCATACAATTTAGCTAATAACATCTTAGCCATATATAGTGCGTATAATATATGTGCAATACTATATAAAGCTTATATTGACAGAAATATGGTTCATGAAAGATCATATGCATCCCACGCGTTAGTTATTTATAAAATAAAACTACCTTGTTTTTCGCAAGAAGTGAGGTTACGGATGAATGATCAGGAAACATACAAAATGTAAGTAAGACTTGATATTTTAAAAAGGTCCTATCAAATTATAATTTAGACATATTACCATCATCAAAATATCACTGAAAGAGCAATTAAATATGAGAAATACATTCACTTACCGCCTAAAATGTAAGCCATGAGTCCAACAATATTCCAGAATGCACTGTGGTTGATTAATTGACCACAATAACAAAATGGTGCTGCTCTCTCTTGCAAATCATAGACACCAAGGTTTGGCTATGTTTTCGACCACAAACCGTTCCGGGAGAAAGCATTCTAGCGTATGGTTGATTATCCAACAAAAATGAAAGAAATATGAGACCTAATACAATGTGGTTAAATTACTAACCACAAACGTATAAAGGGTTTTAAATGCCAGTCAGCCAAGGTATACCCGTAATCTATTGATCTCATACGATGAGTTTCCGAAAACAGCGATAGAAGTCGAGCTCTTATTTCCGAACATCTCTTAATTATATACTCATTTCTCTTTTCTGTAGACAATCATTCATCCACGCTAACTATTTTATTCTAACTAGCATCGATAGGTGTTCTTGTTCAACATCAGCAACAATTTTCTTCGGCAGTACCATAGGTTCGTAAACATTGTCTTAAACTCCAACTGTGGGAGTTTGAAACTGAACCATTTTTGCATTCTCTCTGACTGTGACTTGCTCTCTGAACATCTAGGAGCATTGTTGGGATATGTTGTATCATCCATTATATAGATTCTTTGAAATAAAATGGTAGCACATAGTTGACTGGAAGCAACACCTCCTAGATATATAAGGCCTCACAACTGTTCTGGGAATATACCGTGACGTCAAAATCGGGAGGCAAGCTTGAACCTTTTCAGTAATAACACAGCAATGAGTTTGGCCATGTAACGCTGAAATTAGAAGAGTTTTAATTCGTTTAATGGTGCCAATTGTTAATACCGTTGTACGTAATGGTACTGATGTGTTGCGTACTCAACTTTAAGGAGAATTCCGGCAGTGATAACGAAGTGCATGCATTAAGTTTACGAAAGACGAGGTTATGCGGCAGATATGTTTACGTGCAATTCCAAGACAAGACTACAGATTTACTAATAACTCAATGGTGAGTAACTATTATTATTACATTCTCACACAATCATAATGAGTATAGGCCTTTGACGTATTTAACTACACGCAACAGCTGGTGATATGTAGGCATATTTACTCTTTAATGATATAAGGTTATGTTAGATCACAATCATGGGATACATTATTTCAACGGTATTATTATTATTATTATTATTATTATTATTATTATTATTATTATTATTATTATTATTATTATTATTACCGTATTATTATTATTATTATTATTATTATTATTATTATTATTATTATTATTATTATTATTATTATTATTATTATTATACGCATTAAAACATACCACCTACAGGAGCTGCTGGTGTAGGCCGATTCACTCTGTAAATGCACGAATTTCGCTCACGGTGATACATTATTTTACAGGTATGCCACAGATATTTCAAAGTCGGTGATATTTTATGGGAAGTAACTGGTACTGATCCTGCCAGAATGTGACTATAAATATGATGGGCAGTTGGAAAAGATATAAGCCACTGCTGTCTCTGACAATCATGGTCTTGGAAGAGGAGTAGTTAAAAGAACCAGGCAAAAATGTAGAATAGAAAGGAGCAATAAACAGAGCCATTGAAGATAGTACATATCTCATACACAGAATTTCAACACAGCTGAAAAGTACAATAAACACGTTGTTACCTGATGGTTGTTGTACTGTGATGAAGGGAATGTAAGTAATTTTTCTGTACGTCGATACATCAAGGCAACCATACTGCATGGCATATGTAATCATCTTATAAGACATGGCCTTTATTCTAAACGGGTTTTATTAAAGTAAAAATATTTCTAATGTATATGTGGACAAAATTACTAATATAAATGCGGTATATTCTTTAGTTACAAAACATCATAGCTGCATCACAAGGAATGAGTGTAACAATGTGTAGAAAGATTCAATAAATAAGTTAATTCTAGTCCTAGTTGGTGAATTGGACACCGAGGATGATATCCCCACAGTTAATTTAATAGCCATAGTTAAAACATTTCTTAGTTCATAAAGGAGTATGTGCATGATTTTCTTGTTATTTGTTCAACCTTCTGTCTGATATCTCCTCATGTTTACAAATTTATGGCCGACCCCGTGGTGAGGGGATATAATGCCTGCCTCTTACCCGGAGGCCCCGGTTCGATTCCAGGCCAAGTCAGGGATTTTTACCTAGATCTGAGGGCTGGTTTGAGGTCCACTCAGCCTGCGTGTTTACATTTGCGAGCTATCTGACGGTGAGATAGCGGCCCAGGTCTAGAAAGCCAAGAATAACGGCTGAAAGGATTCGTCATGCGGAACCCAAGACACCTCGTAATCTGCAGGCCTTCGGGCTGAGCAGGATCAAGGCCAAGCCCTTCAGGGCTGTTGCGCCGTGCGATTTTTACAAATTTATGAGAGAGTAGCAATTTAATGTTGCCACAATATGTCAATACTTTTAAAAGAGTAGGCTCCAGTCCGAATGGTAGTCCAATATTAGGTTAGAAACTTACATACTTTCTGGAATACATAAAGGTTTCGAACAGAATTACAAATTAGTAACATCGATGGTAGGTGAAATTCTCATTAAACCATACATGAACTTCAAGAGAGGAAACATTGTAGGCTCATGTGCAAATACTGCCAGTGATGCTACATCAGCTTAGATGTTAGGCCTATGCTAATATTATACGTGCTAGTTTTCTTTTAAGATCACGTAATCATCATCATCATCATCTGTTTACCCTCCAGGTTCGGTTTTTCCCTCGGACTGAGCGAGGGATCCCACCTCTACCGCCTCAAGGGCAGTGTCCAGGAGCGTGGGACTCTTGGTCGAGGGATACAACTGGGGAGAATGACCAGTACCTCGCCCAGGCGGCCTCACCTGCTATGCTGAACAGGGGCCTTGTGGAGGGATGGGAAGATTGGAAGGGATAGGCAAGGAAGATGGAAGGAAGCGGCCGTGGCCTTAAGTTAGGTACCATCCCGGCATTCGCCTGGAGGAGAAGTGGGAAACCACGGAAAACCACTTCCAGGATGGCTGAGGTGGGAATCGAACCCACCTCTACTCAGTTGACCTCCCGAGGCTGAGTGGACCCCGTTCCAGCCCTCGTACCACTTTTCAAATTTCGTGGCAGAGCCGGCAGCTAATCACGCTAACCACTACACCACAGAGGTGGACAGATCACGTAATACCTATTTAAATTGAAATATGTTTGTAACATTCTGTTGTGATGTTAGCAATTCGGCCTAAGTGAGTTAACATTGCAAAATGCTGTCGTGTTTTACAACTGTCTGCTGTTTATCTTTAATGGCAGAGTCACTAAAATACGGTAATAACGACAGTATAATTCAATATCCTTCAAATTTGAAACGCTATTTGTTAGTAAATAAATTATTCCGTTGGCAAAAAATATTAAATTCATGTCTGTGTTTAACTATGTTCCGCGTTTCTCTGCATTGCCATCGCCTCCGTAGCGTGACGTCACTACGCTGTTGTTAGGCCTTATTATCTAGGAGGTGTTGCTGGAAGTGATCCCCCTTTTCATTTTTAATCTATTCACTACATTTGTTGGTACCGAAATACTCGATTGAATGAACCGACGTACTTTGAATCTTTGACTCAAAATAAAGGAACATTCAGGTTATATTGTACTTCGGCAACTTCGTAAACATACATCTGCAGACTACGGCCTGATAAAGGGAAGTACCTCGCTCGCTTTAGCAATGCTACTTACTCCACTTAGAATTTCAATTTTATTTGGTCCATTTTTAGTTATGCACATATCGTTAGTTAAGCACATATCGTTCAAGAGATATTTATTGCCACCAGAAACGATAACATTCATTGCTCCGCTTTCATTCACTAACAAAATGTCAGAAACTTCATTAGATAGATAACATAACTTGAAACGGAAATGCACTACGGAAAGGGCAAATGCTACACGATTTATTAATGCTATTAACAGCTTCAGTGACACTACACCGTTGAACGAATATCAATATTACCGAAAGAGACTACAAGAGACATTAGACAAACTTATTAGCATAGATGACGTAATACACGACTTTCTTTCGGATCAAGAGTTTGAACCTGATATCGAAAAATGTGAGGAGTATATTGACACGGCCAAACGAGCCATGCAGCGCGCTACACACGGCATTAACGAAAGTACAGCTATTTTAACATCTTCTCTCAGTATTAATGCCCCCAACACAGTACCCTCTGCAATCACACATTCAATAAAACTGCCCACTATCAAACTTGAGCCTTTTAACGGTAACATCGAAACATGGTCTTGCTCTTGGGAACAGTTCCAATCATCAATCATCTGTAGACAAGAACCAGACAGTATATACAACTGATAAACGTGTTTTCTTGAGAGGTCATCTGGAAGGAGTAGCTAAACGTCTCATTGATGGTATCGCCGTCACTGCAGAAAATTATGAAGAAACCAAACGAAATTTGCAGTATAGATATGGTGATAAAAATAGAATTATACAGACATGCTTAGATTACCTAGATAATCTCAAACCCATTCGATCTATCTCTCCTAATTCCTTAACCCGCGAGTGGTCGCTAGCCAAAATGTAACGCGAGTGGTCGCGCGTGAGACTTTCTCTCACATTAAAATAAATGTGACATTTTTTACAGTTTTGTGAGGCGTAAAAATGAAATAAAGAAAATGAAATGGCGCATGGCTTTTAGCGCCGGGAGTGTCCGAGGACAAGTTCGGCTCGCCAGGTGCAGGTTTTTTGATTTGACTCTCATAGACGACCTGCGCATTGTGATGAGTTTGAAATGATGATGAAGACGACACATACACTCAGCCCCCATGCTAGTGAAATTAACCAATTATGGTTAAAATTCCCGACCCTGCCGGGAATCGACCCCGGGACCCCTGTGACTAAAGGCCAGCACGCTAAGCATTTAGCCATGGAGCCTGACATAAATATGAAATGATTAGCTGTTTATTAAAGACACAAATTGCTACTTAAAATAACATATGCAATGTACATAAAAATAATTTTCGTTCTGGAGTTGTAAAAGAAATAAAATCTCACACATGCATTATATCTAGTAAAATTTACGTAAAAAGCAAGGTTTCTGAACACAATAGCATTTTCAAAAACAATAAGTGCTCATAATACAAATACTAACGCTTACAACAGGAGTAAGTTTTCCGCTCAACTTCAAAATAACACCAACGCCATTGGTCGCGCGATGAGAGAAACTCTCACACGGCGCGCACGGATATATAGGAACCTTTGTTCTGACTAGGGGAGGGGGTGCTTACCCTTCAAAAGTGAATCGCTCTACTCACGACAGTTATAAACTCAGCTAGAAGAGGGAACAGTCACCTCACTTTCATCATTGTGAAGTAATATCACAGTAAAAAATAATGTGAGAGAAAATCTCATATAGCGACCACTCGCGGGTTAAATTATAAATGTATATGGAATGCAATCGTCGCATACAAGCTCTGAGGGCTCTGAGAGAGAATGTAGAAAACTACGGACGAATTATTGCACCCAAAATGTGTATTCTGCTCATCCGACTACTCCACCAAACATCATTTCACTTACACACAACCATAAACTACGACAGACGAAACTGCTATCTGCACAATAGAGACCTTATCGCACTCATGAACATATACAAGCTTCCTATGTCGAAATGGGCTAGTAACTCTGAATCTCTACAGGACTCATGGAAGGCTGTGAATATAGTGCCTCATGTAAGAACAAAGTTCTTGGCATTGATTGGAATACCGAGCCTGATGCCTTCTCTCTCATCGCTGGTGATATCTTGATTCACTATTTAGAAAACCTAGTACCAAACGCCTACTATTTCGACTTATTTCAAAATTCTACGACCCACTCGGATTGTTCTCACCAGTCTTAATAATTGGCAAATTACTATTCCAAGATACTTGATACAGAGGTATTGGATGGCTAGAAACACTTCCTTTCGATATTGGTGCAAAATGGTTGTTATGGTGCTCCAATATCCACCATATTTCAGGTATTTCTCTTCCACGATGGATAGGAGCTGAAAATTCACGATTTGAGACCTCTGCGTTACATGTTTTCTGTGATGTATCGGAATGAGCATATGGAGGTGTTATATACCTGCGTACGGAATTTAACAATGACACGACAGTGCGACTAGTATGCAGCAAAGCTAGAGTAGCACCGGTAAAGAAGATCACTTTATCTCATCTAGAACTGCCTGCAGCGATGGTGGGAGCGAGAATTTTACAATATTTCTCTAAGGCCACAAATAATGATATTACAAAGGCAACAATGTGGACTGACTCCACTGTTACACTTGGGTGGATTCACAGCGAACCTCATCGTTGGAAAACATTCGTCTGCAATTGCGTTACCGAGATCATCTCGTACACTTCACCACCAGAGTGGGTGCACTGCCCAGGACTTAATAATCCGGAAGATCATTTATCAAGAGGAATTCGAGCCCAAGACCTACGTTCGACTGAAACAGGGTGGTATGGTCCTACCTGGCTTCGAGCTTCACCACAACACTGGCCTCAAGATTCCATATCTGAGCACAATACACTCCTAGAATTTAGAATGACTACTCATCAAACACTTGCCGTTACCATTCAAATTCCCCTTCTTGATATTTCCAAGTACAGTTCCTACTTCAAACTACTCCGATTAATAGGATGGATTTTTTGTTTCATGAATAACATACGTAACAGAGAAATACGTTACGGGAACTGGCGGCTTCTGAAATGGAAACCAGTCGACATTATCTAATTTATACGGCCCAACAAGAAAGCTTTCCTGAGGAGTATAAAGCTTTACGGGAGCATTTACCACTCTCGAAGATCTCTAAAATTAAACGTTTCCAACAATTTCTGCAAGACAATATGATCCGCCTAAGAGGTCGACCTCAGTTCACTGAAACATCGTTTAATGAGAGACACCCACTCTTTCTTGATTGCAATCATCACTTCTCACATTTATTGATCAGAAAAATTCATATTAAACTGCATCACTTGGGACTTCGGTAACAATTCAGGATCGTTCGAGCACGACAAACCATCAAGAAAGTTCTTCGAATGAGTTTACTATGCAAGCTCGCGAATAACCCTCACGGGCAAGCTCCTGAAGCTCCATTACCAGGGAACCGCGTTAAGTGCGCAACTCCATTTCAAGTCACAGGTTTAGATTTCACTTGCCCGCTGTATACAAAGCAAGGCGACACTGTACGAAAAGTGTATGTCTTATTACGCACTTTTGCCACTACTCGAGCTGTTCACCTGGAACTTACTTCCGACATGACTGTAGACAAATTCTTACTCGCCTTTCAACGCTTCACCAGTCGTAGAGGAATTCCACACACAGTAAATTATATTCAGATAACGCTACTACCTTCCATGCAGCCAGTAAGGAACTCAAAGATGTAACTACTATCATTCAACAAAACGAAACTTCCCAATACGTTGCAACCAATGGAAGTAACTGGAAATTCATTGCTCCACGTACTGCTTGGTGGGAAGGATGGTGGGAGCGTATGATCGGCACAGTTAAGCGGTGTGTTAGAAAGGTCTTAGGACTCAGACAAGTAGACCATGAAACACTTAACACAATTCTGGTCAGTGTGAAGGCCTCAATAAATTCACGTCCATTACTCCAGGATGAAGGCCCCACCACTTTAACGCCTGCTCACTTCCTAAACATCGGAAGACGATTGAATTATATCCCTACTGGATCTGAACCACTTCTGCACAAAGACTTGAAACGACAATTCAGACTTTAGCAAAAGGCAGCAAACGATCTTATGAAAAGATGGACCAAAGAATATCTCTTGGAACTGAGAAACTATCGTCATATCCGGCAGACACATGGAAGATAAGTTCCCTTACGAGTGGGAGATGTAGTTCTTCCACAAAATGACTCACGCCGCCGTCATATGTGGGAGAAATCACTCATCGAAGAGTTACGACAAGGACGAGACGGCCACATCAGGACGCTGATACTCCGCACGACTGATGGACTACAGATCACACGTCCAGCGCAGCTGGTCATCCCACTGGAGGTCGACCAGAGTGGGGAGGATGTGGGAGTTTGAAATGGATCCATTTTTGCATTCTTTCTGACTGTGACTTGTGCTCTCTGAACGTCTACGAGCATTGTTAAGATATGTTGTTGTGTCATCCAGGATACAGATTCTTTGAAATAATATGGTAGCACATAGTTGACTGCAAGTGATTCCCCCTTTTCATTTTAATCTATTCACTACACCAACAAACTCACCTAATCTTGCCGAACTTGTTTCAGGTAGATCATCATCGCTGTCAGGCGTCTCGGGAGGTTTCAGTATATCAGCCAAGCGTCTTATATCTGAGATACTGAACTCCATTGGTGTCCTAACAACCTTTTAACCTGTTAAAACCTGAAACAAAGTGAACAAATTTATATGTCGCATAAATATAAGTGGACTACAGCTACTTTTTGAACAGAAACCTTCAGATTTACTATTATATCTGGAACTTCCTGAGGGACAGAAGGAACACGGAATATTAAAATATTACAGGCCGCGTTGCACACTGAGAAAGCTTCACATTGCCTATCTCATAGGTCTTGACACAAATAGTTGTGCCTAGTGTGGTAATTATTGTTGTAAAATGAAGTACAACTGGGCAAGCATCCTGCCACTAACCAGAAGGAAAGTGGAGTAAGTTCGACACGAAGAGCGTGAAAATGAAACACGCCCTAGGCCTCGCAACTCAGCTGGACTGAAGAGGTTTTCAACAATTTTCGAGGAGACACTCGAGTTGGTTCCCAAATTGTTGAAGGGTCAGTACAGGAATGGTTCCCCAGTAAACTTATTTTCCTCCCCACTTTCAACAGACTGAGGATTGTCTATTGCTTCTTCAGTAGCTATGATTACATTTGTTATTATAGGTACAGTATCAAAATTAAATTCCTAAACTTCCTCGAGGACATCTGTTAATTGGAATATATTGGGGTGTGGAGCGTAAAACTGCCCACTGAACTTGACATATACAGTATATATATGTGTGTATATAAGAATGAAATAACATAAATATCATCATCGAGTGTAAAAATGCATTGTAGAAATTTTAAGAAATACTTACTATTATATGTGTTTTAATAGGCGTATGGTGTCAGGAGTGGTAAGAAACAATTAATTATTCCAGCACACGGAATAATTTCCTTATGTGAATTAGTATGGGATAATCGAATAAGAAATAATAGCTTATTCGATTATTTAATTTTATTAGATCATTTTTCCATACAATTACTTTCTCTATTATTCATTCGAAATTCCATTCGAATGAATGAAGCAATCGAATAGCGAATGGTCTCGAAATCATCGAATGAAACGTGATCCAAAAATGTTGTCATCATCTCATCAATATAATCACAGGGAAATTAAAATTACATACCTCCATTTCCTTACAGGAAGTATGTGGATGGGAAGATCGGCCTCTGAAAAGCCGTCCAAAAATAGTACAAACTCGTGCTCCACGCGTGAGTAGGGTTGCCATACGTCCTGAAAAAGCGGGATTGTCCTGAATTTGAGCATGTGTCCCGACGTCCTGACTGAATTTTTAAAAATTCCTAAATGCCCTGAATTTTAAAAATCAGAGCAAATTATTATTTTAAAATTTTCTCAAATACTTTTAAAGGGGAATAGCCCGCCTGGTGGCTGTGATCGTTAAGGCGCTGAAGTCTAAATGGTCTGACACCGAGTTTAGCCGGTTCGCGTCCCGTTGGTCGAAAAAATGTTCACCATCAGAATGTTGGCCGGCAGGGTAGGGGAGGTGGTGGTATACAATTTCTAATCACTAGATTGCGTGCCAAAAGCCTGGATTAAATTCCAAACCTCCCCGCAGTGCTCATATGGAGTGAGGGCAGACCCCTTGGTGCTATTCGACAGGAGTGGGCGATGAGCCGGCACCGGGTTTCACCCTCTCCCTACTATCATATATCACGTCATTCATTTCATCTCATTAACTCCTCTGACGAGGTTGTCGTCAGGAAGGGCATCCGATCATAAGAGCCCGCCACGACAGTTTCATCTCACCTCATACCCGACCCCGTAGGGAAACGAGACAAGGGTTGGACAAACACACTTTTGAAGGGGAATAGAATTTTGTTGGTTGGCCATCCTGAAGCAGAATCTGTTGTCATGGTAACAGGCTTGACCATTGAACTATAGGTAATACTGGAATGCTGACTGTAGTGGTAGCTCTCGCAGAAAACTGCTTCCTGTTCCTTGGCTAGTCACGCCACCTCGTGTACGGCAAAGTTGACTAGATACAGAGCCTGGAAGTTAGCTGATGTGTTGTGTTTGATGGACTCTTTTGGTAATATCTGACCGTACGTCAAATTTGTGATACAATCAAGATGCCTATTTCTTGTGTAGCATATGGTTGCGCTAACAGGTAGCAGAAGAAACCAGTTGTGAACTCACAAAAGCTTCATTTCCAAAGGTAAGCAGTCTCAGCACTATCTAACTGCAAAGCTATAAATATGGTATTTTAAAACGATAATTACTATTTTCTTCCGGTTTGGCTCTTGTCATTAAGTATTTTATGTTTATGGAGATATCTCACATGATATTTTGGCATACCGGTACTAAATGTCGTACGTTACGTTTTATAGGTTATAGTCAGAATGATACTGTTGCAGAATTTATAACTTCAATCGCAGATTTCCGTGGAAACGTCCGGAAATATTTAAAAAGTGGGTTATGGCTGTGAGAAGGAAATGCTGGACCCGAACAAAATGGGAGATGTTCGATACATTTTCAACTTCTTTGAAATCATGTCAAAAAAAGACTAAGGAAACAACTGATAGGGAATCTGCCATCTGGGTCGGTGCCCTAAATGCAGATCAATGGTGACTGATTATTTTGTAACGTGTATATATTTTGTTTATTAAGTGTATAGGCCTAATCCAATGTGAAGTTGTATATGTATATATACACGCATACATATGCTGCCTTTGTCCTGATAATAAATATGGTTCAAAACCTGATTACAATGTATTTTCAATTAATCATCATTCGCAGATATTTCCCGTCTAAACTCACTAAGCTATAATTTTTTATGCATATGTTTCGTTTGTATGGCGTCTATTTTATTGCCTTTCTAGTGTAGGTATCGGTCCTGAAAGCCAAGAATAACCGCCGAGAGGATTCGTCGTGCTGACTCCACGACACCTAATCTGCAGGCCTTATGGCTGAGCAGCAGTCGCTTCGTAGGCCCTGGCCCTTCGAGGTTGTTTCGCCAGGGGTTTGTACCTTTTTAGTGTAGGTATACACATTTACTGTCTTGTGACCTCTTGAAGAAAAAATGTTTGAGTATAATCAGGCCTAGAATATACTTTCATTTTATCCAATATTCCAAGCCATTTTCAGTTTCAAATTGCTAATAATCCTCTGAAATACACCATAAATCAGGTGAAACCAGCAAGAGATATTCCGCCTAAATGTTTAAAATTCGCTAAGATACCTTTGTCTCATGTACGTATAGCCTACGTCAGCCATACCTCCATGCCGTAAAGCTAGTCGCCCCGGAAGCCGCATTTCGCTCCCATACCGTCAGCGGCTAACGCTATCCACTTCCGCCCGGGAGCAACGTGTTTCTTGGCCACTATTGCTAAGTTGACATTTTACACAGTGTTCGACGTAGTTTCGTCATATTAACTGTCTTCAACATTCGTCTATTTTAGTTTATTTGCGTGTTTCAGTAATATACCATTCACGGAATACAGTTACACAACGGATCTTTTGGAAAAATTGTATAATGTCAGAAAAAGAGACTTTCAAAATTCAACGATTCATGGACAAACGATTTGCCATCGGTTAAGCGTAAAAGAAATGAACATGAAGCATACTGCGATTTGTGCAAGTACGGTAAGTAAATGAAAATAATATTCTGTGGTGTAACAGAATAGGTTAGATTAGACATTTATAACATTTATTTCAATTTGCGAGAACGTGAAGTTAGTTGGGACCAATAACGTTCACTGCAGTTAATCTGAACAACCGTATTTACAATTTGGCCTATTTCTTAATAGCCCTACTTTTACTTTTATTCCCGTTAGAAATTACGGTTTCGAATCGTGGTCCTTTAGGTTAAGTTCAAAGGTTAAATTAGGTTAGCTTAAATTAGATTACATTTATAAAGGATTAGAGACATTTGCATTTTTTGCGTGTGTTTTATTATGTAATATATAATATCAATAACAATTTCGTAATGCTAATTTGCCTACCCGTACCACCTCAAGTGTACAAGTGCCGGATTAGATTAAATTATGTTAAACCTTTACTCAGCCTCGACAGTAGAAAGTTATGATTCTTTACCGAAATTATTTCGGCACTAACTTGATTATTAAAAGTGAATTGAATGCAAGAGAAACATAATTGCGTTTCTTAACAACTGAATTTATATTTTTAGTACATATGTCAACGTGTCCCATGGAAGTAATGGGGATGCCTCCAAGCATTCATTAACAGGGAAGCATAAGAAAGCTCTGTCTGCTGTTTCAAGAACACCAGTACTTCAGGGACACTTCAGTGAACAAACCAATGAAGCCAAGAATGTCGCAGCAGCTGAAGGTGCTTTTGCGTATATTCCATCAAGTATCACATGTCACACAATTCAGCCACTTGTAGCTGTAAGAAGTACAGCAAGATATTTAAAGACTCAAATATGCATTTATGTTTTCGAGTGGGAAAACAAAAACTGAAGCAATTGTAAATAAAGTTCTTGCTCCCCATACTCTAAATGATTTCCAAAATAATATAAAACATGTGAATTTTCTAAGCATAACTACAGATGCTAGCAGCAAAAGGTATCATAAAATGTTTCCGGTGATTATTCAGTATTTTGATAAGAGTGTAGGTACACAGACTAAGTTTACTGAATTTGATGAACTAGAAAATGAAACTTCTGTCACTATTTCCAATTACTTGTCGAAGACTGTAAAAACATTTGATATTTCAAGAAAGGTAGTTGCATTTGGGGACAACAACACTAATACTAACTTTGGTGCCCTAAGAAAAAGAGAAGGAAATAATGTATTCTGTCATTTGAAGAATGATTTGGAATGTGGTAACAATTTATTAGGTGTGGGATGCCCTGCCCATATTCTGGATAATACCCTACATGCTGGAACTGATATTTTGAATATTGATATAAAGACACTTGTAATGAAGTTGTTCAATCATTTTTTCATCTACACAGTTAGGGTAAATACCCTTAAAAGTTCTGTGATTTTGTTAGTGTTTCTCATCAAGATCTACTACATCATTCAAAGACAAGGTGGTTGAGCATCTTCCCTGCTGTGGAGAGAGTCCTGTCACTATTTCAACCTCTTCAATCCTATTTCCTGTCAATTGAGAATTGTCCAAAATATTTGAAATCTTTTTTTCAAAATCCTCTTGCCAAAGCCTACCTCCATTTCCTTCAATCCCTTTCTCAAACATTCCAAATATCCATTCTAAGAGCAGGAATCTACAGTTATTGAAGTTGTTTAAATATTAGAATCAGTGGCAGAAAATCTCAAGCAAAGTCATGAACAACATTTTGGTTCATTAAGCGTTCAAGAAATCTTAAACAATCTGAGTGACCACACAAAAGCAGGAAGCTCATGAATGATATGCAACGTGTGACAAATATTTGCGGAAGTGGTTGAGTTCATTCACTGACTTAACATGTTTTGAATGGATGGTTTTGGTGAATGTTCCAACATGGAAAGGGCAAATAGGAGAGACAGTTAAATTTTTAATGAAACGGGGCCACAAAATTGATGATTCTTGCATTTAACTAAGCATTGTGTTTGATAAACTTTGTAAGAAAAATTGAATAATGATGAAAATTATTTTGTATCCATGTTAGATAGTAATAAGTGGGTTAAGTTTCTCAAGAAATGTAAATTCATTGAGCAATATTCTGAATTGTTTAAATTGGCTGAGTTCTATTTCTGTTTACCTGGCCATAATGCATGTGTGGAAATAATTTTTTTCTTTAATGAATTCACAATGGCTAGGTGACAGAAACAGACTGAAAGTAGAATCTGTTAAAAAAAATATTATTGCTGCAATACAATTTGAAATTAATATCTTGTCAGGAATTTCATGATTACATTTAAAAATGATGAGTTCCTAAAAAGTGTGTCAAGTTTAGAAAAGTATATGTCATAAATATCTTTAAGCAAAGATAAATAAATGCTGTTTTTAGTTTTCATTTACTCGTGTTTTTGAGAAATGAGTAATTCCATGTGAGCTGTCCCATCTGTTACTTAAAAATCTATGTAAATAATATTGAATATTATACAATTTTGGAGTGGTCTCTAAAGTAGATATTTTACTTAAAGTATGATTTCTTACTATTTCTCTATTTGATTTTTAACATTAACATCATATAACAAGTGAGTTTTGTTAATGGATGGGATAGTTCACATGGAATTACCCAAACATACTCGCTGGAACCATAGGCACCAACTTTTGGTCTTGAACACGGGGGCAAGGATGAATAAATCAAATATTTTTCCGGGAGCAAATACCCAAAAACGGGAATGCGTCCCCGTACCACTATATGTATGGGGGCAAGTGCTCCCATGTTAGCGTCCTGTATTCCATCCTGAACCTTATGGTAACCCTACACGTGAGTCATACATTCACATGTTACTTCTTAATATATTTCATCACGAGCCCACGCGATTACGCAAAGCGTGATGCTAGTGTTGACTACTCGACTCGTCAAATTTATCTAGTCAGATATTAAAATTCGCTAGAATTTTCTCTAAATGGCAAAGTCGCTAGTAGCTATCTTTGAAATTTTGTCGCTAAATGACTTCAAAAAGACTCAGGATGGCTGGAGTTGGCAACACTGATGATGATGATGATGATGATGATGATATTTTGTGATGGTGGTTCTTTCCCCAGTCAAGAAAATCTGTAAAGGGTCAATATAAAACAATAAGGGTTGAAAACAATGAAGGAAAGGGGTGGGGGTGATTACTGTTTTAAGAGGAAGTACAAATGGGCAACCAAATTCTATTAATACTAATCACAGAAAAAATGGAAGGCGCCTGAAACTTCGAAAAATGAAGGTATCTGCATAATAAAGACAAGAGCCACGAAGGGCGTGAACATGAAAAACTCCCTTGGCTTCGGAAACCTAATATCGTCAGGGTCGAAAAGAAACAAGTTCGGTCAGGATAGATGAAAGTAAGGAGCCTGGCACAAATGAGTGGAAACAATGCCTGAATTCGGCTAAGCGACCGGTGATCTCCAAACAACGCTCGCTCGCTCACTCAATCACTCACTCATTGACTCCCTCACTTATATACTCAATAAATCAACATCAAATGTGACTGTGGCGAATAACAAACTATGCACCATATGCTCCAGTGTTCATTGTGTCCATCTTCCTACAATGAAGATGATTTTTTTCATGCAATACGGAATGCACTTGATGTTGCTAGGTTCTGGTCGGTATTAGTGTGAAGTGCTTTGATTTTAATCTGTGTTATTATTTATGTAGTTTAGTATTGCATATTGAACTGTGTAAATGATATTTCTGATACGATGATAATAATAATAATAATAATAATAATAATAATAATAATAATAATTTTTTTTTGCGAGGGAGTGTGGAAAATCTTTCATAAGACGCTTGTGAGGGTCCGCACTCAACAAGTGTGTGGAGATTCTTACCCACTAAAAACCACACTCCCTTTTCCCACGACGTTTATCTCCGCCCCGGAACCGCTCTCGCATTACTTCAGGGCGGATGTCGTGCTTAATGCATCTTGTGCTTCATCTTCCTTCTTCTGCTTTACTATCTGTCGTAATCGTCCAGGTCCTTCTTCTCTTGACGCAGAATATTTTCTACGTAGACTGCCACCTGGTCCCAAGATTCTCGACTTCGTAGCATTACTGACACGATCCCTTCTGGCGTCAATTCTCCGTGCATAACTTCTAAGCATCTTCTTTGTGGCAGCCAATGAACACACACAAAGAAAGTATGTGATACGTCATCGATATCGCCGCAGTATATGCACACCGGACTAGTTGCTAGCCCTAGCCTATGAAGAAATTTTCGGAAGTATCCATGACCTGTCAGGAACTGTGTGAGATAGTAGTTCACTTCACCATGATTTCGGCCAACCCATACGCCCAGAGAAGGTATCAGCCTTTTCGTCCATTTCCCTCTAGAATCATCTTCCCATCTTGTTTGCCATCGTTGCATTCTGCTACTAAGAGCCAAAGCCTTTGCCCTTTTCCTACCTAACTCTTCTTGTGTGAGCCAAATTTCTTGTCTTTCGAAGGCCAACAAGTCAATGGGAGCTACTGCTGCTACTACTAGAATCGCGGGTTCTGATACTGTGCGATATGCGCAAGCAATTCGTAAAGCTGCTCTCCGTTGTACAGCTGCAATTCTTCTCCGATATTTCACAATTTTTAACGATTCAGCCCAAATTTCCGAACCGTATAGCAGTATCGATTGAACAATTGACATGAGAAGCCGCCTTTTACTAGATATCGGTCCCTTGATATTTCCCATGAGTCTGCTCAGTGCAGTCATGGTTTTCGCTGCCTTATCTGTTACCCGTTGGATGTGGTCCCAATATGTAAGCTTAGTATCAAGCGTTACACCAAGATATTTTGTGCTCCTAGTTGTTTCGATGGCTATCTGTCCGATCTGCATCGGTACAACAGTATTAATCCTTTTCCTCGTCAGGAGGACAATTTCCGTTTTGTGATCTGCGAGTTCTAACTTGTGATTTATCATCCATTCTTTGACACGTCATATCACCTGATTCAATTTAAATTGAGCCAGCTCTAGGTTACGGGTTACTATCACAGCAGCCACATCATCAGCATAACCCACAAGTTTTACATCTTCTGGCATCTCCAGCCGTAATAAATCATCATACATGATGTTCCAAAGGTGTGGTCCGAGAATTGAGCCTTGCGCTGCACCAGCTGTGAGCCGTTTTCTTCTCTGACCGTCTTCCGTGTCGTATAACAATGTACGGTCTTTCAAATAGTCTCGCAGTATATACATGAGATATTCTGGTAGCTTGAAAGTTTCTTCTAGAGCTTCCAAAATATCACTCCATCTTGCCGAGTTGAAAGCATTTTTAACATCTAGAGTCACAAGAAGCGTCAGTTTCCTAGAATAATGATTACCCGTTTGAGCTCGTTCTGCTGTCTTCACCACTTCCTTCACAGCATCTAGCGTTGAGTGACCTCTGCGAAATCCATGTTGTTGGTCGGATAGGTCGCCAGCTAATCGGACTGCTGCAAGTATTCTCGGTTGTAGAAGCTTCTCTAAACCTTTCCCGGCAGTGTCCAGCATACATAGAGGTCTGTAACCCCCAGTTTTCCCTTTACTGATCAGAACCAATCTAGCTATCTTCCAACGAAAGCTAAAAATTCCCGCTTTCAAACAATGATTATACATTCTCAACAGCAGTTGAGGACATAATTCGGCTGCCACCTTTAGTACTTCTGCTGGAATACCATCTGGACCAGGGGCTTTCTTATTTCTAAGGGAATTAATTGCTGTTATCAATTCTTTAATTGTAAAAGGTGGTACATTGTCTAGTTCTTTCTCGGCCTCATCATCAATCCTCTCTGCATGATCAGGGAATAGTGTGTGTACTATTTCTTCCATGGTGCGTGGATCCATGATAGGGCTTGGTATCATCCCGAATTTCTTCATGACAATTTTATACCCTAATCCCCATGGATTTTCATCCACTTCCTTGGACATTTCCCACCACTTGTCGGCTTTACTCTTTTTAATTGTATTTCGCAGTCTTTTCTTCATAGTCTTATACTCTACTGAGAGAGCTGCGTCGTTATGTCGTGCTCTTTGTGTCCTTCGTCTGAGTCGCAGGCATTGTTTCCTCAACTCAGCAATTTCTTCATTCCACCAATATGCTGGACGCTTGCCTCTCCGTTGTTTGATTCTGGTCATAGATGCGTCGCATGCTTGCTGAAGGAGTCTCATGGTGTGTTCCACGCATTTATTAGCAATAATGCTTCTTTTGCCTCCGTGACATGTATCCGTCATACAATCCATTCCATTCTGTATTACTTCATGAAATTTTTCTCTGTCCATAGTGGCTATGTTCCATCTTTCTGACTTGGGCGTGGTAATCCTTAGATTCGGAGTCTCTTGAAGTACAAGAAAAGTGATATACTGATGATCGCTTCCAGTATATTCTTCAATTACTCGCCATTCAGTTATCCTAGACGCAATGTCTTCAGAAGCAAAGGTTACATCTGGTATGGTTCCCTGACACCCTGGTCGCCGAAAGGTTGTCACATTACCAACGTTGATAACCATTAATCCCAATCTCGCGACCATCTCCATTGTACGCCGCCCTCTAGAATCTGTTTGAGGCATGTTCCATTCAACTGCTTGAGCATTAAAATCACCAGCAACAACTAGGTTAGTGTTCATCCCTTGCAGAGTATCTTCAAGCCCATCTAGTTTTGTCTGGAAGTCAGAAATAGCCTCGTTCGGGGTAAAATAACAGCTGACAATAATAATAATAATAATAATAATAATAATAATAATAATAATAATAATAATAATAATAATAATAATAATAATAAATATATCTATCAATAAATCACCACTGATATGCAATTAGGGCAGTTGCCTGGGTGGTAGATTGACTATCAGTTTTTTACTTAGTCCTTTCTTAAATAATTTTAGAGCCCCTGTGACTTCTTTTAGTCGTCTCTTACAACCGGCAGGGAATAGCGTGGATGTTATTCCAGCGCCGTAACCCACAGGGAAAGATATTTGGTGAATGAGACCAGTGCTGTATAATAATAATAATAATAATAATAATAATAATAATAATAATAATAATAATAATAATATCGTCATCATCTTCATCAAAACAAGTTGCGGTGATCTTAAAGATATTAGAACTTATTTTTACTTTGACATAAAATTAAAGAAGGTCTGCTGCTACTTAAAAGAAATTGTCAAAAGAAATTGTCAATTTGGTAGTACTGGGGCTTGCTTTCATTATGTGGTCAAAATATGGCATTTACTTAAATAAGGAACATTATTTTACTAATATTAAAGATTAAGGAGGTACATTGGAAACAAACGGCGTATTTCTATTTTTGGAAAGAGTTGATCTATTCGCTATTTCAATCGATTATCCATCCGACACACTTAAAACCGAAAACTGTATTCATGACGTATCCGATTATTCCATGCGATGCGCCTGAATGATATTAGAAATTCATTCAATTATTTTATTCGATTATTTAAATAATCGGATGGAAGTTATTCGATTATTAAAAGTATCAGTTTATCCCATCACTAATGTGAATACAATAATTATAATTAATGGCATGATGTATTCAAATAAACCTGTACCAGAACTCTTGTACTGCAATGAACAGTTCGTAGAGAATTAGAGAGTTTTGAAACAAGTTTGGTTGGGAACTTTTCCTGCAGTAATTCACATCACTGTACTCCATATAAACGGGCAGTGAAATGGAACGTTAGAAAATCTTCTCTATATTTTTTCATTTCTATATATTTTGAAATTACCACAGTCATCCCCCCCCCCTCCCAACCCGCTCCATAGATTCGTATCTGAAAAGGATATTGAAACTTCGGCTTGAATGGTGGATGGAATATCCAACACGCAGTCCTTTCCTTTCAGCGACGCAGTTGGGATTTCGGAAAGCCAAAAGTACCTTCAACAACCTCAGTATACAGTATTAACTACTGAGATAGAACGGAGTTCCTTTAACAAAGAGTATTTATTTGAGTAGGGTAAAATAACGGGTCCTGACGCACCGTTAAGAGAGCGGGCTAGAACTTCTGATGAAGAGGACGGCGGCACAACTGCCTTCGTAATGTAACAGGCCGTACTGTAGGAAGCGCGCAAAGGCAATCTGCTGATCGATTAGGGCGAATGTTACGAGTTACATCTGTGAGTGTAATACGAAGTGATTGAAAGCTTTCTGTGAATAATAGGGGTTATTGAAAGTCATTTATTGATTTTTAAGTACGTTAAATGCCTTTTCTTCTAAATGGTCTTAATTCATCAAATCAAGATTCACATAGGTAGCTGTAATTAAAATCGTGAAACAATGTCGTTTAGGATATATTGCTCCTTGTTAAATATATTGATTGAATATTTTCCCCAACCTTGTATATCCCTCTTTTTTACTGTTCTCCACGCTGGAAAGCAATGCTAAACTAACATACTGTAAAAATACTCATTCTCAGTATTAATCAAACGGTTACTGAACATAAATATTCGTATATTACGTACATTATTGTGTAAATTTTACTCGAAACGGTGATTGTAAAAGCAAGGTCGTTGATAATTTGCCTTTTAATAAACAAACAAACTAGGCATGTACTCTCACTGGAGAAATATTAGAAAAAATAGTTTACTAATAAATCGGTTTATTATTATTAAATGGACGATTTTGAAGGAGCTCTCAAAGTAGGTATCTTATGACAGTACTAGATCAAGCGTTCATTGACTGTTGCCAATCACGTGACTGATGACGCCACAAAGCGTGGGTGATTTGAAAAGTGGGCATGGATGTGTGTGACAGCTGTCATGCTACGAGGGGGCGTGTGCTGCGCTCTGGTAGGCGATTTTAAAACTACGTCTGTAGGCTTGCCAACCTGACAGAGGGAAGGAGTGCCAACCTTACAGACCCAAATTCGATGCTAATAAGTTTGTTCGCAGAACGAATCTGTGATAGTTCGATTTGTCGTCCATATGCGCACGCGCGGTTGGCAACTAGTTTGAAACGTGACGAGCTGAGTTTCACTACGAACAGGTGTGGTTCGAGAGACCAGCTGTTTTGAACCAAAGTGTTGTGTACTCTGTGAGCTTCGGAAATTAATTAGGATTATATTCGTAACTTCAAGTTTAAAAATTGAAAACGGAAGGTCTGAAATATATATATATATATATATATATATATATATATACTTAGGCATAAATACAGAACTGAGGTTATATATTTGGTAAATTTTACTTATTTTATAGGTTACTTGAGCAACTAATCACGGCCGTGAAGTAATTCTCAGGTCAGTTATGAAATGAAGATAGATGGCAGTGGGTATGCGCTGACTGAAAGAGTTTTCGTCCAGGATCAGAAACTGTTCCAACGGTGTGCCAATGGTTTCCAACAGTTCGAAAACCTTGTACGAACAACACATTAGTAGTCAGCAACTCTGATGATCGCTACTACGAACACGAATTTGAATGTGCGCATGCGTCTGATAGTTGGCAATAGTTTCTGACCGTACTACGAACAAAGCTAAT
Organism: Anabrus simplex; assembly: GCF_040414725.1. Classification (NCBI taxonomy): domain Eukaryota; kingdom Metazoa; phylum Arthropoda; class Insecta; order Orthoptera; family Tettigoniidae; genus Anabrus; species Anabrus simplex. Next base: position 173,343,830 of record NC_090271.1, read on the forward strand.
AAAACTCCAAGTTTAACTGCCTTACTAGGTAAGATGGCTGCTGTACATTGGGACAAATGGTAACAGTTCAGTGGCCTCTTTCTAGCCGGTTGCCCTTCCCTAAACTAGCTTGTGGGCTTCTGGCGCAAGAGCTACTAGGCAAGATGGCTGTCATCAAATACAGTAACTTAGATACAATACGCGACAGTCAGCGAGATATCGAGGGACGAAACTATTGATGGTAAGATCAAGACCGACTAGTCGATCTTGGTAAGACTTAAACGGGCGGTTGATCAACTTCTACCAGATGAACAGTTTGGCTTCAGAAAAGGAATATCCACAATGCATGCTATAAATAATCTAATGGACGACATGGATCATGCACTACGATACCACAAGGGAAATTTGTACACGATATTTATGAACTACAGCACTACACTAAAGCATTTGATCTACTATATAGGGGAAACAATGATGTACAAACTGGAAACAACTATACACTTAGGTCATAGATATTCATTATTACAGACGTGTGCAAATTATTGGAATAAATTATAAAACTAACAGTAATTCACTTTTAAAGTATAATTATAACAATTTATCAATATACAATGACCTCTTTAGTACTTTGTGTGCATTCCCTTGTTCTTTATAATAATTTTCCCTCAGATATCCCAAAGGGCCATCAGTGAACTACATGAACCAAAGAATACATAAACAGGTTGAAACATACTTTTACATCCATATGTATAGAGGTTACTGTACTAAGTGAGGTAAGAAACACAAAATTCATGCATTATTCTAATAATTTGCACACGTCTGTAAACATCTTAAAACATATTTTCAATTTTAACTATGTCTCTGTAAATAACAACATCGCCCTCTCAAGCCCAATAGTACAGATGAATGGTGTTCAACCGGGAGATCCTTTGAGCACTATTTTGTTCAAAATAACAGTTATAGGTCTGATAAATAAAATTAGAGACGCAGATGGAGAAACCTCAATTAAGGCCACGGCCGCTCAGTGATATTTCGTGGATCAACGTCGTTCACGTAACCATACTTATGACTTGATTGGATATTCTAAAGAGATACTGCAAGCTGGTGAAGCTGTCACCGGTGGCTAAAAATCTCAAAGTAAGTGCCAATTTATCTTGAACAGATACAGCTTTTCTAAATTTCGTGTCCCTTGTTTATTTTCGGTTCAACCAAAATTTAATAAATACTCGAAATCGGTCGGTGATAAACGAGTGAAATTCTTAAAATATCCACTTATTTCTAGCGATTTCAAATCCAGAAGCAAACTGGAATTAGCATTACCTTTGTAAAACTCATCTTGCCACCAACGACGGGGATGTTTATAGTCCTCGATTAGGTAATGCAGCAGAATATAAACATCACTTATGACGAGTATACTAGATGACATGGTTGCATGTGACACAACGAATGCTGCGGAACTACTGGTGTTCGCATTGAGTTTGACGAACGTACACATTATACAAGGTTGCAGCAACCGTTGCGTTGCATGTTGCAGCCTCCTAGTGAGTACCTGCCTTAAGAAACTCAACGCTAAATACTATTACATTTTGGAAGATAGATTAATCAGCCCAAAAGGAATTGGTTAAGGATGAGACAATAACCTTGTTTTCTTAGTTGCTGATGTTAGGTCGAAAGTTTCTTGATCGTTGTACTCCCGTACGGGTGAGTGGAACTATCACTAGCCCTGTTGACTTATCAAGCGTAAATATTCCAGTGGAACTTAAGTTGAGAAACGGCAATGCATTATGATTAGAGATGTGTCGTTCCTGACTGAACTGCTCCTCGGGATGAGTAAGTCTTCAAGGAAGGACTAACTGCGGAGTTGTAGTTCTTTAAGTCCCAACCGACCAATGAGACGCTTGCATGCGAAATGAGCGGGACATGATGGAACTAAGAGTAGGAGTACACGGCCGACTTGATGCCTCGCTCTAGCTAGCTCAGCGCAGCGAGGGATCCAGTCGGCCGTGAGGAGTAAGACTAACCAGAACAGAAGGTCGGCCAATGAATAGTGAAATTTAATTTTTATTTGTATACATTAGTTGTATTATGTGGTACCAGTTGCGAAACAATAAAACTTTGCGTTTATTTATGTTAGTGTCGACATATTCTTTTACATTTTCGTGTCGGGAGAACAGCTACAGAGCAGTAGTTCTTTTAGTCCCAACCGACCAATGAGAGGTGGGAAGAGTAGTTCTTCAAGGAAAGACTAGCTACGGAGTTGTAGTTCTTTATGTCCCAACCGAGCAATGAGAGGCTTGTATGCGAATTGAGCGGGACGTGATGGGACTAGGAGTAGGAGTTGGAATAAGACTAACCAGAAGGTTGGCCCGGGACTCTTCTACAGGAGCGCACGGAGATAACTTTATAATGAAATGTAAATTTACTTGTGTAGATTGATTGAATATGTGATACCAGTTGCGAAACCATAAAACTTGGCGTATATTTATGTAAGTGTCGACATAATCTTTTACATTTTCGTGTCGGGAGACTAACTACGGAGCTGTAGTTCTTTTAGTCCCAAGCGACCAATGAGAGGTTTGTATGCGATTTGAGCGGGACGTGATGGGAGTATGAGTAGGAGTTGGAGTAAGACTAACCAGAAGATTGGCCCGAGACTCTTCTACAGGAGTGCGCTGAGGAAACTTTGTAGTGAAATTAAAATTTACTTGTGTAGATTGATTGCAATACGAAACACCAGTAGGGAAATCATAAAACTTGGCCTAAATTTATGTAAGTATCGACACAATTTTTTTTACATTTTTGTGTTCGTGGTGTAAAGTACTCTAAGCTAAAATAGGCCTAAATCAAACGCACGTAATGTGATATTTAGGGAGTTTGAAATTATAGCCCAAGTTTCATAATCAAAATATTAATAATGTGTAATCACCGAACTCATAGTTTATCGCCGACCGGTGTAGCATGACGGTAAGCACTGCTTGCCTGTAACCCGGACTCAAGAGGCGCTGTGGGTTTGAATCTCCCCATCGACTGTTCTCTAAGGGTTTTCCGTGGTTTTCCCTTTTCCCTCGAGGAACATGCTAGAACAGTACCTTCTTCAAAAACCATGGCTGATTCCTTCCAAATCCTTTTCCAAACCCCCACTTGCAAGTGAAATTAATACCACGGTTCGTGATCTATTTTGTGACTGTGGCCAAATTTCAGAGGTATTGTAACATTGTTCCTGTAGATATTTAAAGGAAATGCACTGAAAATCCAACCATTAATAATTTTATTCTCAGTAACCTAATTGCCATGCCCTTTAAAACAATCATGATCGTAAATTTTTAAAGGTACATTCGGCTGCTGTGGTGCGAAGCGCGAGCAGTTGTAAAATACTCACGTGCTGGTCACGGACCATTTTTGGCAGCCCAGCCGTCTGGGACTCTAGCGAGCGAAGTTACCGAGGGAGAAGAGTAGGAACTAAAAGAACTGCTCCCAAAGAACTGTTCATTTCAGGGACTGAGCAGTTCTGACACTTGTCCTTCTGGTGAACTACTTTTACCCATCTCTAATTGTGATGGGAAAGTATGACGTACCGTAGCATCGGTAACCAAGCAGATAAATAAGATGACTTCCAATGAATTACACATACGGTAGAAAAACAAAGAAAACCTTACGGTAGTATATTATCATAGTACCGTGCGGTAACAGTAGAGAACACAAATTCAAGCATAAAACGACTTAAAAATCAGGAACAACAGGCTTTGATTAAAAGAAGGGACCATTAATTAATTTATCTTTGGTAATTCGGTGATCCAAATATAAAGTTCATAACCATCTCTCTCTGTAAATTAATTAATTGATTAATCAGCCCAAAAGGCATTGGTTAAGGATGAGACAATGACCTTGTTTACTTAGTCAAGTTGCTGATGCTAGTTTCTTGATCGTTGTACTCCCGTACGGGTGAGTGGAACTATCAGTAGTCCTATTGACTTATCAAGTGTAAATATTCTAATGAAACTTACGTTGAGAAACGGCAATGCATTATGATTAGCATAATGGCAGCGTGTTAAATAGATCCATACAGAACCATAAGAAATGAATATAATTATAATATTATAATTACCGTTTACAGAAGAATATAGAAAATGCGTTTGCATATACTTAATAAACACTTCTCACTTTAGCTATCCCAAGTTCGGACAATTTGATACCAAAGATCTTAACCGCTGGTTTATCACTCTATTCAAGACAAATCGGCACCGATTACTGTTGCCATGGAAACGAAATCACCACAGAAAATGTAATTTACCACCATGGTGTTTTTGCAGGTAAGAGGTCTTGTGTATGCTTCCTGAAGTGGAATATATAGATAAACAGCCTAAGTCCACAATTAACCATTTTTAAAAATCGAATAATAAAGCATGGTTTTGTTTCGCTTATACAAGAAAGCAAGATATTGGTATCCGTTGGTGAACATGCGACTGATTGTGGTATTGGTGGTACCACTGACATCAGCGGAAACTCGAGAGAGAAATTGATGAACAAGAGTAACGCCGATACTGCGTGGCAGGAGCGGGACTGAAAACTAGTATATCAAAAATGAGTGAAAACCACGTTGCTAGCGTGGCCGATGGTGTAGGTGAACATATATCCAAGAGGTAAAACAATGTTTGGAACTGTTATGCTCGTAGTCATTATTATTTATTGTGTGTTCTTGTCTTCAGTTGCAGGGATCGATTTCTCTGCGGTTTGCGATTAGGAACCATGTGCTGAATTTCATGGGATACTCGTGAATAGTGCCTCTTATCATTCGCGGTGATAGTATCTGGAGCCACAAGCTGTTTGATAACATCTGTGATTTACCGGCGGATTGTAACTGTCATACTTAAAGAGTACCAACAAATGTTAACAGTGGTTACCCAGTTCTGTTAATATGTTATATTCCAGTGACTATATTCAAGTATGACGTAGTCATGCAAAAGGAAGAGAAGAAATCTTTTCTTTTATATTGGATAATATACATAATACATTTTTACGTCTGAGTGCAGTTGACCTCCCTACATAACCTATATTCATTCAACCGTTCTAAAATCTTTCTGTGGCGTCTCCGAAGACCGTAAAAGTAGTTAGTGGGACGTAAAACAAATAACATTATTATTATTATTATTATTATTATTATTATTATTATTATTATTATTATTATTATTATTATTATTATTATATCTTTCTGTCTATTATTTCGTGTGTGTTGATTTGTGCTTGACCGCACCGATAACGTTGCATGTTGAATTAGGTGAAAATTTCTTATTTCGAAATGGTAGGCACTTTCTCAGCTGTTTTAAGGGGACTTAGGAGGGCGTCCTGGAATTTGAGTTCATCTGTCCAGAGAAGTTTGGTTGTGTCATGCAGTTTCTCTTCTTCAAATTCATTGCGTCAGCATAGGTATGTTACCTCTGATGATAACCATAACCTTATTCATCTTATGTAATTTCTTAAAAAGTACAAAGTTAAATCAGCTTATTCGAGGTATTTCTGGGGGTGCAGAAACCACCCTGGTTCACTCCATGAAAATAGGAAACCATGAAATTAGTGTTCATTAAGTCAAATTTTGTCCCCTCTCAAACATAGAATGAGTGTTAATTCACCTTTTGTCCGCTCTAACGTAGAATACGCTGCTCTCCCAAGAGACTAGAGGCTTGTAGGCCACTTTGCAGCAGCTGACCTGGGGGCTTATGCCTCCAGACCCCCTTTGCTTGCCATGCCAGTCTGAGATATAACTTAATCAACCAAAGCAGACCAATGGTCTTATCATTTACGGGACCTAATAAAGCCAGACAGTGGTCTTGCCACAACATATACTAGAGACCTATAGACTGATTTGTGGAATTATGCTCCTAGATCCCCTTTGTTTACCATGCAAGTCTAGGACCTAACCATCCCAAACCACACCAGTGGTCTTGTCACACTGACCTTGGTAAGCCTTGTGTACATGACTGTAGTTGAGGGTATATGCGGTTATACGCCATATGACCTCTGATTAACTCCACTCAGAGTATCCCTTCTGATATCTTGAGTATACGTTCTACTTTGGTTCTTTTCTTTCTAATTTTGACATTCTGTATCAAAGGTTCAGCTTAATGAACAACATTATCAGCCATAACTTATTTAAGGTCACCGCTATTCATTGCTTACTTCTCCAGTCTTATGTTCATGCTCTAAAATGCTTCACCAGTTGCCTGATTTGCCTGAGAAATATGTGAAAACTTTGGCTGCAAAACCACCGTACTGCAACATACATCAATTCAGGATTTTATTCCAGTGAAAAGTGTGATCGCAAATGAAAAGAGGCACTTTGTATTGTGTTATAATAAACAGCTAGAAGTAGGTCCAGTAGAAAACTATCGTGTAAGCATATTAAGATTTTCAAACTTGTGCATTTAAATATGGATTTCTTTTTTATCATCATAAGGTCTCGTCTATATGCCTGACTTATGCCAGATTGAAGGAAGTTTTATGTAGCTAGCAGTAACCCACTAATTTTAAACGTCAGGGTGGTCTTTCATCCAGGATATGCCATGCCCTGTCTTAAGGCTAGTACACACCTAGCGACAAAGTCGCGGGACATTGTATGGGGACAGTTGCGAGACACTGTCCCTAGACTGTTGCGATACAATGTCCCGTGTCCACTCTATAGACCCAGTTGCACCACAGGAAATGGCGCAAGAAATTGCTTTACTTGCTTTTAATGTTGTGAATCTTTTTCTCCATCTCGTGAATGGACATAGTGAACTTTTTAGCCAGAGACTCCATTGCTTCCCTCCTTTTGTCTCTGTTTTTATACTCAGTAGACATAACATCTCAAAGACAAGGGAGGGTGTGTAAATCCTCAATGATTTTTAGAGTAGTTTCCATCACAAAACAACAGAACACGAAACGCAACACCAACACGTGGCGTCTATCTGCACACTGGCATCAGCGTGTCCCGGGACTTTGTCTTGCGACACGTCCAGACTACATCATGTTGCGCAACATTTGTATCATGCATCCCATTTCGAATGGGAGACGTGCGACATGCAACTTTTGTATCGCGACAGTCCCAAACACGGAAAAAATGTCGCAGGACATCCCTGGAACTTGTCACGATACACATATTCCTCAACTTTGTCGCTTGGTGTGTACTAGCCTTTAGAGTATACCCTGTGAGAACTTTGAGACTACAGTGCTGCTTATGTAGCATCTTGTGATGTGAGCTATGCTGGATTGCTAACCTCTGTTTTATAACCATGATAGTAAAGTTTTTACTGATGTGGGTTGCCCTGCTGCATTTCCTCCTAAAGCAATTATCACCGCTAACCTTTGCTATTGGGATGTCTGTCTTGGCTGTGCATTTGCCACTGAATAAGGCATAAAGATAGGGAAGAGAACTAATCTTATTGCTGAGAAAGGAACTGTTCCACCACTTGCTTGGAGCTGATGTGTGAAAATCAAATCAAGTATACTGAGCAATGGAAATGAAGCTTTCTTGTTTCCTGAATCTGCTGGTACAACTTATTCAAAATATAATTGCACTTAGACGAGGTGGCACAGTGTGTATCATAGTTAGTAGATGGCAGTGGCATGAATAGCAGACATGTCATTGAATTGACTGCAGCCATCATGTATCTCATAGGCCTGTTACCTATAGGACAGGATGAAATATAAAGAAGAATTTGTGAGTGCTTCAAATGCAAAAACAAGATGGCAAATTGGTCAGAATGGAATGTGTGTTGATTGTTCAGGATAGAGATTGTTCTTATCAAGACTGAACTTCAGAATGAAAGGAAACACTGTATCATTGAGGACTGACCAAGTGATGTACTGAGCCATTGTATATTTGGCATGCTACTGTAATTGGTAACATGACACCAGTAGTAAAGAAGTAGGCCTAGTGGTACCTGGCATGGTATCATAGTAGAAGCCTTTTACATGGCAGATACTTGAATGTGTCAAAGTTTTGATTTCAATTTAGTCAGTCGACTGTACTATAACAGCAGCCAAAAATTGTTTCTTGAAATCCTAATACGATAAATGTATTTCACCAAAATCTGATTGAAATCAGAAAATTGCAACCATAATGAAAAGCCCATATGTTATTAAAAGGCAGTTCAGATCAAGGATAAATGCAAAGTTTGACAACTGGATGGTGTTAAGGCATAGACATTGGTGGGTTGGAGTTTTTCAAAAATTTGGAGACCGGGCGAGTTGGCCGTGTGGTTAGGGGCGCGCAGCTTGTGAGCTTGCGTCCGGGAGATACTGGGTTCGAGCCCCACTGTTGGCATCCCTGAAGATGGTTTTCTATGGTTTCCCATTTTCACACCAGGCAAATGCTGGGGCTGTACCTTAATTAAGGCCACGGCTGCTTCCCAGTCCTAGGCCTTTCCTCTCCCATTGTCGCCATAAGACCTATCTGTGTCGGTGTGACGTTAAACCAATTGTTGAAAAAAAAAAAATTGGAGAACTCCATCAAACAGAGAAGAAAAGTAAATATCAAATACTGGTTTGTAATTAATGATTATGAAATGGTATGTAGGTTAGTATGAAATACGCAGATCAATAAGAACGATGTTCCAATTATTGCAAATATGAAAATTGTGACATTAATTTACTTTATATATACATATCGTATGTATGTATATATTGTAGCTGTTACTCCAAAATCTTGTAACACCATTGACCATCAAAATCGAGGTTTTGAGTATACTAAATGAAAAATATTGTTCCTCAGATGTCTATGGGACCTCATGATGCAATATTGATTTTTGTGCTAATGGCAAAAATAAAACAATTATTATATTATATATTTTCGTTTACGGCCGTTAGAGACCACGTTAGGTAACGGTTACATGTTTCCGGAAGCCTTCTTCACAGCCCAAAACTTTAGCATCCTTTCTCTGGCAGGCTGTCTTCTTTCTTCCGTCTACCCAGGGTTAAGTTTCCCTGGAATGTGTCGATCACTGACCTAAACTGTGTTCGGTTTGAGATCTTCTAAATTTAGTCCCGCCTGTTTGAGATCCTTTCTCACCTCGAACCATTTGTCCGACACTTTAGGTCTGCTGTCTAGTATTGTGAAAATCTTTTTTTTTTTTGAAAGTCTCTTCTCATCCATTCTAAATAAATGCCTATAGAATTTAAGTCTCCATTTTCTCATGGACTCTATTAGCCTTTCATTGTCACGGTCAAGTTCTTCCCTTCCTCGCAACCTATACTGTCCGACCACAATCTTTGGACCCATTATTTTGCGAAGGATGTTTCTTTCAAATTTCTCATCTTCTCTCAGTCCCAATTTCTCTGTCATTTGGAGGCATTCACTAGCATACAGACATTCCATTTTAATTACTGTATTGTACTGCCTTAGTTTGGCTCACTTGGAGATGGTTTTCTTCTTGTGTACAGGATATGTCCTACGAAAAGCCGCAGCTGTCTTCTCCTGTCTGGTCTGTGCTTCTCTTTCATTAGTTTTCAATTGCACTTTTTTATCCAAGTGCTTAAAGCTATCAACTCTTTCTCTTTTATCGTGTTCTGTTTTCATGTACCGAGGGGCTATTCTGATGGTTGTTATATATTTCGTTTTTTGGAAGAAGTCTGTAGTCCTGCTTTTTCTGCTTGTAGTTTTAGTACATTCAGCTGTTCTATTGCTATGTCAGTATTCCTAGATAGCAGTGCAACGTCATCAGCAAAGGCAAGGCAATTGATCACGACACTACTCTTTGATCCTCCAATGTATATTTGGTTAAGTAGTCCTTTTCTGTCCAGTTTTTTCCCAGTCCTGGATAATCTTCTCCAAAACACATTTGAAAAGAATTGGTGACAGTCCATCACCCTGTCTGACTCCTGTTTTCATTTCGAACTGCTTGGAGATCTCTCCCATGAACTTAACTTTTAAATGTGTCCCAGTTAAAGTTTTCTTAATAATTGCTGTTGTTTTGGCATCTATTCCAAATTCCACCAATATATTAAATAGCACTTCCCTGTGGACGGAATCATATGCCTTCTTGAAGTCTACAAAAACCAATACCAGATCCTTCGAGAGATGATTCTCTACTACACATTTCAGACTCAAGATTTGATCAACGCATGATCTTACCTTCCTAAATCCCGCTTGATACTCGCCTAGTTGGTGATCCACTTGTTCCACAAGTCTCTTCTATAGTGCTTTAGACAGGTATGATGGAAATGCTGAGGTAGTTGTTAGGATCTGCTCTATCACCTTTTTTGTGTAGAGGGTGAATGATAGCATTTTTCCAGTCTTCAGGGATAACCTCCATTTCCCATATCTTTTCCATTTCTTGCCTTAAAATTGTGATTGTGATTTCTCCCACTTTTCAGCATCTCTGCTGTGACAGAGTCTTCCCCTGCAGCTTTGTTGTTCTTTAAGTCTGTAATTATTTCACAGAGTTCTTTTTCGTCAGGGGGTATTGACTTCTCATTCTGTTTCTTTTGATCCTCTTTTGGCCGTTTATTTTTAGGCATTTCACAATTCACTGATTTCTTAAAATATGTAGCTAATATCTCACAATTTTCATACTTATTCACAGCCAATTTTCCATCTTCTCTTCGAAATCTCATGGTAGATGGTTGATATCCATTTATGTACTCTTTAAAGGCCCTGTAAAAGATTCTAGTATTGTTTTTCTTAAATTCCGTGTCAATACTTCAGATTTCTTCAGATATTTGGTTCCTTTTGGCTTTACATGTAATATTACATGTAATAAATATCATTTTTGGTCCGTATTGATGATATTAGATTGAAATAATAACATTAAGTTATTTATTAGACCACCTAATCAATACAAAATCGTCTTGGATGATTTACATAAATTTGTTAGCTAATAGTGGGACATGTTTCGCCTTCCCTGAAGGCATCATCAGCCATAGTCTTAACCTTAAATTAAAAATAAGCGTCTAAATAACATGTAGTAATGAAATGAATTTTTAAAAATCTTGAAGACATTTGAAGTAAAATAACATTAAAAATAACAATGATGGTTTGAAAATACAATGTGATGAGATACAATAGTGGAAGTATTAACAAAATTAACATTAGAAGGCTGCTAAAATAAGTAGGGGAGAGTGGGGCAGTTTCATACACATTCTACCTATTAACACTTAAGAAGATTTAGTGGCTGTATTTTGCAATCTAAATGGCTAAAAACAAGTGTTACACAAACATTGTTATATTAGAAACAAGTTGGACTTATGTAATTACTCATTTAGTAAATTCCTATAAAACAATTTAAAAATATTTATAAACATGTAATTTGTATGAAAGTACCCCAATATGGGGCAGTATCATACATTGCAGGGGCACTTTCATACATGTTCTACAATATTGACAAAACATGCTTTTATACATACAAAACCAGCACTAGCCTATCCTAAATTGAATTCTGTCAGATCTACAGAAAAAATTAAGGAAATTGCTCGAGCTGTTCCTCCAACCATGGTAGGTTGTGGAAGTTTAGTGTAAACATCAGCCCAAGAAATTTCACTGACATCTTTCTTTTCATGGAAAACAAATTTCTTTTTATAATTTGTACGTGAAAAGTTTGAGAAACTCTGAATCATTCATTTTCTCATCAACTTGACAAAGTATTTCTTGCAAACTCAACCAGAACACAAGTCATTAAGCTCAATATCACTGCTTTTATCAAGCAGCGGTAAGTCAACATCTTGGTCACTAAACTCAAGTTCACTTTCACCACTTGTTACAGCAACACTTTCTTCACTGCTTGAAGAAGTGAAGCCTACAGATTCCTTGCCAGATTTAAACAATTTTCGTCTAGGGAGATTCGAGGATGTCATCTTGTTTGGCTTTCTTTTCGTTTTATTCTTAAGCTTCATCATTTCCTCCAATCTTTCTTTTTCAGGAGTGGTGGTAGTCAGAATTCTTGACTTTCCTTTAGCTCATCCAGTGTCTTTAAGTGTTATAGGATTTGCTTTGGGGTAAGGGTGGATATATTCTGGTTTAATTGTAGGTTTTTGAGGGTTGCCTTGGAATTGGGTGTTGGCGTGGAAGTGGGAGAAGCTGAAGTGGGTATGTTACTGGATGGTTCTTGGACATGACTTTCTTGCCCTGAAGGTGCAGATGATCCCATTAAATCTTCCTCATGATGGGCAGGATCTGAAGATGTAGAAATTTTTGTGCAATCCTGTGGAGGGCTTGGGAGATCTGTTGTCAAAGATGCAGCAAAGTCTTTGTCAGTAAAGACAAAATGATTTGGAGACCAAAGTCCAGTCTTCCTGAATGAAGACACAATGTTGATCTTGAAAAATGACTGACTGAATGGTACATTTGTCAGTTATGGTATGCTATAAATTGATATGGTCCTTCCTGGATTTTCATAGATCCATGTATTAAATGCTTGCCTGCATCTGGTCTTAAATGGGCCGAATTTGTCGAACAAGACAAGTACGGGATCATCCTTAGAAGACTTGCATATCTTTTGGAGATGCTTGATGATTTCAAGAAAAGATGTTCCTGCAATCCAGCCACTAGGCCTAGGAGCCCCAATTATATCCTTTTGGCTTTAAAAATAGATATAAGGGGGTGTATGGAAGTGCCCCAAACCATTGTATGAAAGTGCCCCATAGGCAGTTATTTTACTAATCTTGCCATGTGGCTTTTCATAAGTTATGGAGACTACTGTAACTTATACATAAGTTGCAGTGAAGACTGTAGTATGATGTGAAACTTGTTTCAGAATCAAACACAGTGAATCAAAAGACTTACCTAACTATTTCACAGTATGAAGATTTTTTAAAAAATCACCAAAATTAAACTTTTCAGCACAGCTTCTCGTCAACAGATGCTATGATGCTACAACTTGCACAGGAAGTAGATGAAGTCAAAAGGAGTTAATAAGAATAAAAAAGATGGCACACTCTACCCTTAAAGATGGGAAAATTAAAACTGTATGAAACTGCCCCTGTATGAAACTGCCCCACTCTCCCCTACAATGGATAAAACAACAGATTGTTATACAACAAGTAGTAAGATTGCATAAAAGTTGAGGATATGAAGTAGGTGAATAGAAGTTGAAGAACAGTTTCAAATAGGATCACTATGGACCATCTCAAAATTTGAAGTGATGTTCAAATGTTGTAAATTGTGAGTTTGTAGATATTCTAGTTGAAAAAGCATATAAAAGTGGAATCTGTAAATGGAAGCAAGAAACGTAGAGTTAATTGTGTGAAAAGATAATCTCGAACATAGTAAGATTATTAATAACATCAACGGACTCTGTCTTTGGCATCGCTATGTTGATGATACCATAGCTATCATTGATAAACAAATCAACAACAGCAATAACATACTATCATTCCTCAACAACTTAGATAATAATATTAAATTCACTAAAGAAGATGAGTTCAATAACTCTTTGAACTTCTTAGATATCAAAATCACACGAGCATTGAACAAATTCGACTTCCAAATATACAGAAAACCCACCTTTTCTCCAACAACCATAAAAAATGATTCTTTACATCCCAACTCACATAAAAAAGCCACTTATCACAGTTTAATATATAGAGCATTAAAGATCCCTATGTCCTCTACTAATTTAAAGAAAGAATTACTATTCATCAAGGAAATAGCTAAATTCAATGGATTTAACACGAGTATGATTGATAAAATCATCAATAAAACCAAACTGAAACTAGCTACCAATTTAACCCCATTAAAACCCGTCAAACCAAAATACGCTAAATTCACGTTCACTAACCATAGCATTTACCCGATAACCAATTCATTAATGAAGCACGAAATAAAAATAGCCTACACAACAAAAAACACTAATCGTAATTTATTCTTCAATCACAACTCTATCAACATCACAGACAATAGTTACTCTGGATCAGGAATATACAGATTGAAATGCTCTACATGTAATTTTTCTTATGTTGGCCAAACTGGCCGCAGCTTCTCTACCAGATATGCCGAGCATTACAATGCCCAAAGACACAACAAATTCTCCGCAATGGCCAACCATATGAGGGACACCGGGCATAAATTCACCACAATAGAACAAGACCTCCATATCCTAAAAAGAGTCGATAAAAGCAAACTCATGACAGAATATGAAAACTTATTTATTTTCCTCGACCAACATTTTAATAAAGATAAAAATCTAAATGACACTATTGATAAAAAAAGCCCCTTGTATGAACAGATTCTTATTTTATTACGAGAATCAACTTCCCTCACCAACAAATTCTTAAAAATCTTCAACCTCACATCAATTAGAGTTCCCACCTCCCCTACAGCTAATATACCCCCCTCCCTTCCCCCCGCCGCTAGTACCTCTAATTCAAATACAACCAATAAACCCATAGCCACACCCACCGGAACATCGCTCCCTCCAATAGCCTTACACCGTTACAACACGCGCAGTAATACACTCTCTTCCTTCCCTCCCACCAATAGCAGCCCCCCTCCAATAGTTACGTCAACGCAAACAGATCCCCCTCCAGCACAAAACTTCAGTTATAACACACGTAGCAAGAAGTCTACGGTTGCAAATTCTTCTAACTCATAATATTACAAGCTATCTTTGTCACCGTCAAATGGTAAGTGCATACGATTCTACTTCAATATTTTTCAAATATCTTTTCACACAATTAACTCTACGTTTCTTGCTTCCATTTACAGATTCCACTTTTATATGCTTTTTCAACTAGAATATCTACAAACTCACAATTTACAACATTTGAACATCACTTCAAATTTTGAGATGGTCCATAGTGATCCTATTTGAAACTGTTCTTCAACTTCTATTCACCTACTTCATATCCTCAACGTGTTCTACAACTTCACCATATGCATCTGACTTTCGTCTTTTATCTTCAAGATCATGATGAACTTTGGATCTCTCGACTAACTTTGACTTTTATTCTCTCCTCTTTACTTTGATTATATAAGATTTTTCGCCATCGTCTAATTATAACCGCCATGACTATCAACTTTACTTTTATGCAATCTTACTACTTGTTGTATAACAATCTGTTGTTTTATCCATTGTACTTATTTTAGCAGCCTTCTAATGTTAATTTTGTTAATACTTCCACTATTGTATCTCATCACATTGTATTTTCAAACCATCATTGTTATTTTTAATGTTATTTTACTTCAAATCTCTTCAAGATTTTTAAAAATTCATTTCATTACTACATGTTATTTAGACGCTTATTTTTAATTTAAGGTTAAGACTATGGCTGATGATGCCTTCAGGGAAGGCGAAACATGTCCCACTATTAGCTAACAAATTTATGTAAATCATCCAAGACGATTTTGTATTGATTAGGTGGTCTAATAAATAACTTAATGTTATTATTTCAATCCTTTTGGCTTGCCGGAGGGTCTTTGCTGTCTGTTTGCGTATCTCTTTGTATGTCTCAAATTTATCTTCTGTTTTATCTGCGTACCATGCTTTATAGGCTGCAGCTTTCCTATCAATAAAGCCATTAATATTGTAATGCTCATTTCTCTTAATACAAAACCTTATAAATTGGACAACAAGGATTTTAGGTTTTAATAATGCGTTAATAAAAAACCTTGTAAATTTATGACCCGGACATGAAGTCGGGTTACATAATCTCATATCTCCAAATGACTTGACAACGAATTAATCTTATCATTTTCAATTTTGAATTATTTGCATGATAATAGAATTCGATATATATCTATCATGAGATTTATTAATATCTTTTTCTAATTCCCATCAAATAGTTATGTTCTATCAATATTTTTGTCCTTCCTGAAAAATTAGCTTTCTGGAGATACAAGGTTTTAGATTAACAGATTAGATTAGTGACTTATGTCAAGCATTATTTGGTCTTAAAATATATGTAAATGAACTTGATCTTCATAACCTTCTGACCGAGCTCGATAGCTGCAGTCGCTTAATTGCAGCCACTATCCAGTATTCGGGAGATAGTGGATTCGAACCCCACTGTCGGCAGCCCTGAAGATGGTTTTCCGTGGTTTCCCATTTTCACACCAGGCAAATGCTGGGGCTTTACCTAATTAAGGCCACGGCCACTTCCCACTCCTAGCTCCTTCCTGTCCCATCGTCGCCACAAGACCTGTCTGTGTCGGTGCGACGTAAAGCAAGTTGGAAAAAAAACAAAAACATAACCTTCTGTTTACCGGGAGCACCATGACCTCTTCCTCTTCTAACTCTATTAGTTTTAAATCATTTAACCATTTTCTTATGGATCTCTTTCTAATTCTTGTACAATTGACTTCACAGTATAATTGATTGGGCATTCACCTCGTTTACTCAAGGTTACTGAATTAAAACCTCTGACACAGTCAATTAGGAATAAAATGTAGATTCATGTTAGTGAAAGAAATACACATACCTATAGACATACCTAGCTAGTGAAAACTTACAGTGATTGGAATTTGTTACAGTGAACTGAAGAGACGATTGAAGGCTGAACAAAAGGCAAAGGAGAAAGCTGAGAAGGAAAAGCTTAAAGCTGCGGAAAAAGCTGAAGCACCAAAAAAGAAGAATGCCATAGCAGAGGAAGAAATTAGTCCTAACGTAAGAATACTTCTTTTATTAATGATAACCCTTTCCCTTTGAATATTTTCCTAGCCTCTCAACTTGTAATTATTTCGGTAACCACAGCGGAAAGTGATGATGGAGATGATGATTTTAATGAATTGTTAAGCGATTTTGAAAGTGAGAGTGATACAGGAAGTGCCGAACATATTGTATCTGAGAAGGAAGCTTTAAACGAGAGAAAAAAGCACGAGTTCGAAAGCTATTTTATCACTATTTTCATGGTGGTCGGATTATTTTTCTCCACCAGGCTTTCAGATAACTGTGACAGACTCTGAGAGCCAAGTAGTGTTTGATGACAATCCGAAAATCATTGATTTTTAAAAACCTCATGTGCCAGTGGCATTGGTGCAGATAGTTGAACAAATCGGTGTCCCAAACAACCATTGAGCAATCACCACATTCCAGGTTTAGAAAGTATTTTAAAATATCAACTTGTATACTTCCAAGAAGTTACATGTGTAAGTTGCTTACAGATTTTCGGAAATAATATTATTTTGGACTCTTTACTTTGTATAAAGATAATGTGCACATGGGCACAAAAGTGTAATTTTGTTATCTCTCAAAATAATATTGAACATAAGTGTAGGATTTTCCATCTGCATTTAGATTTATAAAGAACCAACATTTATAAACATTTTAAGGTAAAAAAAATTGAGGCTTCCACAAATTTTTTTACATACAAATGAAAAAAATTCAGCACTTAAAAGGTTAATGTAGAGCATTTCTTTAGCCATGAACGGCATGTAACAAGAACTCACACAGGTCATTTAAAACATGTGATATTACTTCAACAGACACCATGTAAATAACGTGATACGTATACGCACCCAAATTTCTGCTGCCATATTTTGAAAAAAATATTGTGGAGATTATTTGCTTATATATTGCCTGAGGGCAAAAACGCCTTGTATAGGAATTGTCATTGATAGTTTTCCTTAAGTGTTCAAGTTATTAGTGTTGTTGGTCTCAGATGCCTAATTTCAATAGCAAGATGGCCAGGATCTGCTCATGATAGCAGTATTTTTATTAACTCATGAGCGAATGCTCAGTTCGAAACGGGCGACATTCCGGAATGCATACTCTTTGGAGAGTATGGCTACCATTGTTCTCGATACCTGCTGGCTCCAGTTCTTCATGTCAAAACAGCTACAGAGCGGGCTTATAATCAAGCTCATGAAACAGACAGGTCAGCAATAGAAAGAAAGTTTGTGGTTGTGAAAGGACGGTTCTCTCGTCTTAATACTCTCCATTCTCTGAAACTACTTAGAAAATGTTTCAGTCCAAGCTTCTTTTGGGATGTCACTTAGTGCACTCTCGTATGCTGCAATGGCCTCTTCATCCGACAAAAACCACTGCCCATGTATTTTTTCCTTGGTTTTAGGGAATAGAAAGAAGTCACATGGGGCCAGGTCAGGTAAATAGGGGGGATGAGGTAACACTCGCACTTTTTCCCTTTCCAAAAAGTCCATTGTTCTGGCAGCCCTGTGTGCAGATGCATTGTTGTGATGCCGCAGAAGGTGCCCATTCTTGGACTTTGGGTGCTGTGACCTCCAAGTGGCGAGGAATTTGGGAATACAGTCATTCACATACCATTCAGCATTGACTGTACGATATATGTCCAAGGTCACAGAGGTGAGATACCCCATTTTCGTAAAAAAAAGTTGCTACCATCCAGAGCTTCGACTTTGTCGAACTTTTGTGGGTGGTTCCTCCCCTGGAAAACACCACACAGAGGACTGTCTCTTCGTTTCAGGGTCATAATGGTAGACCCATGTTTCATCACCTGTGACGATATTGTAGTTGTCTTCGAACTGCCCTCTATTGAATTTTTCTAGCATGAAATGACACCACTCCACTCTCTCCTCCTTTTGGCTTTCTGTCAGGGAATGTGGCACCCAACAGGCACATCTCTTGGTAAGACCTAAATAATCATGAACGATGGTCTGCGCTGCTCTTGACCCAATATTTAAGGTCCCTTCAATGTCACAAAATGTAAGAAGTGGATCTGTTTTGATCATTTCCCTCACAGCATCAATTTTTTCTTGAGTCACAGCTGTTGCTGGGCGACTGGGACGAGGTTCATCTTCAATTGACTGCCGACTCCTTGAAAACTCGCGAAACCAATTTCCAACTGTGGCTCTAGAAGGGGTAGCCTCACCAAAAACGCGCAGCAAAGAAGAATGGCATTCTTTGGCACTTAATTTCTTTTTATAATCATAAAAAAGCATTGCTCGAAAATCGCGGCGCGGCAGATCCATCTTGCACCGTGTCTGACTCAGCACTGCCTGTGCTTTCTTCCCTCACTGTGGAGGAGCTACCGCAAGGAGGGATTGCGCGCACATGTTCCAAGGTCGAAAAACATCGCTCTTTCAAATGAAAATAATCCCGTTGTCCTCAGAATTACGGTTTACGCTCTGCTAAAAACTTTCGGCATAACCTTTGTATTACAGTCAAACTCAGTCAAATATGATTTTTGAAATGCCTAAAGCTGTTCTGTTTTCACTGACGTCACTGTACACGACAAATATTTCCTTTGTTTGCCCATTGTAAACATAACGTAGAACAACGGAGAGTTGTGGAGTGTTGGAAACATCAGTCGTCTTGGCCACTAAAACTGAAACAAACTTGGCTTCTTTCAATTCAGATTTTATTTCTTCCAGCAACGAGTTTGCCACTGCATCAATTAAATCATTCTGAATTCTATTTGATACACCCCTAAAAACTGTGGATATCTCAAAGTGGGTTTTAAAGAGAGTGTCATATTCTGCAGTGTATTTTAACAGCTCGATGTAGTTATCCCTATTAACTGAGGTTTCACGCTCGTCATGCCCTCAGAAAGAAAGTTCTTGCCTACATAAAAAGCACACAACATTAACAAAATGCTTCAATAGTTCCCTGTTTTGTTTTACCCTCTCGTTATAAAATATGATTCCCTGTTTGAGCTGGTCATGTAGTTGTGTGTCCACTCTAACTTTACCAAACGACGCTAAGAAATAAGATGCTCTGATGTGTCCTATAGACTCTTCGTGAGAAACACCTGTATTGGTAAAATTTCCCAGATTAATATACCCCATTTTTGTCCAGCTTGTGTTTCTGTCTTTACCGAAAAGAAAACAAGACCAATAGAACAGGGCATTCACTTTGGTGCATCCTGTCAACCAAACATATTTTTCGTATGAAGAAGAAGCAGTGAAGTGCCTAGTGAAACCTTTTACTTGTTTTGTTAAGCCTGATAAATCTGGAGTTGGCCTACCTTCTTTTATAAAGCTGCATTTTTCATGGAAATGTCTACCTGAGAAAGGCTTTTCGATAATATTTTCCACTACACACTCGCGCATAATTCCAAATTGATATTCAAGGCTGTGACGACACCATCATAACTTAATCTACAGTGTCACAACACATAATACATGTTATATTCATGGATAATGGCACAGAACTCACGAAAACTTCACCTGTGATCCAAGAGGAACACTACAAAAATTCACTATATACCACCATTACAGACAACCAAGTACCGGTACAACAGTGGCTTAGCTCTGTGTTCATAGTGGGCAACCTAAATATTTTTCTGCAACTATCGGAAAACATACTGTACACGTGCCATCAATGAATTGCTCAAAAAAACTTTATACATGCCGAAATCCAAAAATAAAATATATTATTTTATATTACAATTGATTTTATAAACAGGCTATATTTTTATTAGGGAGATGATATTTTTATTGTAGGCTCTAGTGTGTGGCACTGAGTACTTTGAGTGGCAAGTATTAAAACAAACAGGCCCTACCTAAGGTAGCTGGCCTGTTACCATAAATTGCTGTCTGGGGAGGAGCCACAGCTTCAAGGACAAGGAAGCTTTAAGTGCATGCGTCATCCAAGCGACTTAAATTTCGCTTGGGATTGCTCTCTTTCACGCCGGCAAGGAAACCCAGCTCGTTGGAGAAGCTGAACTGCAGTAGTGCGAGCGGATCGTCAAGACAGCTGTACTTGGCTTAGATACTAGCAGTTTTTTAAACTTAGCGTTCTAAGGAATAATAAGAAAATATAAATACAAAGTTATTTACCCCAGCAGCACTGGGGTAGATGGGGTTCATTGCACACCACTGGTCATTAATGAAGACATCATTTTCTCTACCAGGCCACTTGTGTACAAATCCGTTGTAGTACAGACCCTCTTATATGGATGTGAGAGATGGACAACATACAGGCGCCACATAAAAATAATTGAAAAGTTCCATCAAAGATGTCTCTGAAGTATCTAAAAGTACCTGGCAGGATAAACGCACGAATATCAGCGTTCTGGAAGAAGCTGAAAGTATGAGCATAGAGGCAATCCTAGTCCGATATCAGCTATGGTGGGTTGGTCATGTAGTTTGAATGTCCAGTCATCGAATCCCAAAACAAGTTCTTTACTCGGAATTAAGTAAGGGTTACCACCCTATTGGAGGCCAGAGAAAGAGTTATAAAAACTGCATCAAAGCCACCCCGAAGAAATGTAATATTGATTCTAACAACTGGGAAGTGCATGCTCTGGAATGTTCGGCCTGGAAAAACACCATCCATCAAGGAGTTGCTGCTTTCTTTTTTAAATTATTATTATACTAGCTGATGAACCCGTGCTTCGTTACGGGATTCTCAGAAAGACTGACTTGGTGGTTTTCCTAACTGAATTCAACATAGGTCATTACAAAAACATCAGTAGGAATGTAGTGATTGAAAGCAATGTTATCATATAAAATACTCGATCAAATGAAAAACCGCACACTTTCTCACTTTCAACGAACAGTACTACGGTGCCGATCTAAGTGTCCAAAGCTCCAGAGCTAGAATAACCAGGTCGCAGACTGCAATGAACACTCCTCTGTCATTATTCCCTTAAATATGCACACTACTCATTCCAATCAGTGCCTCAGAGTAGGGATTGAATAGCTCGAATACTATGATGAACCAGTGTGTTACATACCAGATATATCAGAAAAAGTATGAACCAGAGGAATGGCATGCTAATGAAGAAAGTTATCTTACTCCCCAGCTACTTCCCGCCAATGTACAGGCATGCTGTTACAGTCGGTACGACCAGGCGAGTTGACCGTGTGGTTACGGGATCGCAGCTGTGAGCTTGCATCCGGGAGATAGTGGATTCGGACCCCACTGCCGGCAACCCTGAAGGTGGTATTCCGTGGTTTCCCATTTTCACACCAGTCGCACCAGGCTGTATCTTAAAGCCAAGGCCGCTTCCTTCACACCACTATTCATTTCCTATCCCATCGTCGCCATAAGACCTACCTGTGTCGGTGCGACGTCAAGCAAATGAAAAAAACCTCAGCACGCTGCAGTAATCCTATCTATCGGGGATGAGAAAACAGAAGACAAAAAGCACATCACAACAAACAATGGACAATGTAATGTTATTGTTGTTAAATTTTATGAGCTTTCTATATTGTAGGCCTTCACATTAGTTTTCTTTCGACTCTGTGATATTAGGGTGTCTTACAAAATTATTTATATCGTAGAATGTAGTTCCTTATTCTCAGACTTTACATACCTATTTTCAGTAAATTCTGTTTACCCATTTTCTCGTGACTCGGCGCTGATATGGACTTAGTAACAAAAATCCAAGTTCATGAATATCTCTGATTATATGCGGTACGGTAACAATTTATAAGACATAAGTGATCGGAAATTTAATAACTTCTTACATAACTACTACTAACTTACGACATAACTAAAGTTATGTTAGTTATGTAGTATTTATCGATACGACCCCTAATAACATAAGTAACTTATTTGAGAATTACATTTCAGGCCATCCCTTAAACTACCATTTCACTCAATGTGAATAAAATAATTTGTAGCCTAGATTGCAGTGGTTCTATCACCTGACATTACATACCGATTTTCATTAAATTCTCCTCAGCCGTTTTCTATTGATGCGTGTACAGGCAGACAGACAGACGGACAGAAATTACAGAAAAGTAAAAAAATGCATTTCCGTGTTACTGTGGACATGACAGATACAGAAATATCATTCATTTCAAATTCTGAGCAATGCACAGGCAAAACACTTATTTTATATATAGATTACATTTCAGGCCTTCTCCTAAACTATTTCACTCAGTGCGAATAACATTATTGATAGCCTAGATTATAGCGACCTATTCCCCGACTTTGCATACCAATTTTCGTGAAGAAACGACCACTAATAAAATAAATGTTTGACAATTAAATTTTAGGCCTTCCCCATAACTACCATTTTTCTCAGCGTGGATAGCCTATATTGTAGCGAATTATTTCCCATCTTTGTCTAGCGATTTCCATTAAGACACGACCACTAATAATATAAATATTTGAGAATTAAATTTCAGACCTTCCCCTAAACTACCATTTCACTCAGCGTGATTAAAATAATTTATAGCCTAGATTGTAGCGGTTCATCACCCAACTTTACATTCCGATTTTCATTAAATTCTCTTCAGCCGTTTTCTCGTGATGCGTGTACATACATACATACAGACAGACAGACAGAAATTACGGAAAAGTAAAAAATGCATTTTCTTGTTACTGTGGACATGACCGATACAGAAATACCATTCTTTTCAAATTCTGAGCAATGTACAGACAAAACTCTTATTTTATATATATAGATATTTTGCGAATGAGCCCATTAGGACTACGCAAAGTACTTAGACAGGCATTTGCCTTTCTTTGTGCCCACACTTCCTTCATTCGTTTGCTGTGTGCTTCTTTTCTCTCTTGAGACCATGTTGTTCCGGTCTTCTTCTTTGGTTTTTCCTCTTGGTCAACTTGCCACTTATGAACTTTGGTTCTGAAGATAACCCAGCTTTGGATGTCTTCAGGTGTAATTCCTGCCAGTTTGAGATCTGTTTTAATTTCGCCAATCCATTTTATTGTGTCCGTTTTGGCTTTACTTCGGTTTTCATAAAATTCAACTATTTGCTTGGTAAGTCTATCTGGGTTCATCCTTTTTATATGTCCAAAGAATCTTAATCTGCGTTTTCTGATGTCGCTGTGAATGTTAGAAAATTGTTTGATTTCCTGTTTCCCTCTAAGGCGGTACTGTTCATCTACGAGTTTTGGGCCTAAAATTTTTCTAATGATCTTGCGTTCCTTTTTCTGAATATTTTCTAGATCAGTTTTCCTGTTCAAAATTAGTGTCTCTGATCCATAGAGGCATTCTGGTTTTATAACTGTATTATAGTGTCTTAGTTTTGCATGCTTGGAGAGACACTTTTTGTTATAGATGTTTTGGGTGAGTCTATATGCAGTTTCCATTTTTTGGCATCTAACTTCATTGGCTTTTGTTTCCATTCCATTCTCCTGAATTATTTCACCGAGATATTTGAATTGCTGGACCCGTTTTATTTTGCAATATTTTGTCTCCATGAATTTAGGGGCTTCTTTGCTGCAGGTCATGTATTCAGTTTTTTCAAACGATATTTGGAGGCAGACTTTTTCCGCTGTTTCTTTCAGGAGTTCGATCTGGTTTATGGCTGTTGAAACGTCACGAGTTAAGATTGCCAGATCGTCCGCAAATGCCAGGCAGTCTACTGCTAATTTGCCCCTACCAAGAGTGATTGGTTGGTCAATCTTGAGGACAGACTTCTGTTTGCGCCATTCCTGTATTACCTTTTCAAGGACGCAGTTGAAGAGTAGTGGAGAGAGCCCATCTCCCTGTCTTACTCCTGTTTTGATCGGAAAAGAGTCTTGAGATTTCTCCCATGAATTTAACCTTAGATTTTGTGTCTGTCAATGTCTCTTACAATTGCGAGTGTTTTCCGGTCTAGACCCTGTTCTTTTAATATCTGAAACAGTGATTGACGATCATCTGAATCATAGGCCTTTTTAAAATCAACAGAAGTACAAACTACATTTTTGCTACAAATTCTCTGATGCCTTAGGATTAACTTTAGGTTCAAAATTTGCTCTGGACATGAACGGCCTGGTCTGAAACCTGCTTGATATTCACCAATTTTTGGTTCTAGTTGCTGTTGGGCTCTATCGAGAAGGCACTGAGATAAAATTTTGTAGGCAACAGATACCAATGAGATTCCTCTGTAGTTATTTACATCTGTTCTGTCTCCTTTCTTATGTAAAGGATGAATTAGTGCACTTTTCCAATCTTCTGGAATTTGTTCTGTTTTCCAAATCTCTTGGATGATACCGGTGAAATCTTTTATAGTATTTGGGCCTGCTGATTTGAGAATTTCTGCTATGATCCCATCCTCACCTGCAGCTTTATTCATTTTAAGTCGTTTTATCTGTCTGGTAATTTCTTCTTCATCCGGTGGTACTGAATTTGGGTTTGTGAAGTCATGTTCCTGCGGTGGAAATCTTTGTGTTGGCTCTGGGCAGTTAAACAGTTCTTCAAAATACCTTGCAAGTTCGGTGCAATTTTCTTGATTGTTCAGTGCAAATTGCCCATTTACTTTCTTAAAGCAAAGGTTTTGTGGCTGATACCCTGTTAGCTTTGTGTTGAAGTTCTTGTAGAAATTTCGTGTGTGGTTTTTTTCGAAGTCCTTTTCAATTTCTAGTAGTTGATCTTTCTCAAATTTCCTTTTGGTCTGTCGGACTAATTTCGCTGCCTCTTTCCTGACTGCCAAAAACATTTTGTGATTCTTATCGGTCTTTTTGCTGTTCCACTTATTGTATGCATTCTGCCGGGATTGGATGGCTTGTTCACAGTCTGCGTTCCACCAAGGGTGTTTTTTTCTTTTCTGCAGAGGAATCAGTGTTTGTGCTGTTTCAATTAGTTTGGTCTTGAGTTGCTGCCAATTGTTGGACTGCTTTTTCTCTAATTCTTCGGTGAGAGATGGCTGGATCCGACTAGTATAAAATTTAGGAATTATTTGCTTCCTTCTTCTGAACCTTTGGGGTATCAACTGTAGTTTGACTCTTGTCAGATAGTGGTCTGAGTCTATGTTTGCACCCTTTCTTACTTGGACATTCATAATTTCTCTGTGGTTTGGGTACGAAATTGCCACGTGGTCAATTTGAAACTCGCCCAAAAGGGAGTTGGGTGATCTCCATGTCATTTGTTTAGAAGGTTTCTTCCTGAAGTGAGTCGACATGACTTTAAGGTTGAATGCCCTGCAGAATTCGACTCATCTCCGTCCATTTTGGTTCGTCCATTTATGTGCTGGGAATTTTCCAACTGTTTTCCTGTATTTCCTTTCCTTGCCTAGCTGAGCGTTGAAATCTCCTAACAGAATTTTGACGTGGCTTTGAGGAATTTTTGATGCTGTTTCTTCTAGTATTTCCCAGGATTTGTCTACCTTCTCGCGATCTGTTTTATTGTCTTCATTGACTGGCATATGTGCATTGATCAGTGTGTATGATTTGTTTGCACACTTTAGGGCGATTGTCGTTAGCCTATTGTTTACACATTTCACACCTGTTACCGAGTTAAGTATGCTCTTCTTGACTGCAAATACAACTCCTAAATGGGGTGTGTTTTTGAGAATCCGTTTGTCTGTTTTACTTTTGAAGAGTCTGTAGTTCCCGAAATCCATTGCGTGTTCGTCAGTCAGCCTCGTTTCTTGGAGTGCCAGTATTTCTATTTTTTTATCATTTAGGGTTTGCTCTAGTTCGTACTTCCCTGCCCGCAAGAGAGAATTTATGTTCAGTGTTCCGAAAAATGTTTTGCTGTTTGGGCGAAGTTGGCCAGAGGTCTCAGACTCCCTCTGTTTGCGTGTCCAGCCAGACTCCCCAGAATCCGATAGTCTGGTTGTGCTGCTAATGTCAGCAGTGGATTGGTTACCACCTGGGGTACAAATTTGTTTTCTGCCACGCCTCATGGTACTTGATTATCCAAGTATTGGACCGTAGTCCTGTTTCATAGGACTGGAGTGGATAGTTCCAGAACATACATTTCCAGCTGCACCTCTGGTGAACAGACGCTGACCACTTTGCCGCTTGCTGCAAGTCAGACGCGAAGTGGATTTCAGTCAGTTCTTCCGCCCTCTCCGCCATCGGGATGAATCCTCTTATGCCGTCGAGGCCGTTGACCATTTTCCTTGTTCCCTCAGTTGATCCGCGGGTGCTTATTTGGCTACGCCTTATTCGCACCTGTCCTGCATATCTACAGGAACTTTCTCTATCAGCCATTGGGACGCGCCGTGTCGGGGTTGAGGGCCCCCACCCCAGTGTCTTACATAGAGTTATGCCTAACTCCTACTCAGTTCAGAGCTAGACCCCCACGCAAGCTGACCGGGCACGGTTTAAATTATTATTATTATTTTTTATTATTATTATTATTATTATTATTATTATTATTATTATTATTATTATTATTATTATTATTATATTTTAGAACAAAGCTGCCGTATTGCAACAGAAAAGCATACTTGGAAAAACGTAGGTTTGTCCTGAGGAGAAATGGCCAAATGCCAGCTGGCTCCTTAACATATGGTTGTCATCATTGTAGAGTATGTAACTCGCAGATTGGACTGATCATTCATCTGAAGACACATTGGTAGGAAGACTATCATACTCGCTTGCGAGTGATTATGATGATGATGACCTCATCCAACCTTCTGTGTTAGTCACTTCCCTATAGCATTCAAGCCAAATGCTGTCTATTCACAGCATTATATTAAATGCACCCTCACAGCACTTTTAATTTGCATATTCACTCAGGCCTATCAATTCACTCTTGGTATTTGTTTCTTTGCTGAAACCTGAACCTGTTTCTCATTCATATTTCAGGTTGGAAATCAATCTCTCATTGAGGGAAGTACCTGGCATCAATATTGAATGTCTTCACTTTCTTGTATGTTCCCTTCGCTGGGCGAGCTGGCTATGGCGTATAGGTCATATAGATTTACACTTGCATTCAGGAGATGGTGGTTTCAGACCCCACCAGAAGTAGTTCTGAAGGTAGCCGTCTGCAGTTCCCGCTTTTGCATACCAGGAAAATGCTGAGATTGTACTTTAACCCTTTCAGTGCTAGCTTTATTTTTATGTATACGTACCCCCTCTGTGCTGATTTTTTCCTTTCAAGAATGTGCAATTATTGAACAATAAACTTTTCTATTTATTTAACAGACATTTTGAAGATAATAAATTGAAATAAGCTTATAATGGTGGTGATGTTCAAAGTCTAAAAATGGACATTACTGTGGTATTGTTCAAAACAAGGTATAACATAACGAACCCTACATCATATGGTTGATACATATGTTTTTTCAGCTTGTTATCATTGTACTAGTAAATGTGAAAGAGAGACAAATTTTCACTCACAGTCATATCATTCCACTTGTGAAGTCTACTATTTGTAGAAATTGGGTAAACTGTTAAGACCTTCTTGTAATATTTATTGGTTACCTCCACTGGCATAGCCAAGGGGGGGGGACTTTTTAACAACAACTGTTCAAATGAATAGAAATAGTTTTTAAAATAGGCTAACTCCATATCCATTCCACCTCATTTCACTAACCCATTTAACCACCACATTGTTTTTAATTCATTTTAATTCAATTCATATTTACGTAGTATTTAAGAGGAAGAAGGTACCCGATTATAATGTACTTAAAGATAAACACTTAGTGAGTCACCTAAGCCGTATAAACAGCTGAAGATGTTCTAAAAAAGAATGAAACATGTACTGTGTGTAATTAATTTTAATTTGCTAAAATGCAAATATAAGTATCAAAAAGGTGGGAGATTTTTGTTGTTATAAGTCTTTGAGGAGTGAAAGCCAATCTGATCAGTGTGTGGCACTCAAGTGGTTAAACCAGTAGGGGAAAAATGTTCTTTTCACTCTCCTCCTCCATACACCTTTCCAGTAGTGTCTGTACAATTGTCTAAGCAGCTGTCTTCCTCTTATCATTGCTTTCTTATCTGATAAATCACTGCTGTCAATCTGCTTTCTAAATTGGTTTTATGTTCAGTTTGTCAATATGTCAGTTGAGGTAGCTGGAATGTTATAACTAGGTTCAGATAAATATAACATGCAGTGCACGAGTGGGGAAGTGTACACTCTGTTTTACTAAGATTTCTACAAACAATTGTACCGCTCTACCTGGAACATTCATTATCTCAGACTGAATGACTTGAGCTTCGATATTCTTGGTTTTGGACTGACGAGAATGTAGGAACATTCCCCTGAACAGGGGAGGTGCTGGAGAAAAGCTTGCTGCATCGTTCACTTTACTGCAGACCTTAACAGCATTAACATAATTTACAAGTAGTGTGCTGGTGATACCCTGTTATGGTGGGTAGCAGGGAATTGTCAGTGGTGCTTCATGCTGCTGCAATTTTGTTTGACACTTATTCTTTCCGCATCCAGCAAGGGTGCCAAATGTGTGTCAAGCCCTCGAGCGAGCTAAACCTCACCTGTTGCTTCAAGGAAATGTTCACAGTGCATCCACCAGCATGAGCAAAATATTGCTATTAAGACTTTCTTAACTGGAGATGTCTATAAAATTTGCATGTTGTTGGGCGAGTACAATTTTTTGTTTCTACACGCGGCACAGTTATTTGTATCAAGTTCTACAGGCATGACTAGTGCAGTTACTGCTTTGACTAAGGCTGGTAATAGGAATCCCTGTAGTTTTTGCTGTTTGCTTATTGTATTTCTGCCAAGTTGGTATGGCTTTACCATTGTTATCTTGTAAACTTGGTTGACACAATGCTTTCAAATGTAGTGTACTGTTGAGTTTACTGTATATGTCTAACAATTGAACAAGGGCTGTGACTTTTATGCTTGCTTTGGTGTAAGTGAAAAAGTTGGTTGGAATGTAGGTCTATGCATTGAAAGGCTCCCTTCAGATTCAAAGAAATCATTTGTATTAGTAGACTGTCTGCACTACACCATAAATGTATCCTTTTATAACCGTAATCATGTACTTAAATGAAGACTCTTTTTGATATGGTATGCTTTGTCATTATGGCAATCCATGAACTGGAAAGTAATATAAATTGAATTAATGCAGTTTTGCATTCGATACATTGTCACAATCTAGATGCTGCTCATGTTATTCTTGATTTATTTTTAGGAATACTTTCGGTTACGAAGCATTGCTGTGTCGCAGTTGAAAGAGGCTGGAGACCACCCATACCCACATAAGTTTCATGTCTCAACATCGCTCGAAGAATTCATTGAGCGTTATAGCCATGTTGAAGATGGCGCGATTCTCAAAGATGTTGAAGTTAGTGTTGCAGGTAGGAACAACATTTTGGGGTTTTTAAAATTTTCTTTAACCCTCTTTCAGCCAACTGTCCATTAATGGCTTTAACCCCTTTTGTACGTTCTTCTTTTCTTCATGGGGCCTCTAAATATTAGTTCCTTTTTGTTTCTTAGGATATTGGATGTCTGTTTTCACCATTGAACCCTGTCTTCAGATCTTGGATTTCTTGTCACTGTCATTTCAACATCACTCTTAATCATCCATGGAAAATAAATATCCATTATTGATATGGGGTGGTAGAAGGATGCAATAAATGGGGTATCCGTGAACAAGCCCTTTAAAGATTATGTTCACAATGGAAAGCAATAATGATAAATATGGTGAGCCTTGTGGCTACCCATTCTTTCTTATACAGTACAATAAAACCTCAATAAGACATTTCTTCAGGGGACAAGGAGAGAGAACATGTTAAACAAAAAAAGTACTATAGAAAACCTAAATAAAAATTGTCCATCAGGGATGTGGAAAACACTTGGTACGGTTTTTGACGTGCATGCATTTTATGTCCGGTAAATTCAGGTACAGAGTAAACCATATACCATTTCTGAAGTTGAAAGAGTATTAACAGGTGTAAAAAAAAAAAAATTATATATATATATGAAAACATTTCCATCTGGGGCTTATAAAATAAGTGTCATAAAATTTGCAAAACACGGGACAACAAATATGAAACCATTTGCACTAGAGCCCAAAATATTATCAATGTACTTTAGGTCATCCTCTTTCTAAAAATAATGTGATGTTTGACTGTTAGTTGAAGCCATATACACTGACTTAGCAAATGTCATGGGATAGTCATTTAATAGCGTGTGAGGCCTCCTCTGGCCCTGCGAACTGCAGTGAGACGCCATGGAAGTGAGTCAACAAGTCCCTGGTAGTCTTCTGGACGCAGCTGACACCAAATCGTTTGCAGAGCAGCCGCCAATGCTGGTCTGTTCGTGGGTGCAGGATCCATGGCACGGAGCCTGCGTTCCAGGACATCCCAGATATGCTCGATAGGGTTCATATCGGGGCTCCTGGGTGCCCATGGCAGTCGTTGGACCTCCGCTGCATGTTCCTGGAACCATTCCTGGGCAACATGGGAGCGATGTGGTGGCGCGTTATCATCTTGAAACACCGCAGAATTGTCTGGGCGCTGGAAGGCCAAAAATGGGTGGAGATGGTCTCCGAGCAGCTCAACATACCGCATACCATTTAAAGTCTCTTCCAGAACAACTAGGGGGCCCATTCAATACCAGGAAAATGCTCCCCAGACCATAAGAGACACCAGTGCCCTGGACCACACCTTCGAGGCAAGCGGGATCCATCGCTTCCTGTTGTCTGCACCATACACGGTGCCTCCCATCGGCATGGTGCAGTTGAAATCGTGATTTGTCCGACCATATCACGTTACGCCATTGTTCCAGTGTCCTTCCCTGGTGACTGGCGACAAATGCGCATCGTTGTGCCCGATGACGTTGGGTTAACAGTGGCACCCGTGTGCGGCGCCGGCTCCCGTACCCCGTAGAACCCATGTTCCTACGAATTGTCCACTGGGAGATGTGTCTATCACGGCCTGTGTTGAATTTAGACGTGATTTGTTGCACAGTTGCCCATCTGTCACTATTGACAATCCGTCTCGGATGTCACGGTCATCGAGGGTGGCTGGACGGCCGGTCGTTCATCTGTTGTGGACGGTGACACCTGCATTCAACCATTCACGATACGCCCTGGACACGGTTGATCGTGTGAAGCTGAATTCCAGCACCAAATCGCACTTCCCACCATCCGTCGGGCACCGACCACCATACCCTGTTCGAACGGTGTCAGCTCACGACGACGTTCCATGTTACACCTGTCACATGCATAGCCACTGCTCACAAGGTCTCCTATACAACTGCCGCTGGCACAGGGGGCTTGTGGTGCGCAGACAACACACCTGCCCATCCCATGACATTTGCTCAGTCAGTGTATATCAGAGTAGTGTGTTATTAAACATTGTTTTTTGGTCACACACTTCCACCATGAATTAAGTTTGAGTTTACACTTGTCCATGCACGAGAGAACTACTTTGGTCGCCATCTTTAACGCAACAAAACTTCGTTAATACCTGGCATTAGTTCAGACCGACCCAAGCTGAAGGAGCTAGATTTATTCGCACCAACTATATGTACTTAAGATGCAGATGCCTTTTCTCTTCCTGGAAGGATTTTCATTTGCATTCCCTCCCCAAGCATTTTCATTTGCATTCCCTCCCCAGTTAACATTTTGTAAATTGAGATCACCTGCTACAATAATGTTCCTTTCTGTGCCATGCCCCACATAGCTGATTATCTTATCAAATAATTGTGCATCAGCGTCAGTGCCAGGCTTGCCAGGTCTGTACACCCCACAAACATCAAGTTGCCTATCATGTCTGGAGATCAAGTTTTACACTTAGAATTTCATTTTTCTCATCATTAACTTTTACGCCCTCCCCTGTGAACCATGTGACCTTGGTGCGGTGGGGAAGCTTGGGCATCCCATTGAAGCGGATAGCCAAATAATAGGCGCAACCATATCGGATGGGTACCTGTCGAGACACCAGTCTAACGAATAATTCATCAAAAGGGGGTTAGTCGCCTGATGTTCTGATGATGGCTTTCTTCCAGGTAAAATATCCCAGAGGTAAAATAGTCCACCATTTGCATCTCCGGGCGGAAAATACACAGGAGGGGCAATCATCAAGAACATGAATACTGACATTCTACGGGTCGGAGCATGGAATGTTAGAAGTTTGAATTGTTGTGGTGGGTTAGAGAATGTGAAAAGGGAAATGGATAGACTAAAATTAGATGTAGTTTGTGTAAGTGAAATACGTTGGCAGAAAGAGCAGGGTTTTTAGTCAGGCAGCTACAGAATTATCAACACAATCAAACATGGGAAATGGAGGAGTTGGTTTAATAAGAAGAAAATAGGGCAGCGGCTAAGTTACTACAAACCAGCATAGTGAACGAATTATTGTTGTCAAGATAGACACCAAGCCAATGCCCACGACAATAATGCAGGTCTGTATGCCTACTAGTTCAGCAAATGATGAAATAGAAAGAATATATGAAGAGATAGATGATTTATTACAATACACAAAAGGAGATGAGAATCTAATTGTGATGGGATGTGGTGATGCAGTTGTAGGCCCAAGAAGAGAAGGTAATGCCGTAGGAGAATTCAGACAGATGAAGGGATGAAAGAGGAAGTTGGCTAGTTGAATTCTGCATTGATCCTAATTTAGTCTTTGCTAATATTTGGTTCAAACATTACAGGCAACGGCTGTATATATGGACGAGATCTAGTGACAGGAAAGTATCATCAGCTAGATTTCATTATGATTAGGCAGAGACTCAGAAACCAGGTGTCGGATTGCAAGACATTCCCAGAAGCAGATGTGGACTCTGACCACAACATGGTTGTCATGAAATGTCATCTGAAGTTGAAGAAATTGAAGAAAGGAAAGAATGCAAGAAGATGGTTTTTAGATTAGTTTAAAGAAAAGAGTGTAAGCAATTTTTTTTTTTTTTTCAAGGAACATATTTCACAAGGACTAAAGGAAAAGGCTTAAGGAAACACAATAGATGGGCAGTCATGCAGAATGAGATTAATAGGGCTGCTGAAGAAAGGTTAGGAAGAAAGGTAAGATCAAGTAAGAATTAGTGGATAGTGTTCCGTAATAATAAATTTGGAGCTTAATCTATAAGGAAAATAATTTATTGTACAGGAATATTTCCTAACACCATTATTGACAAAAGCACTTCCACTGGAACATAAAAACACACGCCTTGCGCACTTCACGACTGTCATCTGTTTTGAAACAAAACTTAAGGGAGGGGCTGTCATGATACCAACCACTACAAACACATAACAGGGTAGAAATCAAAATTTTCTTAACATCCTCCCCACCTTGCAATTTTGTTTACACTAATCCACTGATAAAATTGCAACACAATGAAAATAGACAGCAGCATTCTACAATAAAACATTACAATCTTTCATTTGACACTGATTTTCATACAATGCTTGTCTCTTCTGGAGTATTTATAAGTTCAAACCTTTTGGTGTTTTCACTATTCTACCACTTCTTGTAGACTTCACTTGTGGATTTGCCACTGCATCCGATGATCCGTGCGAAGCCTTCTCTGGATGTATCTCCAGGATAGAATCTGGCCGATTACTCTGCACTACTGTAGATTCATCTGATGAGGCGACTTCTAAGGGATAAAGCCTTTGAACTGGCCGCACCCTCTCGCCTGCAGCCGTTCTCAGTTTGACAACCCTGACGACGCCATCCTTACCAGGGGACACCTAGTGGCCATTCGGTTCGTTTGATGTCATCAGCTCCGATCAGCACAACGTCGCCAACGCTCACTTTGTTGGATGTCCTACCTCCCTGTTGAATAAGAAGAGCCAGGCATTCTTTGCGGAACCTCTGCCGAAGATTGTCCCGCAGTTTGCTTTTTGATAGTTCGCTCCGGACGGAGGGAAACTCTCAACTACCTCCCTGGCCACGGAACCTGGAACAGTAGCCTGTAGAAGATACTGAAATTTATCTTCCGGGTCGATATCACTATCGTCGTTTATTTTCTTAAACTGTACCCAAAAACCAATCCAGTTTTTTATATCTCCGTCGAACTGTTTAAGCTGTAGCTTGGGTAAACTGAAATTCCTTTTCTTCGTCGTCTCGATCTCACTTGCTAAGGCCTCACCTCCACCAACAGATAAATTCACTTGAAAATTACTTTCGAACCTAACCTTAGCTTGTAGCCACTTCTCCTGGTACGTTTCTGCAGTGTCGAATTCCTTGGCGTCGTCTTCTTCTGTCGTTTCTTCGACACCCCTAAGTGCTTGAATCTTTTCATCCAAAGATAACATCCGCATTGCCTTATCTTCTAAAATACGGAAGTATGTCAACATTTCTTCCGTGTCTACGACTGCTTCAGATATTTTTGTTTGAAACTCGCCATGTGCTCTTGTAAATAGTCTACGTATTTGTGATCTTTCCTTATTATACTGTTTAAGCTCCTCCATCTTAACTAAGTCCTGTCACGGTCGCCAGAAAATGTTCCTTAATAATAAATTTGGAGCTTAATCTATAAGGAAAATAATGTATTGTACATGAATATTTCCTAACACCATTATTGACAAAAGCACTTCCACTGGAACATAAAAACACACGCCTTGTGCACTTCACGACTATCATCTGTTTTGAAACAAAACTTAAGGGAGGGCTGTCACGATACCAACCACTACAAACACATAACAGGATAGAAATCAAAATTCTCTTAACAGATAGCTTGGGAGACATTAGATGTGATTGACAAATGGTGAAAATACAAGAATGCAAAATATGAGGAGGGCAGAAAAGAATGCAGGCAATTAACCCAATGAGCTCGGATGACTAGGCACGCCCGCTTGTGAGCACATGGCCTACCACTCTGATGACGAGCTGGGCCCGCACATGCCAATTCTCAGATATCTTCCTATAGTCTACCCAATTAGCAACATATGGCTTTTGCGTTAAGATTTTCGTATACTAGAAGGTTGAGGTGAGGGTATGTCAATGTTTCCCCTTGTTTGACCATCACACCATGTACATAGGGCAACTCGGAAATACAGTTGAACCCCTATTTAACGTTTTTACAGGGATCTGATTTTTAACCCTAAATAGGGGTTTACCTTAAATCAAGGTTTCAGTAGAAAGCACACCTACTCCAGAGATCTTTGCCTGTATTAACGTGAATTGTACCATCATACATTATTCACACAGTGACAGCAATAAAACAAGGAAATATCTATCCTACACACTGTACTGCAGTTATGGTTTGTGCTTCATTTTGACAGATTTTTGTCAGTGAATGCAAAAACCACTTCGGTTGAAGGTTGTTCTTATAACGTTATACATGATTTTCCATGAAAGTCAGGCAAGGTACCAAACTAGCATAAAAACTCATTTAAATTGGTATGAAACAACAATCGGTTTGTTTAAATATTTTTGCGTATGTTTTCCAAGCAGTGGCTTACTCATTAGCCCGTATTTTCGAATTCCAATAGTCTGAACACGCATATTCAGTTTCGTTCTTTAAGAATTGTAATAGCATCACTCCAGAGGCTTGTGGCAAACATTTCCATTTTCTTACTTCAGACAGCGTCACCTAACCTACAGTCAGTCTCACCATGTTTGAAATACGAAGTACACAACATTTTTGAGGTTTGGTTTTAGTAATGCACTCCCTATATGAACAAATGTACTAAAATTAACGTTGTTGGACTTGCATAGTTTAGAAGAAATGTAATACAGTAGAAGTCCGTTATAGCGAGAATTCATAACGTCGAAAAATTTACTCGCTATAGCGGATTGTCGTTATATCCGATTTTTGTGTGAATGTACAAAAATAATGAGTCACCACCTTATCAATACACTAATTTATTTACTTCCAAACTGGTGAATAAGGTCAAGACCGGTTTTGACCCCTAAGGGATCATCTTCAGTTGACATACACAAAAATATCTACAAAAACATCACATATAATGATTAATGTTTAAGTTAAATTCAATTGTCATTAGAATGTTGGTAGGTACATCTTAGTTTGGAAATATGTGTTATATGAGATTTATAGGCCTACTCTATTTGAGCTGTTATGTATATAGGTCCTATGTTCCCCTGCATATAGTGTCAAAAGTATTGCATTGAATATAATTCATCAATTTGACAAAATGCTAGTGAACTGATTACTAAGATAGTAAAGTATGTACATTTTCTGGGAGGTACATGCTGTTCTACATGTTATCACTTTACAATTTATATTACACAATATGAAGTAAAATTATTTTTGCATTTGTACACATTGATAATATTAAGTCCAATGTAGGGTCTTCAAGGTGTACTATTGGACTGTCAGTATCCTAATTACATTTAATGTAGTGGTTTATAAGGTTTTCTTGTTCACTTTTATAGTTCAGTCAAATGAAAAATGTAGAAGGACCTTGTTGATTTGGATTCTTATGACTAAAATATTGGTATATAGTACCTTGTTGACATGGATCCTTAATACTAAAATACAAGTTTGTAGCACCTTGTATTCTTGTTTTATGTCTTAAAATAGAGTTGTACCTTGACACTGTTTGTTTTGTTAGGTGCAGGCATGTAAAAATCTTGTTAAAATGAACCCTTAGGACTAAAATACTGGCATGAGATACCTGTTAAAATACTTTACATTAAAAGTACTAATATGTGGTGCTATATGCACATTCTTCAGACGTAAAATGGGGTTAACATAGTTTGACAACAGTACTATTATTATTATTATTATTATTATTATTATTATTATTATTATTATTATTATTATTATTATTATTATTATTATTATTACTATGGGTTGTTATGATTA
Organism: Anabrus simplex; assembly: GCF_040414725.1. Lineage (NCBI taxonomy): Eukaryota > Metazoa > Arthropoda > Insecta > Orthoptera > Tettigoniidae > Anabrus > Anabrus simplex. The sequence goes on from NC_090271.1 coordinate 173,381,012, forward strand.
GTTGTTATAGTTCAATATAATTGGTCCATTTGAGATAAGAGAGTGGTTTGCTATCATACTGAGGTGAGATTGCTCTGTTATCTTACTGTTCTGAGGGGCCCGATTATCAATATAGTGGTAGTGAGGGTGTTCAGGAATAATACAGATACCCTCAGCTATCATCGTAGGTACATACGAAGCAGAGATAAAATAGTATACAATATTAGTTGATAGCTCAAACATAGATGTGGTAGAAGAAGCAGCATGATATAATAATCATAATAATAATAATAATTTACAGCAAAATTTGCGCAGTGAGAAGGAATAGGACCAAGAGAAAGTGACAGGAACAAGAAAATCTCGAATTTAACGAAGCAAACAGGATATGTATTTAACAGATAATAAAAATAGTAAACATATCTCAACAAGTTTAGTAAATCCCAGACAAGAGTTTGCTAGACTGAAATATATAGAGGAAACCTTGAAAGACAAGGAAAATGTGCCACATTTACAATATAAAATATAGAAATACATCAAAACCGTATGAATAAGTATAAAGGGTACGATGAAGAATAATATAAGTCGATATAGAAGAAGCAACCTGAAAGAAGAAGTGAAAAGAAGGAAAAGGGATAAAAATGAAGTAGGGATTGAACTGGGAAAGGGATTCTCTTCGCCGGGTGAAGTTACGCTGCAGAATGTGTTAAATAAACATATACCAAAAGGTAACGATGGTCCAAGGAAACAGATATTGTGATTTCAAAATTCCATTGTCCGTAGTACAGTTCGTGTTTGAAAGGTTTTAGTCGAAATAATGTCTTGCATATATATTTGATGCCGTAATAAGCTGGCCAAAGTAAAGTTCAAGTGGGGCAGATGGCCCAATGAAGAATTTAATGTCCAAATAACATTATGATAAAACTTGCTCACCAGATAACCTGAAGAAAATAACAGTCCAGATGGTAAATGACAATATCGAACGTAGTAGTAGTATGGCTGCTTCCACCACTCCGTAACGAAGCCAGACACAATATTTTGAGCGGTGGAGCGAGATTATATAGTCGTACAGAAACATCGAGAAGAGTAGAGAAGTTGAAAACCAGCATATTCCAGAAACGTTGTAATCACGTGTCCAATGGAGGTTAGCGAAAGCACACTCACAGGAGGAGGAGGCGGTGCGTGGAGAAGAAGATGACGTCAGGATCACGTGATGAACAGAGTAGGCAGGCGACAGGTGAGCATAGCAGAAGAGTGAATGAAGTCGTGGTGGCGTGATCGGCAAAAACCAGCATGCGAAGGTAGGATGTATACGTAGCGGTAGCGGAGATCGTAACACATTAGAATGTTTACATAAATAGGATCGAATGCATATTTGTACTGTGTGCTTTACGAGTGAATTGCGTGATGTTTTGATAGTAATATCTGGCAATTTTGTAGGCTGCTGCTGTTGTTAGAGCTGTCTTGAAATCCTGAATATTATTAAGAAAGCATTCTCTTCTTGTCGCGTGTCGTTTTCAGGTTAGGTTGGTGACTATTATGAGATGAAGTGCGTTTTAAATGTCATATGTCCTGATTGAGTTGTACGTTAGTTGTACCGTGGAGGCATTCGTGTTGTAAAATAATGTATCTGTAAGTAGAAATAATAAGTATATAAGATGATGTGATATAGAAGTGTGGTAGTAAGTTATATGTCGTATCACTTACGTTAGATGTTGAGACCGTGCACTCTGTGTGGCTGCCTGTTGAGATCTATTGCGTGTTGTTCTGAGGTTATAGTTTGTGGCAGTAGAGGGGAGGTTTGAAGGGATGGGTGGAGCGCTTGTGACGGGAGTGGGGTTAGAGGAGGGGAGGTCTTGGAGCGGTTGATTTGTATGTATGTATTTTTGTTTATTAATTCTTTTTAAGTAATAATCTTTTAGGAGGGGGATAATTGCGTGAAAAAGAATATTGTTTCTGTCTGTGTTTTTGTTCAAGTTGGAGTTTGGGTTAGCGTACTTATCTAAATTTATATAGAATTCTTCTAGTATACTGAGCTAGGGGCTTTTTGGATTTATATTGAGGATTTGCATATCATTACTGATGTCTGTAAATTTGTGTTTCTGATCGTTAATGTGCTATCCCATGGCTGAGAAGTGTCTATGTTTAATGGCATTTACGTGTTCGTTGTATCATATTGAAAAACTTCTACCAGTAAGCCCTACATAGCTGGCTTGGCAGTCATTGCATTTTAGGCGATAGACTCCTGAGTAGTTGTATTTGTTTAAGTTATTGACTGATTTGGAATTGTATAGTATGTTGGTGTTGTTGCGTGTAGTTTTGTATGCTATTTTTAGACCTTGTTTTTTAAAAATGTTGGTTATGGAGTGTATATGGTTATTATTGTAAGTACCGTATTTCACGGCATAATCGTCGCCACCGCGTAATCGTCGCATCCTTTATTTTCAATAAAAAAATCGGACTTTAAACCTTTAATTACATAATCGTCGCACGTCCAAATTTTGTTCACTAATCTGGTTAAAAGGTAAATGGAACTGCAACGTAAGTTGCACATGAATGCGCAATTTAAATACGTGTAATGTTTATGGGCAATTTGGCAACACAGTCACGTTTGCGACATGTTGCACAACGTATAAATAAATAATACCGGTATATGTACGACGCATGGCTTACCGGTAGACTATCGGCAGTTTGACAACGTGGTCGCGAGACAGTGTACTATTTATTCACCACCTACATATTATGAGTTCCCATTTGAAATACGTAAGGCTGTAAGTTATCGCTTATCGGCAACGTCGCCAGGAAATACCGGCTAGGTAGGTTGAATGGACCTCGAACCAGCCCTCAGATACAGGTAAAATTCCCTGACCCGGCCGTGAATTGAACCCGAGGCCTCCGTGTAAGAGGCAAGCACGCTACCCCTACACCATGGGGCCGGCTCCTGTGTTATTGCGCACGAAGTGAAATCCAAGACGATAACGCAGATTTCCACGGAATTATTCAGCCGAATTATTTACGATGTCTCAGTTGTCATCGCTAGACTCTTATCTTACTACTACGTCATAAGTGTCCGGGCATGGGATGAAAACTTTTATCCAAGCAGTCAAGATAATTATTATCCAATGCTATTAAATTTTATTTTATAAACTCGTCAGTAATGTAATGTAAAATCATCAATAACTGGGAAGAAATATTAACCTAATTACCGTATGTTTAAAAGA